>NC_140166.1:47813292-47815792 GCF_963971535.1 Notolepis coatsorum | reverse complement strand
GAACGCCGCCATCTTTAATGTCTCGCGTAGGATGTCTTTTGTATGTTTGCAGCAAGAAACAAGTGCAATAAAAAAGGATACAGTCACTGTGTATTCTGCCTCATTTATTGATGAAACAAAACCGACATCAACACAATTTGCCACCGAGCGGAGAGTTTAGTCTGACAAAAAGATCGCTGATTAGTTACGCGTGTTGGGGTTAGGGACGTAACGTTAGTTAGCCTAATGCTAACGTTAGCAGATAGACACGAGAGGCTAGGTAACGTTAAAGCTTGTAGAATAGACACAATGAGGTAACGTTAGCGTTAGCATAATAGACACAACGAGAGTCTGGTTAATGTTGTTATTGATTGATTGAATGAAAACTGTGTTTTACTCTGGCTTGCCAAGCTCATCATAGCCCCTTTCGTGACTGATGCACCGAGTGAATCCACAGTCACTTGCTCCTTAATAGGAAACCAACCTAGATTTACCATGAAGGACTGGTTCTGGCCGAACCGTTCGTTATACAAGTATCACAGAGACATTTCAAATGTACTCACAGTTGCACGAGGGTTTCGGACAGAGATACGGGATGGTTTGAAAGCTCTGCGTTGCTAATAAACATTTTAAATATTTTTTATAAACTGCTCAAAACGGCATTATTTCCGGCGTTGGCTGCCTTGTGTGATCACAGCGCATGCGCATCATGCACCCAACGCCGAAAATAATGCTCTGCTTCCTTGCTACTGCCTGTGTCTCCCAGAGCACAGGAGTAGGGTCACAGAGCCCCCTGGTGACCAATACCTGTTGTGACGACATTACACGTGCACGTTATAAACCATTGATTAAAATATGCACGTGCATGTTGATTGTGTTGGGCAGACAAAATGTTTTGATAAAAACGCTAAAACTGGGTCAATTTCAATACTTTTTTTTCCAATTCTTCATGAAAGTCACTGTTGGCCTAGTCCACATTGTTTATTGAACAAAAATACAACGTGGAGGTTGACCTTTAAACATCTCTTTAACCACTTGCCCCGACTTTTAAATCATCGTCTTTTCCCCTTGGATACCTCTGGTTCCGAGCTTGATGCTCCAAACAAATCCTTCTCAGCTCGTTCCTTCTCTGTGTGTGTGTGTACAGCTATCAAAACCAATTGCTTTTAGCTTGTCAAACAGAATGGTGTGATTGACAGTGTCGAAGGCCTTTTGTAGGTCCAGCATGACCATGCCGCAGTATTTGCCTGCGTCCACCTCTTGTTTGATGTGGTCGTTTAAATAGAGAAGGCATGTGTCAGTGGAGTGTGTGTGTGTGTGTGTGTCTGTGTGTGTGTGTCCAGCCCCAGTCTCACTGTGAACATATGTGTAAAGACAAGGTTAATCAGTCAGACAGCCTGCACCTGTGCCAATTAACCTACCGAGTCACTCCCAACTCTCCACCAGCAGCCAACGCCTAAACCACACCACTCCTACCACATGTACATACAGTACATAGATAGACATATACACAGTGTGTGTGTCTGTGTGTGTGTGTGTGTGTGTGTGTGTGTGTGTGTGTGTGTGTGTGTGTGTGTGTGTGTGTGTGTGTGTGTGTGTGTGTGTGTGAGAGACTCATGACTTGTGAGGGATAAACCGAGGACAATGGTTCCATGACAATCCTCTGCTACATCAAAGTCAAAGTGAAGTTTATTCGTCACATACACACGACACACGTACAGTGGCAGTGAAGCGTCCCTTTGTCTTCGTTGTTCCTTCTCGGGTTTAACATGGCCTCTGTTCTAGCCTCAGGCAAAAACACGACAGGAACAAGAGTTTCTCTACTTCAAGGGGGGGGGGGGGGGGGGGGGGCAGTGCTTTGCATAGTCCTTTTGCTCAACTGAACTTCTATCTTACTTTGCAGCTGTCATTAACATAATTCAGTGGTCCGTCCTTAAGACATTAATTCTCATACGGGCACTGAATTAAGTTTTGATCACTTATCACTCTAACGCTGGGATATCATTGCCTACAATAAAAAAAAAGAAAAAGAAAAGGGAAAAAGCAACCGGTTTTCATTCACTGCCTGTCAGGAGGAGCAGTTCGGAGCGACCAGAGTGAGTGAAATCCTTGTATAGAGCTTACAGTAGTATTCAAACTCTTTCCCTGCTGGTCCTGAAGAAAAAACATTTTCCCATTGCCCTCTATGAGGATATGTTGCGTTTTATGGACTATCCTTTGACATATCCGCAATACAAAAGCCAGCCATAATACTGTACACCACTGTGTTTGAAGGGGCCACGTTGTAGTTTTTGTGTTCCCCTTACCTTTAGTATTTTATATAGCTGGAGGTGCAGGTAGAACTGCAGAATTACAAAATCCTTGATACCCAAGGGGTTATTCTCTTCAACAGCAATCGTTGTTCCTGAAATGCTTGAAATACCTCATTTGTAGTCCAGCCTTTTCTTCCGATACATATCAATGCCATATCTACATCACTATGTAACCCACTGGTTTACTCATGGCCTTTATCTATATTGAT
>NC_140166.1:47803292-47808292 GCF_963971535.1 Notolepis coatsorum | reverse complement strand
CCATTCTGCAATCTGTTAAAATAAAGTTTCCATTCATTCTCATCTCCTCTCTCATCTGTGCGTCTCCTCTCCGACACCCGAGACAGCAGGGAGCACTGTCAGCCAGTCACAGTGGCCACTCCCCTCAAGTTCAAGTTCAAGTTCAAGTTCCTTTTATTGCCACACGGCCAGGCCGGTGGAATTCAAGCACGGTGCAGGTGGTAGCTGCGACAATACACCACATAAAACATAAAAAGACACATGGAACAGTACAGTACAGAAAATACCACCTAGAACAAATACATGACAGAAACAGTACAGTACGAAAAACTATAGATGTCAGTTCAATGTAACATAGACCAGAAGAAACATAACAGCAGGGGGTAAATTTAGGAGGAGTTGGAGTTAAGCAGTTGTATGGCCTTGGGGAAGAAACTGGTATTGAACCTTACAGTGCGACTACCTCAGACGCAAGTGTAGTATTTCACACAGCGAGGAAAATAATACAGTCGGGCAATCTAACAAGAATTAACGTATTTACAAGTGTGTCAGTGTAATGGTGAAGTCAAGTGCTTTGAGCAGGATAAACTTATAACTTATATTATATATAGTATATAAAAAAATACCGTTTTTACTTTTGTGCAGTAACTGAAGCTGCCACTAGGGGGTGCTGCCGCACCCCCCGCACCCCCTGTTCCAACGTGCCTGCATAGCTCAGTTACCACTATGGCATAGCTGTCAACACGCACGGTTTTACCGGGATTCTCCTGTATTTCGACCCTCTGCACGCCGTCTTTACGGCGCACGGATTGGTACGTATTTTGTACTAATTATTATTATATATTTTTTTACAAAATGGGTGCAATTCTCCTCCGTGACGACAGGTGGCAGCAGTGTAGATTAGACCGTTATCACAGGAAGTCAGACCGGGAGACGGTTGCCAGCCGAAGAAGAATAAGAACAGAACAGCGAGCGGATTTGCTCAGAGCTCAGGGGAGAGACTGATGCGGCACCGAGGGTGTCAAATCAACTTAGCCAGTGTCTTTTGATTGCCCACTCTGTGGCTTTTGTCTCTGGAACAAAGGGTTTGCAAATCTTCTGTGGATAAAACAATACAAAGTTATTGTGATGCAGGAAGGAATGTGTAAATGTCTTGGTGAACAGCCGTTTGCTCTGCGCCTCGGCGTCCCCCTCCTTCACTCTGACGCCCAATTTCCTGAATGCGATTTATAAATAATAATTGATCCGTTTTAAAAGTTGTCGTGAATTGTCATGGTATGACAAATACAGTTACTGGTAACTCGCAGGCATTGCAGAGATATTGAGGAAAAACATAAAATCGCATTGGCTTTTTTTCTATCTCACATTTCTCTGTAGACACACTGTTCTAAAATTATATTCCCACTGCTAAATTAATGACCATAGGTATTTTTTTATAGCTTTAACGAGTTGTAGTATTAATATGTAGCCTACAGTGATGAAGGTATAAAGACACTATGGTAATACATTGATTGATTGATGTTATAGTTTCACAAACACATCAAGACAAATCACAAACACAAAGAAATAAAAAAAACAATAGTATGTTGCCAGACACTGTCACATCAATGAACAAACATACACCATGTCATATGCTTTACACTAAGGACGCAAGGGGCTGATTCTCTGACATATATACACACATTACATATATACACATACACATATATATATATATATATATATATATATATATATATATATATATATATATATATATATATATATATATATATATATATATATATATATATATATATATATATATATATATATATATATATATATATATATATATAATATATACACCAGCGCCGCCAATAGATAAAAAAAATTAACTAATCAATCTCACAATTTTCTGTAATCAATCTAGATTAATCTAGATTAAAAACAGCATTTTTCTACATAAAACCGAAGCTTGTAACAGATATTTACTTGAGTAAAATCATGGAATTAATGTAAAATCAACACAAAGAAAGTATATTTAGATTCAAAGACTATTTTAATAGCTTTCTTTGAATACAGTTTCTCTCCTGTGAAATACAAATGTTCAACAAAACCATAATTTACATAGCATTTACACTAAGTAGGAAAAGTTTACCCTACAACGAAATGGCTGGGTACATACAGGTTTTGACCAGCAGATGGCAGCGACGAGGCAGCTCCATTGGGAGGGGGCGGGGCCGGGTCGGAGGGGGCGGGCTGAGGGGGCGGGGCCAGGAGAAGGGGCGGGGCTAAAACGTGCACGTTTTCTCAAAACGAAATGTTGACAGCTATGCACTATGGTGTGAAAGAAACACATTCTGTTGAAACCTTTACATCTCCCACGGGTGAGGAGGATGGAGGTTGTGCACGCTGCTTTGGTCTCCTACGGTGGGAGAGGAGGGGTTGGTGAGCCTGCTGCCAGTCCCCACGCCTTGTGAAACACATTACGCATTACAGGAAATGATAGCCAGTTGAATCGATTTAGGAAAAGTCTCTGGTGGTACATTAGGGCCGAGCACAGTGCTATGTTACATTTGCAGGGACTCCATCTTTCTGTAGGCTCCTATATGTAACCCACCACACACACACATGTACACACACACGCGCACACACACACACACACACGCACACGCACGCACGCACACACACACGCACGCACACACACACACACGTGCGCGCGCACACACACACGCGCACACGCACGCACGCACACACACGCGCGCGCACACACACACACACGCACACACACGCGCGCGCACACACACAACACACACACACACACGCACGCACGCACGTACACACATGGCCATGCTGAGCGACGGATCTGAAAGCTGAGTCCCGTGTTATCTTTGTTCTGGTTTGGGGACGGGGGCGGGAGCTGACACGGCTGACAGCGCTGGATGTAAGTAGCGGTGTTATGACGTGTCTGAGCCGCGCCGTGTAACAGGGCTCAGTGTTCAGTGCCTGTGGCCCCTGGCTGTGGCCCCGCTCCTCGACCTCACTCCACGTGACGGAGAGATAACGCTGAATAAACACAGAGAGACGCTTCAGAATAGGAGACGGCGTAACTCCGAGTCGTTTCCGAGCTGTTTCCGTCACGTGAGCTACCTCAAGACGTAGCATTGGCTGGCTTACTGAGCCCCCCCCCCCCCCCCCCCCCTTAGGAGACCAGCGAATAGGGATAGCACCAGTGTCAAAGGTCCCGCCCACTTAGGAGACCATAACTGCTCCACTCCACTGGCGCTGCTTTGAATGTGTTATCTTTTCTTATCTACTATCTTTGATAAACATGATGAACAGCACAACTCTCCTCCATTCTCCACTTGCACAATCTCATAGTAGCCATTTCCGGCTGACTTCCGGTTGCCAATGGCACTTCCTGTCCCATCCACATCCATTGGTTTTAGCTACTTTTCTCCCCTTATTTAAACAACTTTGTCGTCACAGAGAGGCAATGAAACGTTTGTATTATTATAGTATAGAATGTATTTAATAAGCAAACGTTTGTCAGCAGGGTTTTTGGGCTGTATTTCATGTAAAAACATTTACTGTTAGTTTCCTTGCTCAGCCAGCATTAGCTAACAGAAGCTAGTGGTTAAACAGGCCGGATTAGCTTTGAGCTAACTATCTTTCCCGACCCATGTATTCATTCCATTCTAAACATAACGTTAGTTTACAAAACATGACCCGTCTATATAACGTTGAGGAACAAATTATATAGACGGGTAATGTTTTGAACAACTAACGTTAAGTTTAGAATGGAATGCATCGGCAAAGATCCGTTAGCTCAAAGCTATTCCAGCCAGTTTATCAACTTCCTGTCATTTAGAAATATGATTTATAGTGAAAATCATTACCAAAACGTCCGGAAAAACCTAACGGGAGCATTATAGACGGTCATACAAATGTACAAATGCTATAAGGTGGCAAGAAATGCACTATAAACAATACTTTGCTGCGTCGTTTCTTGCGCTAGCCTCTTGTTAGCCAGCATTAGCCTTAATAGCTTTGAGCTAAGGATCTTTGCCGATGCATAAAGTATTGTTTATAGTGCATTTCTCGCCACCTTATAGCATTTGTACATTTGTATGACCGTCTATAATGCTCCCGTGAGGTTTTTCCGGACGTTTTGGTAATGATTTTCACTATAAAATCATATTTCTAAATGACAGGAAGTTGATAAACTGGCCGGAATAGCTTTGAGCTAACTATCTTTCCCGACCCATGTATTCATTCCATTCTAAACGTAACGTTAGTTGTTCAAAACATTACCCGTCTATATAATTTGTTCCTCAACGTTATATAGACAGGTCATGTTTTGTAAACTAACGTTATGTTTAGAATGGAATGAATACATGGGTCGGGAAAGATAGTTAGCTCAAAGCTATTCCGGCCAGTTTATCAACTTCCTGTCATTTAGAAATATGATTTTATAGTGAAAATCATTACCAAAACGTCCGGAAAAACCTCACGGGAGCATTATAGACGGTCATACAAATGTACAAATGCTATAAGGTGGCAAGAAATGCACTATAAACAATACTTTATGCATCGGCAAAGATCCTTAGCTCAAAGCTATTAAGGCTAATGCTGGCTAACAAGAGGCTAGCGCAAGAAACGATGCCGCAAAGTATTGTTTATAGTGCATTTCTTGCCACCTTATAGCATTTGTACATTTGTATGACCGTCTATAATGCTCCCGTTAGGTTTTTCCGGACGTTTTGGTAATGATTTTCACTATAAATCATATTTCTAAATGACAGGAAGTTGATAAACTGGCCGGAATAGCTTTGAGCTAACGGATCTTTGCCGATGCATTCCATTCTAAACATAACGTTAGTTGTTCAAAACATTACCCGTCTATATAATTTGTTCCTCAACGTTATATAGACGGGTCATGTTTTGTAAACTAACGTTATGTTTAGAATGGAATGAATACATGGGTCGGGAAAGATAGTTAGCTCAAAGCTAATCCGGCCTGTTTAACCACTAGCTTC
>NC_140166.1:47778292-47798292 GCF_963971535.1 Notolepis coatsorum | reverse complement strand
ATCACTACAACGTTAGCGTAAGCTAACAAGCTAATCCTGATCAGAGGCAGAGGTGCAGAGCCATAGAGAACAGCAGACAGTGTGGACTGGGGAAAGGGAAATGGGGGGGCACTCTCCCCTTCCCTGTGTGTGTGCGTGTGTTTGGAAAGACGATGAAGTCACTAGTCAGGACTCAGGACAGGAGTATATTATAGTAAACTGAGGATTACTGAGGATGGACAGATAATGTTGATATTCAAATATAAAAAAGTTTCGAGAGGAGTGGAAGTTTGAAGACAGACTAGAATACAATGATGCAGGGGTGGTGAGTTGAAGCAGTGTGTGTGTGTGTGTGTGTCCCGACCCCACTTCTATTGTGAGGTTTGGTCCGCTCCCCACCCACACGCTCCGTTCCTTTAAGGTATTTTGTTGATTAATTGCATTCCCCGCCACACGCTCCGTTCCTGTAAGGTGTCGTGTTGATTGGTGCTCTCCCCACCACACGCTTCTGGAGCAATGATCAATTTCATCCCGCAGCTGTCACAGCTTGTCATCAGCGCCCTGTGGCTTTATATACCCTGATCCCCCTAATATCGATGTTGGATCGTTTTGAATATACTCCTGCATTTGCCTGTTTTTCCCATCGCTGTTCCCTGTCTGTTGCTCCCCAGGACTTTCGTGAAGTAATCCCTGTGGAGAACCTGATTCCCCGTACGAAGCTGCGCCTCGTTTATCTGCCCGTTTTACGCGTTGCGCTCTCGTGAGTTTTTGGAAACAGTTCTTTTTGGATCACCAGTTTTTTGTGTTTGTGAAACACCGAAGAGATCCCGTTTTTGTTATACTGTTCTCACCTATTTTTGTGTTGGATTTACACTTTGGATTACCGTATTGTTTTTTCTCTGGACTCTGCTAACTGTGTGTATCACACCGAAGATCAAGTCACTTGGATATTTATTTGGATCAGTCACCTCTCTGTTTCTGTTGTGCGCTGGGCTAACTCGGATTTCTCTCTCTCTCTCCGTTTCCACCTGGAGTGAAAGCTGGGAGGATCTGCAGAGCGGCTTCAGACGTCACAAGCTAATTCCTCACCACCACCTACTGGGAGAATCTGCAGAGCCGCAACAATCTTCACATGCCAGATTCCCCGTTTGTTCTGTTGCTCAACTTAATTCAACCTTGTGACTCTGAGAATAAATACGCCCTTGCTTTGGCTAACTCTGAAACAACTCTCTCTGTGCCGTTGCGCTTGAGGTCGGTTACAAACCCTAACATCTATGTTTCAATAAATTATTTGCATTTAAAACTATTAACGCTGACTCATTCCTTCAGTCCACTCAAAATTATGCTAATATTCCTTATGTTGTTTATGATATTAATTGAAAATAGCATATGAGAGTATTATATAGTAATAATAACACATGGCGATATACTAAAAAGCTATTTATAATTTTTGGCTGGTAAAAAATCTGCCTGGCTGGTAGTTTTTAAAATCTACCAGCCAAATGGCTGGTAAGTCAAAAAGTTAAGTTTGTTCCCTGCACACAGAGGTTTGGGGTGAGGTTAGTCGTTATGCTACGAGTGGCCACCAGAGGGGGTTACGGTTGACTGGCCTGTGACTTGGCCTGGTCTACTGATACTAGTAGGGTTATGGACTATTCAGTGAATAAGTGCCTGTCAGCTGCTGTGAATGAGTAACTCAATGTGTGATGTGTGTGTGTGTGTGTGCGTGTGTGTGTGTGTGTGTTTGTGCGTGTGTGTGTGTGTTTGTTTGTGCGTGTGCGTGTGTGTGTGTGTGTGTGTGTGTGTGCGTGTGTGGTGGAGCTGTGTGCCTCTTTTTGACCCCATGGTCATTAATCTCACTCCCTGTCAGGGTAATGGACACTGATAGACAGCACTATGTTTACACACACACACACACACACACACACACACACACACACACACACACACACACACACACACACACACACACACACACACACACACACACACACACACACACACACACACACACACACACACACACACACACACACACACACACACACACAGAGAGACACACACACGCAAGCTGGAGTGAGAAATGTCCTCCCAGAAATAACAGAAGAAGTCACTGAAGCATATAACAGAATTATGACTGAAGTTAGCATTTTACTTGTGTTGCCTTGTAATGCTTGTGGAAAGAACATCAATCAATCTCTCAACCGCATGGCAGTAATTCACTAATTGATTTGTAATCACATTGTAATGGGGTTCAATGGGATTGCGTTCCCCACCTGAGCAGAATGCTAAACCAACCCGACTCAACTGTAGTATTTATTACTCAGACACAACTGGGCTAATGGGGATTTGCGACGGCAAATAGTGTGAGGGAATTATTTTGAAAGTTATCTTTGTTTTCTTACTTACAATCCTCAGATACATAACCTTGTCTTTCCAAAAGGTTAACCCTTTCACTACCACACTACCAAAGGGTCAACCCTTTCACTGCGACAATACAGAAGGTTAACCCTTTTTTTTTTTTTTGATCCACTTTTTCTCCCATTTTCTATATTTTCTCCCATCCCAATTTCGTATCATCCAATTCAACCCTCCCCTGTCACGAACGCTGTTTCTTGCCTCCCACAAGCCGGCTGCAATGTGGACTAAGTCATACATAGCACAAGTCCCCTCCGGTACTTGAGGTAACAGCAGTCGCATCTTTTCACCTGCGCAGCTCGACCTCTCAGTGTCGAGGAGTAACGCGTGGGAGGCTCACGCTGCCCCCGACACTTCCTGATTCTACTGCGCAGGCGCACCAACCGACTTGTAGGAGTCGCTTGTTCACAACGTTCGATCCCCACCCTTCAGTTTTCCCTCCCCGTAATACGGCCAATGTGTATTACTGCGGACGACCAGCCAAACTGAAAAACAATGTGGAGAGCTGGATTCGAACACGCGAATCCTAGCGTCTCCACACTGGTGGCGAGTGACTTGTCCACTACACCACCTAGCCGCCCTACAGAAGGTTAACCCTTTCACTACCAACCGTCTGTAGTGTGGTAGTGAAAGGTTACCCGTCTGTAGTGTGGTAGTGAAAGGTTAACCTTCTGTAGTGTGGTAGTGAAAAGGTTAAAGGTAGCCAGTTCAATAGAAGAAATATATTTTCCCTCTTAGCTATTTATCCACCCAGACAGATTCTTGCCATCGCTCCAAAACAATCAATTTGAATGGCCCTGGGTCTCTGGCACTCAGTATGATGTATGTGTTCTTTGATAGAAAAGGTTCTTAAAAGAAACTGTTCACAACAAGATCTGGGGATCATCCCGAGTCACCATGTCACAGTCATCTGGAGAGAGACGTTGCTGTTTTACATTTTCACATTTACATTTAGTCACTTAGCTGACATTTTTATCCAAAGCAACTCACAAGTTCTGTACAACAAGTCAGCAGGAAGGGTACGACTCTTACAACTGAGTAACAGTGTTCATCAAACAGTGCTGAGACTTGGGTTATATATCATATAGCTTACGCTCTGTGCTCTAGTGGAACATATCCCATATCCAGTCTAATAATGAATAAATGTCTTCGCATGTACACACCCATCCGCCTGGCCACACCCCCATCCGCTCCTCTACATAAGCGGGGATGTGGCCATACTAACAGCTCCTTCCTTATTTTCACCACCGACAAGTGTCTGTATACACCACTTGAGTTTAGTGCCAAAATAGTTGGAAAGGAGCTACGTTGAAGAGAAGGAGCTGCGTTGACATTATATCTTTGTTTTCTCTCTCACTATTTTTGAGGAAATACAGCAATAATGTCTTCGCCACCGGAGTGTCTAGAAGATGATGATCATTCTGACCTCCACCGGCGCTTCGTATTAGGGGCTCGCGTCGCTGAGCAATCCCCGCCGGCATTACCTCCGGCTCTGCAGTTGGACACTTTGCTTGGGAGGCGCTCGGCCATGTGAGGGCTGACGGCCTCTCTGGGGCGGGTGATGTTTTTGCGACGCGGGCGCCAGGTGTGTCGGTTGTGGGGGGAACGGCTACACAGCTTACGAAGGCCGGCTCCAGGCTGGTACCCTTTTTCGCTGCCACTTAGTAAGTAAGTAAGTAAGTAAGTAAGTATTTATAAAGCACCTTTCATACATGTCATGTAGCTCAAAGTGCTGTACACAATTATAGGCATATATAACGATAAAAGCAATAAAGTCATAGTGATCAGTTAAGATCAATGTTTAAAAATAATAATAATAATAATAATAGTAACGTAAAAATGAAAATAACGTAAAAACAGTCATTTGCTTACCAGTTTGGGAGAACAGGTCCGCACAAACATTTCCGCTCAGTGGCAACCGGAAGTGCACTAAACCAATGCACTTGTATTGTAGGTAGCAATGTTTAGCTCTTATAACGCTAGTGTAGTTACGTTTTTATCAGTGGTCATAGTTGGGTCCATAGTGCTTTACCAAGTCCCATGGATCCATCAGTGGCCGTGTATTGTGGTAGAAAGAAAGAAAAAAAAACGTATAAAGAAAACAGTCTAAAGTTTGAAAGTTTGGGAGGTCCGCAAAAACACGCCTTCAGCTCAGAAGCTGAGGCGTGTCAAAAACGTTTGAAAAACTGGAGGCGTGTCTCCTATTGTACCCATTCCTTCATCTAAAAAGTTTGAAAGTTTGGGAGGTCCGCAAAAACACGCCTTCAGCTCAGAAGCTGAGGCGTGTCAAAAACTTTTGAAAAACTGGAGGCGTGTCTCCTATTGTACCCATTCCTTCATCTAAAAAGTTTGAAAGTTTGGGAGGTCCGCAAAAACACGCCTTCAGCTCAGAAGCTGAGGCGTGTCAAAAACTTTTGAAAAACTGGAGGCGTGTCTCCTATGTACCCGTTCCTTCATCTGAAAAGTTGGGTCCACAAGGCTTATCCTAGCCTCATGGATCCATCAGGTTTTTCCAAGCCATAACTATTTGTAAGCTAGACTGTATAGGTACGTTTTTAATTTTCCTTTAAAAATTTGTATAGAGCTGGCATTTCTGATGTGTGTTGGTAGTGTGTTCCATAGTTTTGGGGCATAGTTGGCAAAAGCCATACTTCCTATCCTTTTTTGGTTTCTGGGCATGTCTAGTAAACCTGTAGTGGATGACCATAGCGTTCTTGAGGGCAGATAACTAACTAGGGAATTTGCTATGTATTTTGGGCCTTGCTCATTAAGAGCTTTATATGTTAGGAAAAGGACCTTAAAATCAATTCTATGAGTTATTGGAAGCCAGTGCAGAGTGGCCAGGACTGGAGTGATATGTTCTCTTCTCCTTGTATGAGTTAGTAATCGAGCTGCAGAGTTTTGGATAAGCTGAAGCTTCCCAATGGTTGCTTTGGGAAGACCAGTGAACAGTGCATTACAATAGTCAAGCCGACTTGATACAAAAGCATGAATAAGTTTCTCTGCATCCTTTTTATTTACGAAAGGTCTTACTTTCGCTATGTTTCTTAGGTGGAAGAATGACGTTTTCATGGCCTTATTTATATGAGACTTAAAGGTCAGGTCTGAGTCCAAGATGACACCTAGGCTTGTAACCTCAGTCTTTACATAGGATGACAGACTCCCCAGGTTTTTACAGAGCACTTCCCTTTTCGCTTTTGGGCCGATCAATAGGATTTCGGTCTTGCTTTAGTTTAATTTTAGGAAGTTATTGTTCATCCACTTGTTTATTGCTAACAGACAATTTGTAATGGACTGTATGGCTGTAGTGTTATTTGGTTCTGCGGAGATATATAGTTGTGTATCATCAGCATAACTATGGAAGCATACATTGTGGTCTCGAATGATGTCCCCGAGGGGCAGCATATATAGTGAGAAGAGTAATGGACCAAGGCAGCTTCCTTGTGCGACTCCAAAATTGCTGTCATGTTCCTCGGATACATTGTCTCCAAGCTTAACATAGAACCTTCTCCCCTTAATGTATGTTATGAGCCAATTTAGTACATGATCGGAAAAGCCAACCAGTCTTTCTAGACGACTGATCAAGATATTATGGTCAATCGTATCGAACGCTGCACTAAGGTCCAATAGGACAAGAATTGAGACTTTGCCAGCATCGGAGTTTAGCCTGAGGTCGCTAACTATTTTGGTAAGGGCAGTTTCAGTGCTGTGATTTGTTCTGAAACCTGATTGTAGTTCCTCCGTGATGTTATTATCTTTGAGAAAGGAGTTTATTTGTACTGAGACTATCTTTTCTAATATCTTGCTGATAAATGGAAGGTTCGATATTGGCCTATAGCTTTTTAGTTCGTTTATATCTAAGTTTGTTTTCTTTAGTAGTGGTTTTACTACAGCCGTTTTAAATGCATCTGGAAAAGTGCCTGTTTGAAGAGACATATTTATGATTTCAAGGACATGATTTGAGACACTATCAAACACCCGCTTGAGAAATGCTGTTGGTATAGGATCGAGGCAGGAGGTGGCGGAATTACACTCAGAGACAATCTTACAGAGGTCAGGTAATGTAATACATGTGAATTCCCCCATAGTTATCTCAGGTGGGGTTTCACTCATAGCCAGATCTATATCAGCGGTAATGCTTGCTCTAATCAATGATATTTTTTCATTAAAGAAAACTGCGAACTCTTCACATTTTGTGGCTGATTGCTGCGGTATATGGGGGGGTGGTATGTTAATCAGCCGGTCAATGGTGGAAAAAAGTACCCTGGAGTTACCCATATTTTCTGAGATCATTTTGGAAAAATATTCCTTTCTCGCAAGTTGTATTGCCTTATTGTATGCGCCCATGGCGTCTTTGTATAAATTAAAGTGAGCTGTGAGTTTGAGTTTCCTCCATTTTTGCTCGGCTATCCTACATTTTCTCTTGTTATCTTTAACATTGGTTTTATTTAGCCATGGAGAGATTCTATCAGTTTTTACCTTTTTAACCTTTAGAGGGGCAACAGTATCTAACACAGTTGACAAGGTGCTGTGGAAGTTTTGCACTTGCTGATTTAAGGAGGATTCACTGCATTGGTCATATGATTTCATCATACTAGAGAATTTTGCTTCAGCTCTAGCGTCCAGAAGCCTTCTGTGAACTAGGAATTCGCTTCTGGTCTTATGTAATATTAGGCTTGTACCATAGAACACACAATAATGGTCAGAAATTGGAATTTGTTTTACTGATATATTCTCAATGTTTAGCCCTGTTGTTATTAGTAGGTCCAGAGTGTTGCCATGTTGGTGGGTGGCCTCGTGAACATGTTGCATCAGTCCAAAACTGTCCAGTAGGTTCAGAAACTCACAACCCCTGGGGTCATCCTTTTTGTTGATATGAATGTTTAGATCTCCATTTAGAATGATTCTATCATACCTGGTAATACAGATCGATATGAGTTCTGAAAATTCCTGTATGAAGAGTGGCGAGTACCTTGGTGGTCGATACAATGTCACACATATTACTGGCATTTCTGTTTTCAATACAATAGCAAGGTATTCAAATGATAAAAATGTTCCCAGGTCAATATCATTGCACACAAATTGAGTGGAGATGATTGCTGCTATTCCGCCTCCCCTCCCACTCTGTCTGTTTGATTGATAGAATTTAAAATTGGAAGGGCAGGTCTCAATCAGTGTTGCTACACCAGTGATATTGTCTAACCATGTCTCTACTAAAAACATACAATGTACACCATGTTTTACTATGAGTTCATTTATCAGAAATGATTTTTGTTTCAGCGCTCTAATGTTGAACAGTGCTAGTTTTAGCTGTACGGGTTCTGTAGTGGGGTGTGAGATAGTCTGTGGTTGAACACTGATATTGATAAGGTTAGATTTACATATGGGACGTGATAATGAGTAATTGATTAGTCTTTTGGTGATCAGAATCGGGATGACACTCAACGTGTTTTTTTGTAGTTCAGGCTGCTTCTGTATATAGTCTACAGAGCTAGATATGGTTGGTTGTCAGGCCAGTGATGCTATACTTTGTATGACGTTATGTATTAGCACATTTACCCCTGATATGTTTGGATGGATGCCATCGGGTCTGTAATGGTCTTTCCTGGACCAGAGCAGATCAAAGTTATTTATATAGCAAAGTCCTATAGTAGTACAGTGGGTCTGTAGCCATTTGTGCAACCAGAACAGACGGCTAAATCGCTCAGATCCACGACCTATGGATGGAATGGGGCCAGACACAATGCATATTTTACCCAGGCTTTCAATAGTGAGTATTAGTGATTCAAAGTCAGATTGGAGTTTAACGGATTGTCTAGCCATTACGTCATTTGCTCCGATATGAATGATAACGGTGTGGGCGGACGGATATCTCTTGATGATTTCGGGAGTACACTCAAGTAAGTCAGTAACTTTTAAACCGGAAAAACAATACGTAATGCCGTGTGGTATTTGCAAAAACCTGGTGATGGAATCTCCGATGAGTAGGATCTCTGGCTGTTCCTGGATGCATTCCCCGTCGTAGATGGCCAGGTTTCTATGGTGAAAAGCCGCAGGAGTAGCGTCTGCATTGCTGGCGGAGTTAGACGGTTGGTCGGGCAGCAGCGCCGTGTGGAGGGGCTCGTTCACAGCGGCATTTCCATCGATGACACTCGCCGTTTGAATGATCATACTGGTATGGGCTGCAGAGCACCACAGACGAGGGCGTTTAAACTTTGGGGAGTCGGACCCATCGCGTGAGTCTGGGGAGCTTGGCGATGCGAGAGCAAACAGGGCAGAGCGCTTTCTGCTCTGGGTTGTAGATATATTTCCATGGTTGAGTTGTGAGCTGGAGAGGGCCGCCGTCCTGGCAGCTTCGCTTGGAGCCTGGCTAGTAGCTAGGCTAGTAGCTAGCAACGGATAGTCTTTGAGCAAAGCTACATTACTAGCAGCAGGAGACGGAAGCGAGGGAGAGCCTAGGAGGCTGGAATTATTACAAAGAGGATTGAATCGGTTTGATAGTTGAGGTGAATCAAAGGGATCATATAGAGGAAGGGAGAGCTTCCGTCGGCCCCTCACCACTGTCGCCCAGGAGGGACTACTGGTGTAGCCTGCGTCCGCTTGTTCCATGCTAGCCAGCTTGGACATTAGCTCCGTTTGACGCTTGAGAAGATCCATTACTAGTATCTCGATGGTCTTCAGTTCCGTTCGCATTTCTGCGACATCTGATGTTGGAGCCATTTCCTCGGGGGAGTTTAGCACTGTGAGTACTGTAGCGTGTAGCTGTAGCTATGGCAACAACAAGCGCCAATAGCTTTAGGTCACGTCCAGTAAAAAGTCACATAAAACCAATAAATCCAACAGTATAAACGATAAGAGCAAAAGTCACAGTGATCAGTTAAGATCACTGGTTTAAAAAATGGTAGAAAGAAAGAAAACAGTATAAAGTTTGAAAGTTTGGGAGGTCCGCAGAAACACGTCCGTTCAGTAGTAAGTAACCGGAGTGTAGTGGATCCAACCAACTAACAGTGGAGGGGGTTCTGGTTTGATGCCCACGTTAACATTAGCTCCTCCTCGAGTAAGAGCTTTGTTTTCCTGGGACCGTGATTCCGAATCTGCGGTTCAATTCCCCGGGTCTCTGGACAAACGGATACCCACTGTCGCCGTGCTGGCCCTGATTTTCAAGATGAAAAGCACCCGGTGCGAGGGAGGTGAGCTTGGTGTTCATTATGAGAATATCTCCATGCTCAAGTCGGCTATAGTCCGCGAGGGACTTGTTGCCGGCACCGCTGTGTCTGGTAAACACCGTTCTGAAGAGGGATGTGTGTTGCCTTTTTTCCCTTCTTTTCTTCGGATGAGAAGAGGAAAAGACAGCGGCTGTCTGAAGTGTTGGCCTTGGTATTGCTTATCTCACGTTGTGCAGTTTTCAGTGGTAGCCGCTTAGCTTGCTTCTGCGTGAGCTAGTGGCTAGCGATAGCCGGGTTGAGCTAACTGTTAGCCAGTTAGCTACGACGTTAGCTACCGGCTTCGCTCGGCTGGGAACGTTAGCTTGATGCTATCAGTTAGCCTAGAGTTAGCTGTTAGCTTGTGCTACGACCATTGGCGTAGCCGTGAGAATAGCAGGCCCTGGCACTCTGACTACGACATCATCTTTGACAGAAGATGTAGTCGGGCCTGCACCATGACCGGCTGCAGGAGGGGGGCGTCTCGCCGGAGCGAGGCTCTGGCCATAGCTTCTTTTTGCCCCGCCAGCGAGAGGCCTTTCGTCAATGTGGAGACCTGTGTTGCGGCCTTTCGCCCTGCGTTCCTTGGTGCAGGTAAGATGTCCATTGGACATTACCCCACTCTTCCTTCCTTCCCCTCCCGAATGTTTTGTTAATAACGATGTCTTTGTCTACAAAACATATGTTACTTCACTACATTTGGAGATACGACATGTGCTGTGTGTGAATTGTCTTGGTCGCTTTGTATAGCTTGGGTAGCGTTGGCCAAGGCTTGTGCCTTTCTCTCTACCTAGGAACAGCGTTGTTTTTTACGTGAGTAAAAATTAACTGGGTTTTTGTTGTATGATGAGAAGTTGTGTGTGTTCATGTAACGTTTAGACAACGTGGCTGAGCCCACAACTGGCTGGGTTACCCTACAATACTGTGCATAGTGGCATGTGATCGAGGGATGAGCCCCGACAGGCACGTGACCCGCCGCGGCAACGCCCCGCGGCAGCCCCAGCGGCAAGCGCGCTACTGCTGGAGTTTGCTTCGCCTTTCACATCGCTGCCGTTGGCGAAAGCAGGATGAGAGGCGAGAGCGTAGATTTCGCTGTGTATCATTTAACATTTGAAAGGCATACATTGTTGTCATACAGAAGTACAGAATACTTTTATCCAAAATGCTTCTTACTGTTACACTGTTAGAGACTGTGCTAGACAAATGAATGACTAATTCGGTCAGAAATAACGTAACTAATAACGTTAGTAAGCACTGCTGTTACAAAGGATCAGATTAAACCGAATATATATATTTATTGATTGATATATATTGCATAGTATTTGTATATCGTTTGATATCCCTTGTATATTCCTTGTACATATACACGGAATGTCCCTTTAGCCCAGACCATAATATTTCATTCTCCTATTGGACAGCGGTCCACAGGCGCCAGAGCCATGCCTCCGGAGTCAGGTTCAAAGTCACCGTCAAGACATGTCTGGACATGCCCGGCCTTGCCCAGGGCTACGAGACAGAAATGAGGTTGGCACTAGTTTGTTCGCCGTGCATATAAATATGGCGCAGGTGAATACAGAAGCACTTAGTCAGAAGTCAGAGTTACCCAATAATCGCTAAACGAACAATAATCACTATGCAACAACCATCAAATGCACACAGCACACACACCCACACGCACACACTCACTCAAACAAACAACACACTGCAGCACCCACTCTCCACACTTTAGATCACACAAACACACTTACACTTTATATTTATTGATAAAGGATTTGCACTACAACTCGTACACCTACTGTGAATTGTACCTAAACTGCACCTCGTCCATTTATGCCTTGCACTATATAGTATTGTATATTAGTACACTGCACAGTATTGTATATTGTATGGTAACTACGTCTACGAACATTGTACATATGTCTAAACTGAACACTGTGACCTCTTTTTTTACTTCTAATTTTTACTATGTCTTTATTTCATACTTATCTTGTCATGCACAGTCTCTGGAGCGCAACAGTAAGAAGCATTTTGTACAAAAGTATTCTGTACTTCTGTATGACAACTATTAAAGAAACTTGAAACTTGAAACTTGAAGTTGAAGCCTCACCCACGATACTCCGTGCGGTGAAGTATGGCCTGTTTGGCCCCAAAATAGAGCATTGAGACCGCGTGCGAATTAATAACTGAATTGTCAGAGTTTGGCGCTATACCGTCGAGTGCGACATATTTCTATTAAGTCAGTAATAGTCTATTTGTGTATAGTGTATCGTGCGGCTAAAGTTCTACAGTGACCAGCATCACCAACGCTTCCTCGTATCAGCTAGAGTGCTTATCCAGGCTGGGCTGCTTTCATGGCGCTTTCACCCGAGGAGACCTAGACGAGAACCGTGTGGACATGTACACTGGATTAATCTACCCGACGACTATATAGCCCTTTGCGGCTGGATTATATTTGTTTTGGTCCTGTGATTTATGGAGCGGAGAATCGCCGACGCCTACACGTGTGGGATTTACCCTGTGAGGAGCCAGGTCGAGTCGGCGCCTCAGAGAGCCTGAGGCCGGCTAGCTTTCTTCACTGTGGAGCTACAGTCTACGGAGAACAGCTGTATTCGTCTGTGGATCAAGAGACTATTGCACCGTCTCCTGTACTTGGAGTCTCCTTAGTCATCGTTGACCAGACTCTCTACTACCGACAGATCCTCTACCCCTGCTGGCTTACAACCGGGGGGACCCTTCCAGTATCTCCCGCTATATATTACTAGTGTACCATAGATATAATTCCCTAAGATTCAGGTTGTATAATTACCTCCTGCGTAACCAGAGAATGGACATTCATTATTGATTTGCCTACGCATATTCCTTTGCCTTATAAGCGCATCCAAAGTATAATAGAAGTATATTATGTACCTTTTGCTGCAATAAATACTTGATTACACCTTGGTGTGGAACCGAATCATTGTGGGAAGTGTTCATCATATTTATATATCATGTACTGTATGGCCAGTAATTAAAGTACATAAAGCGGTAGTGGTTTAATGATACCATACTTATCAATACAGTCAGGGAATTGTACCCCTCAGTTACAACTGCTTATATGCTTATTATGTCTGCGGGGTACAGTAAACGTTTCTTCCGGTACATTCTGAAGAGCACACCGCTGTATGTTGGAGAACCAGCGGTCTTCCGAAGTTCCGCTCCTCCTCACTCGAGTGAGACTAAAGCCGTGCACAGCTCAGCCCTGTGAGACGCGAGCAGGAAGGACCTGGGACTCGGAGTCCTTCCAATCGGAATATGTTGTTTCTTTACACATATGTTGGATTATGAATATGTCTTTATAGCTACAAATGAATGACTAATTCGGTCAGAAAGCAGTAACACAACAGTTGCAATGTTGTGTTACTGCTGTTCTCGGCATAAGCCCCAATAAGACCGTCACCAGAGCATATTCTCCCCGCTATTTTATTTCATACAACAATGTATGCCTTTCAAATGTTAAATGATAAATGATTGCATGACTGCCGACTGCGGCGCGACGCTGTACATATGTCTCTATACTATTTTATTTCATACAACAATGTATGCCTTTCAAATGTTAAATGATAAATGATTGCATGACTGCCGACTGCGGCGCGACGCTGTACATATGTCTCTATACTATTTTATTTCATACAACAATGTATGCCTTTCAAATGTTAAATGATAAATGATTGCATGACTGCCGACTGCGGCGCGATTATTATGACTGATGACTGCGATGTGAAAGGCGCCGCAAACTCCTTCCTAATGCTGCGGGCGGCGTTGAAGGCGGAAAGCGCCTGTGAACCACAGCAGCCTCGTTGCCGCATCCTGAGGCTGCCGCGGGGCGTGGCCGCGGCGGGTCACGTGCCTGTCGGGGCCAATCAGGCCTACCCCAGAAATAGCAACGGTTGCGGAACAGCTACAGGCCTCCCGTTCGGATGCACTCCTTCCCCTACTTAGATGCACCTCTCCCCATAAGGTTTAGGTAGTCCGCTACGACGGTACAACCAGCTCCTTTCTTAGGGCTGCCTTGTCCGACGCCGGCCGCTCTCCCCCAACAGAGATGCAGGTCTCCACTTCCGGCGGTAAGGTCTCCTCTCATTAACGGAAGAAGTCCCCTTATTTTACCTTCAGGTGCAGTTTAAGGCTGGGTCCCTTTCCAATCTTAGGAGTGACAGTCCAGATTCCTCTGAATCGACACCCCTTACCCTCTGCTTCCCAGTGGTTCTTTTCAAACCTGCTGATCACAGAAGCACAACTTGCCTACTAACGCATTCGGTTTCGGCTTACTGTGGCCTGACTGTACATTGAGCCAGACGCATTTATGCCAATAGGGTCATAATGCTCTCTGACCGGCCGGTGACGCAGTCGATAGAGATCTCATAGTCCATCATCAAGTCAGGACCCCAAGCAGCTAATTGTCCGTAGTACCCATCAGCCACTCAGTTTTGAAACCTACGGTCTGATCCCCACCCCACTTCGCTATGGGTATGGAAACTTTGACCGTTTTCACCAGCCTGGCCTGTTCACAGCAGGTGCTGTGCCCCCTCCGGTGCACTGCCCCGCAACTAGGTGTGGACCGTCGTCCACGTACCACCCAGTGCCCACACTTACTTACGTGCGACGTTTCCTGGGCCAACTAGACGGAAACACAGTAAGATGTTGGTCATCTTGCCAGACACGGGGGCCCTTCAGTATCTCCCCAGCTACTATAGAATTTTTTAATGTGCCCAGGGAATCTTCCGATTCCACCGCCGCCTGCTGATGAGTAGAGGTTCGGGGAGCCTACCCCCTCCCTACTCATCACATTCTTCATACTACATAATTTTCATTATATATTAACACATTTCCCCCCTTCAACACCAAAAACTACTGGTGTTGACTCTTCCTCCAACTGCTACCAAGGGAAAAATAAATTTTTAGTGACTTAGATCACCAAACCCTTGATCGTCGCACAGCGCAGCTGTCCATGTCATAAACTCATGGACACCCGTACTATACCTAAGCAATATCCTCACAGATCCTTGATTTCTCAACGACCTGCCATTTCTCAGTCTGAAACATTTTCCCCTCAGTATCGATCCTGAACGAAAACACCCCAGGCCCCTATTTCAAGGAATATTACAAATACTGTCCCACCATACCTGTACCTAGACAGGCCAGCGCCCATCCGGTACCTACTTCACATACATATTAACAATGCTGTTCAAATAAACATCCAACTAATAACACACAACATGACGTAAAGCCAACCCTGTTTCCAAGGACCCTAACAGACGGGGGAGATAGGGGACCGTCCACATGAAAAATATATATATCCCATTCCCACTCCTCAACTAATCCAAACAAAACCATAACAAACCCTCCTGGACTCCTTACCCCCAGTCTAAACATACACGCCACACTCAAGGCTGAATATTACCCTCAGGGCCAGTCAGGGAGATGGAAGGACCCCTAAATGGAAAAAAAAACATCCTAAACCCAACTTAGCGGTCCACCACCTAAACTAGAAATGTCAGCAGCGTACCCATAACTATCCGAAAGGCATGCATTGGAGGGGGGGGGAGTCACATGGAGAAGGGGCTAGAGACACACGGAGGAGGGGAGAGCGACACAAGGAGTGACAAAGGGGGGAGAGGGGGGGACGGAGGGAGGGGGAGAGGGGGAGAGGGATGGAGGGGGGGGAGACGGAGGGAGGGGGACGGAGGGGGTGAGACGGAGGGAGGGGGAGAGAGAGAGGGATGGAGGAGGGGGGGGAAGGGAGGAGGGGAGCCTCCCTAATGAACATTATTATTATCAAAACTTTAGAATTAACTAGCAGACCTTACCGTATCGCCTGGTCCAGTTAACCCACAGGGCTTTAAACTACTAACAGCATCTGCTGCATAACTGTAACTTAAAGCAACTAATGGTTTGTGCATGGAGTTCCTAAAAGCTAATATTTCTTTAAGCCTTACCGTAAAGGCATTCTAACTTGAATTAAACACCTTTGAAAACCTGGTAGCTCAACAGAGTCAAGCAGGGAGAGAGGGATAGAGAGGAAACAAAGGGAGGGGGAGATACCGGGAGGGAGAGACAAAGGGAGGGGGAGAGAGAGAATGGGGGGACAGGGGGAGGGAGAGACAGACCGAAAACCCACCTGTCCAAAAAGGCCGTTGACTGTCAGCTTTCTATTTTAACTTTATTGATAAATGTGAAGTTATCCTCGAACCTGTAGCAGGAAATAAGCCTCCACCCATTTGGTCAAATCAAATAAAATAAGGAAATAAGACCTCATGTGCGTCTCATGTTGCAAACTTGACCTCGTGAGCAGAGCGCATCACATCTATGTATAAAGGTTCATCGTTTGCAAACATTAGAACGGACACGCGACTCACACACACACAGGAATGGAAGAGAGGGAGGGAGAGAGGGAGGGAGGGAGAGAAAGTGGGAGGTATGGAGGGAGGGAGGCAGGAAGAGAGGGAGAGAGGGAGGGAGGGAGAGAGGCAGGGAAGGAGGGAGGGAGGGAGGGAGGAAGGCAGGGAGGGAGGGAGAGAAGGAGGGAGGGAGAGAGGCAGGGAAGGAGGGAGGGAGGGAGGAAGGCAGGGAGGGAGGGAGAGTGGGAGGGAGGGAGAGAGGGAGGGGAGAGGGAGGAGGGAGAGAGGGAGGGAGAGACACAGAGGAGAAGGGGGGGGGGGCACGCAGCCTCTCGTCACAGCACACAACGTCGCTGTTCACTCCAACTCGTCTTGTCCAACACCGCCCCCTATAGCCTTTCACTGTCCATTGTCCTAACAAAAGCCCAACCACCAACCTCATCAACCATCTCCCTTGTACTGACGGCCCCGTGGTGCGCATGCGCAAACCGACACACACCTCCACACGTTCCAACCATACTAGTCACCCCATAAGCTGCCTATTATTGGAATAAACCATCCAGTAAAGTTACAAACAAACCCACACATCCGCCTCGTTCCTACCCCACTAGTGCCATCATACTGGGCCCACAACAGATATAGATTGATAACTAAATGTATATACATTCGTCCTTCAAAACAGGAAAAAAACGATAAAAATAACTACAAATTTTCCAAGATGGTCGCCACACAAAAACGAAAAAAACGATAAAAACTACAAACTTTCTAAAATGGCCGCCACAAATTCAGACGCCCCATCTTTTACTCACCTATAAAAACCTGCTGTCCTTGGCTGGTGAGGTGAAGGATCAACAGTCGTAGAGGCATCGATGAGGGAGAGAACCTCTCGGTCCCTTTGAGAAGTATCTTTTCGTCGTCTTCAACCGGCTTTGGTCGAATTCAGCACGGGTCACGGGTACCATTTTGAAGTATCATTCATTCATACCTATAGTCTCTGTGATCGTATAGTTGTATTTACCCTTCTCTCTGCATTGTTTGCATTTTCAATGTGGTTCGGTTGCAGGAAGGAAGCGCAGACGAGGTGGTTTGAATCTGCCAAATTCCTTACAACTTACAACAGCATTTTGTCCTGCACATGTACATTTCATTGATATTTTACATGTTTTATTTTGATAATTCACGACAGTGTAGAAATTCAGGTTGCAGGTTCGCACATGAGCCTGAAGCCATATATAAAACCAGATTTTGCACAGGCGAGGTTATCGTCTGTGGCTGGCGTGCAGAATGTGAAGCTGTTACCTTAAACAGGTATAAATGCGCTTCATGTAGCACGCTATGTCTGGTTTCAGGAGACCCCTTAGGCGCCTGTCTAGTCCGCAGTGCTCCAGGCACAGGTCGAGTCCTTTTGACCTGTTGCCTGGATTGAGAGATCAATCTCTTTGGGGGTTGTCTCCCCGGTGTGCTGCCTGGTCCCGCTGTGGGGGTGTAGCCTCTTTTGAGTGCTTCAGGGTGGCGTGCTGTAGGGGGGAAGGGCCTGCTCTTGGATGGGCCCTGTCTGATACGCTGGCGATGTGGGGGGTGGTGTCACTAGTGACCGCCTGGTGGGGTCTCGATGCTGCGGCGTCGTTGGCTCACCAGGCCCCCTTTTTCCGGGGGGTCCTGACCCTTCCTGGGGCGGGGTCCTCCTTCGCGCTCCGCTGCTACGGCCTTGCCACGGGGTTGGGTTCTTGACCTTGACCCAGTGATATTAGGGATTGTAACGTTTTTTTCCCCCTTCCCGTTCGTTCCCTAGTGGCATGTGGGTTGCGTGCCTGTGTAGTCGTGGGTTCTTCTGTGGGAAAGTAAGTCCCACGATCTGCTCACCCTGTGCGCTTGAGTTGCTAAACCCTCTTCGCACAGTCGGATCCGATTCTCTCCTGTCCTCCACTAGGGGGGTCCGGGGGCTCGGGTCCTCCCCGGTTCTGATGGTTGTGGGGGGCCTCAGCGGGTACATTTGTCGAGCTTCCGCTCTCCTCAGCTCCTGTGTTCCACTAGAGCGCAGAGCGTAAGCTATACGATATATAACATACGGTTATCCTATAACCATAGTTATATGAGTATAGCGAGCGCTCTGCGCTGACTTACTGAGGACCCCGTGGTCTTCGCCTTCGGTGGTGAAAGACTTGGGAAGGAGCTGTTAGTATGGCCACATCCCCGCTTATGTAGAGGAGCGGATGGGGGTGTGGCCAGGCGGATGGGTGTGTACATGTGAAGAAATGTATTCAGTATTAGACTGGATATGGGATATGTTCCACTAGAGCGCAGAGCGCTCGCTATACTCATATAACTATGGTTATAGTATAACCGTATGTTCTGCAGTATTGAGTGCATAGACATAAGCAGGGGTGTAAAGTACTTGAGTAATTGTACTTCGTTACAATACTTAAGTACTGTTTTGGGGCATTTGTACTTTACTCAAAGTATTATTAGGTTTGTATACTTGTACTTTTACTCAATTACATTTCAGAGAAGAAAAACATACTTTTTACTCCTTACATTTAAAATGCAGACCTACAAAGTACAAAGTACAAATCTCGCAGGTCCAACCATTTTAATTAGTATATTTGTTTCTCTGGCTGAACTAACGTTAACGTTATTAATCCTGCGGCCGTACTTTATTTAAAAACAGCCAATCAAATCCCCATCAATGGAAAATGAACCCGCCCATACCCATGCTGATTGGTCCTTGTGCAATACTAGAAAGCGGGGATCTTTGATTAAACACCTGCTATCAGAAGAATAGACAGTCAGAAAAAAAGTTTTTACTTTTACTTTATAGTACTACATTTAAAAGTAGAAACTTTTTTACTTTTACTCAAGTGTGTTTTTAGCCAGATACTCTGACTTTTACTTGAGTAAGATTTTGAGACGGTACCCATACTTTCACTTAAGTATAATTTCTGGGTACTTTTTACACCCCTGGACATATTAGTATAGTAGGAGGAGTGCATGGTAGTATAGGAAGTAGTATTAGTAAGAAGGTTAGTGTTTTAATTTTTTTAGTGTTTCTGTTTTTGTCTGTTTCTGTTGAGTTTTTTCTAATAATTGTTTTTGGCTCTCAAACCCAGTGCTGTTCAGCTCCATTGTACTGGATGTCAGACATCTCTACGGCAAACCACACTGTAACTATCTGGATAGACATCCTGGGTAAGGGGGGAAATATGTTAGTTTGTTTTTCATTTTGGGTGAACCGTCCCTTTCACTGCCACACGACAGAAGGTTAACCCTTTACTATCACATTACCGACCGTTAACCATGAACGTTTCTGTGTATTGTCACAGTGAAAAGGTTAACCGTTTGGTAGTGTGACAGTGAAAGGGTTAACTTTAACCTCTCAGCAATTGAGAAAAGCGGACTATTTTCTCAACACACCACTGAGTGACTGAAACACTATAGCTGAACCATACCAAGAATGGCCTTGTAAATCAAAACAAACCAATGACTGAGCCGACGTAATGCCCCATGCACCCCAAACAAATCATTCTTCATTCTGCAGCCATTCATTTACACAAGAAAACAACAACAAAGGGTATTGAGAGGTACAAAGGGTATTCAAGAATCAAGATTCAAGATCAAATCAAATCAAATCAAATCAAATGTATTTGTAAGGCCAGACAACACACGTTAATGTCCCCATGGGCCTGACACGTCTTCTTTAAACAAGTCAAGAAGAAACATCACAGTAAATCAAGAACAAAACAAAAACACCATGAAGTCCAAAACATTTTAAATAAAATAAATGAATGAATGCAACACTCCCAGACATACCCCACATGAAGGTAAGGAAAAACTCACAAAAAAACTTGATCATGCATATTTATTAGAAAATGTAATTACAGCACTATGTTATCAATACACATTTATAAAACAAGGCATATTTAGCCAAAATATGTTGCCAGAACATTAAAAAAAAAGATTTGTTATTATTATTATTATAATTTTTTTAATAATAATTTTTACTTTCCAATGCACTACCAATTTGGGT
>NC_140166.1:47745067-47778092 GCF_963971535.1 Notolepis coatsorum | reverse complement strand
ATGTAAACAAGACGAAAGTCTTTCTCTGGTCTGGATTCCCTTAACAATTGTGTGTATTGAGCCCTATACTGTATTGTACCCATTCTACAATCTGTTAATAAAGTTTTAAGCCAATCAATCAATCCTGTTATAGGCTACTGTTTAAAAATAATCACTTTAAAAGGTATAATCTGTAATGCCTCAAACAGCAACAAACAGCAAAACAGGCCTGACCGACTCCCCATTGTTGAAACACACATGTGTGTCTGGGTCCGGCTCAACTATTTACCTAGTCTTGTTTGTTTTGGTCAGATTTTTCTGTTGGAGTTGAGTGGGGATAGAGGAGGGTAAATGCTAGATCCCAAGGCCCAGAGTAACATTTTTATACGTTTATGCCTGCACAGCCTACACTTATTAAGCCACACCCCTTTCATATATATCAAGACCGAAATGGGTGGCTCCGTTGGACTCAGTCAGCAGGGAGATCCGCTTTCATTGATCTATGTTTGCCCCACCTCCTACTCTTAAACCCCCACTGGCTACTGGTTGGTGGAGGCATACAACCGCAAGGCGGTATTTCTAGTTAAATTGTAGGTAGTGGGAGTGGTTAAGGTTAGGATTAGGTTTATAAACAACCATTAAAGTGAAACAAATTAAGAACTACTTGCAGCTTACATTATTGAAAATGGGGGACTCTGATGTAAACAAGACGAAAGTCTTTCTCTGGTCTGCATCCCCTTAACAATTGTGTGTATTGAGCCGTACTGTATTGTACCGATTCTGCAATCTGTTAATACAGTTTTCAATCAATCAATCAATCAATCAATCAATCAATCAATCAATCAATCAATCAATCAATCAATCAATCAACCAACCAATCAATCAATCAAGCTTTGCAGCTTGGCCAAAAGCAAAAACTGACCATCCCCCAATAAAAACGCAGATGACTCTGTGATGTAGCATGTTTATTGTAAACATACTCTGTTCCTTCTTGCCCCCTGGATGCGTTGCAGAGTCTGGGCAGAGCCTGAGGTGTGGCCAGCCATAGCAACCCCTACCCTGTACCAATTCAGATCCAACCCGCACATGAGACCAAAAAACTAAAATATAAACAAAGTAATACAAAGAGGGGCTCTTTTGCCTTGAGGTTGCCGTTTGATAGCACTACAGATTCTACCTTTTAACCCTTTGTTGTGTGGTAGTGAAAGGGTTAAGTCCATGATATGATATGATATGATACATTTATTTATATTGCGCCCGGCCCTCAACCAAAACTACATCGGCCCGGGGCGCATCCCGGGATAGAAAGAGAAAACAAACAAAAAAGACAGGAACAAAACGAAAAACAGAAAAAATACAGGCAGTCCAACCAATCAGATAGAGAACAGACAGACATAATACACCACACATACAACAATACAAAAAAACTAGCTCATGGATTGTTTATGGCGAATAGGTGGGTTTGAGCATGGCCTTAAAGGTCCGTAGGGTGCTTGCAGATTTCAGGTTGAGTGGGAGCTTGTTCCAGAAGGTCGGTGCTGCGACTGCGAAGGCCCGGTTTCCCTTTGTCACCAGTCTTGTGTGGGGGGGATTTCTAGGCAGATTTGGTTGTTTGAACGGAGGGATCTGGAGCTGGTTGATTGGACCAGGAGTTATTTTATGTAGGCTGGGGCGAGACCGTTTATGGCTTTGTATGTGAACATGAGGATTTTAAAATGTATTCACTGTTTTACCGGGAGCCAGTGTAGTGTAGGGATACAAGGACTGGGGAGATGTGGTCCCTCATCTTGGTGCCTGTCACGAGCCTGGCGGCTGCGTTTTGGACAAGTTGGAGGCGGTTTATGTATTTGTCTGCGACACCAGAGTAGAGGGCGTTGCAGTAGTCCAGTCTTGAGACTTGAGTCCATAATATCATTGTAGTATCACAGGTGTTATGGTCCGTATTAGGCTGGATTTAGCCCCATGAATTGCACACTTCTGCCCTTTTGCAAATTCAATTCATAGACTTATTTTTATTATAGGGATTTAGTTCAAAAGAAACATTTAAATAGGGTAGAAGTGGGCAATTGACCTGTCTCAAACCCTGCCCTCTTTTCTTGATCCTCCAATCACAACTGTTGCTCCTACTAGAAACCTTGACACTACATTACCACCACGGCATCATAAAGTGGGAAGGTCAACAATGAGGGTGGGGACGCGTGTAGCTTATTGCCAGCGGAAGAGTGCAAGAATGCTTCCGCATTCGTCACCGCACGCCAGTACGGTAATGCGCCTTTCCCGCTCAGACAAATGCATGTAGTACATTGCAACACAACGCAGCATTTCCGCGTACATTGCAACGTATCACTTGGAGTTTGAAAGTGATATCAGAAGAAACTACTCAACCTCGGCTGTCTTTAACTAGCAGGACGCTAGTGGGCTAGTCACTAAAATATATATTGTTTTATATATAATTGTACCAACACAGATATTAGGCAGTACACACATTGTCCTGCAATACATGTACAGTGAATGCACAGCTACATTCGCCATATATTTATATCGCTGCTGCGGTCTACAGTGAAATGCAATATTATTATTATTATTGTAAAGATTATCATTACAATCGCAGCCTGGAGAGGCAATGTTACAAGTGTACGAGGGTTGTGTGCAAAGAGCACAGCCTCTCAATTTGCACAACGTGCACAAAATAATAATTGTAATGATCTTTACAATAATAATAATATTGCATTTCACTGTAGACCGCAGCAGCGATAGAAATATATGGCGAATGTAGCTGTGCATTCACTGTACATGTATTGCAGGACAATGTGTGTACTGCCTAATATCTGTGTGTTGGTACAATTATATATAAAACGATATATATATTTGAGCGACTAGCCCACTAGCGAGGCAACCTCCTGCACCATCGCAGCAGCGCCGAGCGTGGTGATACAAGCGGGCTGCTCTGAGGAAAGGAGCCCCTTCACGCTAGTGGGCTAGTCGCTCAAATATATATCGTTTTATATATAATTGTACCAACACAGATATTAGGCAGTACACACATTGTCCTGCAATACATGTACAGTGAATGCACAGCTACACGTTGTGCAAATTGAGAGGCTGTGCTCTTTGCACACAACCCTCGTACACTTGTAACATTGCCTCTCCAGGCTGCGATTGTAATGATAATCTTTACAATAATAATAATAATAATAATATTGCATTTCACTGTAGACCGCAGCAGCGATAGAAATATATGGCGAATGTAGCTGTGCATTCACTGTACATGTATTGCAGGACAATGTGTGTACTGCTGTAGTAGTTTTGATACATAAATCCTAAACCTCATTGGAATCTTTTATTTCTACTAGAAAAGGTCTGAAACTGGTGTTCAAATATGTGGCCTGAGAGACAAGATTAGAGTGTGTGTGTTGTAACAGAGACCGGGGAAGCACCACAGGAGGTCGTCTGCATACAGTCCCCTGGCAGCTGCAAAACAATAGATAAAGGTTGTTAAACGGGTTCTGTGACTGATTATAGGAACAGGAAACCGACACCTTGGGCCCCAGGTCCTGCAGCTGTTCGGAGGAGGAGCAAGCTTCTCCATTCTCTGTAACAAAGTACATGTTTAAATGACTATTGGTATACTTGGATAACTATAGGAAATCCTGTTTTATTGTGGACTTAATCTTGAATCTAATGATATAATGTACGCCAGGTTTATGACGGGGAAACACAGAGTTTGAAATTAGGCCACGTTCTGAATCTACATTGGAAAATAACTTAAAGGTGTCTTACTGAGTTAGGAGGTTTACCCTCAATGTGAAATAACTACAAATGCCTGTTATATTGTGGTAACCATCCTGAGTCGAATGATATGAAATATGCAATGTTTATGAGTCTCATTTAGCATCAAGATAAACTGTTCAATTATGATATCTCTGTTTATGTAATCAATCTCAATTCGAATATATATATATCTTGGGGTTCACCAACCAAAGTATTAGGTTAAATATACAGTGAAACTATTCTCTGGGCTTAAACAAAGTAGAGGGGGGTTGACCTATTAAGGACAACCCCCAATTTCACATTTAAACTTAGCAGGCCTGTGATTGGAGGAACACAGCTGCTGATGTCATCACACAGAGACTCTAGGCTTTTGGATATAAGGGGGATGTTGTGATGGTGGAAAAAGGACACTCTCTGAAACCAAACCACCGAGGAGACCACACCCATCTCTTCACACAGCGAGGACGACGGCGGAAGCAGAGGAGAATCAGCAGAACAAAGAACATCACAGAGGAGAGAGAACAGACTTTTCTCTTTGTTTGTCAGCCAGACAACAAAGATCATCAACAACTTATCAACTATCATTCTTTAATCTGATTTCTTAGAAGGACGAGCGGCATATGGCTCCGGTACCTTGAATCTTTTCTTTAATTATAATTTGTATACACTCTTAACTTTTAATTAAACCAGATGCTGGTAACCAACTTCTCCTCTCCATTTCTCCTGCTGCGCCGCTGGTCGTCAAACAAAGACCTCCCAGTCTTTGTTTAAAGTACTTTCCAGGGCTTTAAAGGTTGGAAACACAACGTAGAGCAGATTAGATATTAGGTTCTGATTTATATCAGAACAATAAGCTCAGGAAATTACTACATTGCCTAATATCTGTGTTGGTACAATTATATATAAAACGATATATATTTTAGCGACTAGCCCACTAGCGTCCTGCTAGTTAAAGACAGCCGAGGTTGAGTAGTTTCTTCTGATATCACTTTCAAACTCCAAGTGATTCGTTGCAATGTACGCGGAAATGCTGCGTTGTGTTGCAATGTACTACATGCATTTGTCTGAGCGGGGCGAAAGGAAAGACGCATTACCGTACTGGCGTGCGGTGACGAATGCGGAAGCATTCTTGCACTCTTCCGCTGGCAATAAGCTACACGCGGTGGGGACAACATGAGATAATCCCAAAGGGGAGATACACAGACCAGATTCATTCAAATAGAGACCAAAACTGGTTTGAAATCAACTTTATCTTTAATGACTGGTACATGATAACCTTGCAACACTCACTTTTACATTCTAATAGGAAATAAATAAAAAACCAACAAATATCACACATTGGCATTTTGATAACAGCTATACGGATCAAAAATTATAATTACAGCTGTCGAGAGGTATTTTGTACACATACATTTAAAAGAAAATGAGAAAAGTGGAATGTTTAGTGCCTTCCATTGTTGGACTTCAAATTGCATCAACAAGCAACAGATTATTTTTGCTTATATCACTGTTCAATATTAGTGGCATTCATAGCGGCCTGTATTTTGTTGGGAGCCATTTTATTTCCCCCTCATCTTTTCTTTGTCCCTGCTGAAATATCTTGAATAGGCTGACAGGTTTACACAAAACTAGCTTTCAATCAGTAGAGCACAATATAATATTAGTATTTTTCTACATGTACTGCACCTTTGCTCACATACCTGCAACATTGATTTGATGATTGAACCAAAGCATGAACCAGGGGATGCCTATGATAACAAATAAATAGAACATACTGGTATGTTTATATACATGTGTCAAGTGCATTACACCTATAAATTAATGTAGGGTGCATAATTCACGAGGAATATTGTTCATTCCATTTTGCAAAGTCACGGATAACAGAAGATTGGTGTGAAACTATTTCCGAGTTGCAAACACACAGGATCAGACTACGTATCCCGTTTGTAAAACAAGAGAAACTCAAAACGCCATACAGTGAATATCAGCGAAAACGATTTGATAGCACAGAGGCAGGTGAAAATTAAGATGTGAGTGTGAATCATACAGGACTTGAGAGTTGCCTGCACCAGTGTGGTTAAGAAGTGAAGTTGCGTGTTAGAATAATTTGTCTGTACGCATCCCTCAGGTCTCCGCTTTCTCTTTTTGCTTCTTGCTCTTTTTCAGGAACGAGGGCGCCTTGAACTTCTTTTTCTTCTTGGAGGGGGACTTGCAGGGTGAGCCCTCCGGGGTGCCGCCTTGGAGTTTGACAGGCAGGAGGGCGGCAGGGGTGGTGGAGGGTGGGGTGGACGTGTCGCCGGTAGAAAGAGCCTTCATCCCTTTCTCCAGCTCCTCCGTCGTCTGCTTCTCCTCCTCCCCTCCGTTCTCTACCGGGGCCGGGGAGTCCGTCTTCGCCTCTTCTGGAGAGCGGGAATTATCGAGAGGACGGCAAATAAAAACACAACAAACTCAATCAGTCGTGTGAAACGTGTTCGGCGGGGTGAGCTGCATCGCTACACGCCAGACATGTCATGATTGCAGTTGTGCCAAACGTGCCTTGCTCAATGAGAGATGCGTTGTCTTGCTCGGTACTTACTAGTGGGACAAGACCTTAGCACCAGAGGAGTGCCCTATGAATCAGTGTAGAGGAACATAGAAAAGGACAGACACAGAGGGAGAGGGAGAGAGGGACATACAGTGGGTGTGGAGACAGATGGATTTCACTACAAAGGGCTGAAATGTGGCAAGTGTACATCAAACAACAACAACAACAACAACAACAACAACAACAACAACAACAACAACAACAACAACAACAACTACTACTACTACGACTACTACTACAACAACAAACACAAATACCATCAAAATTTGACAACCCATGTTACTCCACCTTTTGAAATGACTGCAGGGTAATCCAGGAAAATCATGTTGGCTTGTTAACATGTGGTAGCAGCGGTATGACAATATATCATACCACAGTATACTGTAGCATGATGTGAAAATGTGGACAATATGCATCGTCGAGATGAACAAATGGATTGTGATATCAGCTCATCCGTTTTTTTTTTTTAATTATACATCTTGTTTATAACACGACATGTTGTTTACAATTTCACAACAAATGGAAATATAGGTAAATGGCATTGTTTTGCATATATGTTATGCCTTTAAAATGAAATAAAATATTTTTTTCTGTCATAAATTGTCATTATTGAAGTTTTGTTCAAAATATCGTGATAATATCAAATCGTGGACCCAGTATCGTGTATCGAATCAAATCGTGTCCTGAGTGTATCGTCATACCCCTAGGTACTAATGAGCAAATGAACAATTTCCCCCTCCAAAGTTGAGGTTGTTTTTAAACTAAAGAAAGGCCCCATTTATATGCCGGGGCAGAGTAACAGGTTTGCCAATGAGCAGTTGAAGCGTGGCATGGGTGCAGGCAGTACAGAGTCACATGTTTCCATGTAAGACTCAAAGCAGGACCTATAGGTAAAGATCGCCAGAACGCAAAGCAAGAACGGCTGATTGTCAGAGCACTGCCGAGCCTCACCTGAGGGTGGGGGGCTGCTGGGGGGAGGGCCATTTGTGGGGGAGGTAGCTGGGGGAGGCTCCTCATCATCTGCCACCTCCTCCCCTACTCTCACACACACACAAAACACACAGACGGACCACGAGGAAGGAGTGGTGAGGGATAGTGTGGGTTGAAAGGAGGCCATTTAGCTAAGAGTTGTGAGGCAAAGTGAGAAGTGAGCCGAGACTTTGTGCGACAGACAAGTGGGCGAAGAGTAAGTTAAAGCGTTAAACAGGTGATGAAAAGGTAGAAGACAAGACACACTGACACCACAACAACACATCTGGGTCAAATAGTATTTGAAAACAGTTCTTAGCGTTTGTTTCAACCTACAGTACTTGGAATACCAGCTAGGTGGGGTTTACTGCATCAGGGTGATTCAGATAGTGTAGGAGGTATAGCCTACTAAATTGGCCATCAAATATTTCACACATTGTTTTTTTTTTTTTTTGGTCTTTTTCCCCCTCCATTTTCCTCCGATTTTCTCCCATCCCAATGTTAGTCGTATGCCAATTCCCAGTCCCTTCCTGGTCGCTGCGCACTTACCCCTCACAGTCAGATCATCTGGGAGAGTGGAGGCTACCACGTGCTTCCTCCGACACACGTCCAGCCAATCACCGCTTCTTTTCACCTGGCAGCGCGGATTCTCATCGAGAGGGCGTAGCGTGTGGGAGGATCACACTATCCCCCTCGAGTCCTATCCGCGCTTAGCAGGCGCCCCGACCGAACTGTAGGAGTCGCTGTTTACAACGACCCGGACCCACCCCGCCAGCTTCTCCCACCCTCTAATACAGCCAATTGTATTAGTGCAGACGGCCAGCCAAGCTGGTGACAACCCCGGAGCTGTGAGCTGGATTCGAACAGGCGAATCCAGCTCACAGCTCCGGGGTTGGTGACGAACGCAATCTCCGCTCGGCCACCTAACCGCCCCTAATATTTCACACATTGTGTTATTCTATGTACTGGTAGCAAACCCCATCCATCTGGTCCTCCCAGCAGGTCAAAACACACTCACCAGATAACATTAAAAGTGAGGGGTATTGCGTGTTCTGGCGGCAGGTGAGGGAGGTGGGTTAGTTGTACCATTTGTTCCGATGTCCTGCTTCCTCTGGACCTCCTTGCGATACTCATCCAGCTCCTGGTCCGTCAGCTCATTAAAGGGGTTGGGGGGTTCCGGTTCCGGGGGGGCCTCGGGTGGACTGACGGGGGACTAAAGTACAAGTGGGGGAAAAAGAGATCAAGACATTTGGTTGTTTTCCTTGGTATACGGTGAGGGATTTCCTTGGAATTGGGAGGAATAGGACACGAGAACAGGAAAGAAAACACAGAGATGTAATATTACTGGTGAACTGTCGTCTGTGATGACGCTGGCCAGGACTTGGGACTGAGGTCCTGCTGTCTTCGCATCCTGACGATTCTGCTGCCGGATCTGAAAACACACAGTGCGGGAAAACTCCTATGAGGGTTACAGGTCCCAATGTGATATTTTTAGATTTTTAATTTAATTTTCATTTATTCGTTTATTTGGAAGGGACAGCATGTAATGGACAATACATATAATGCATTGTAAATACACAGGATTTAGCAAGGGATCATCCTCAGTCCCCAAACATAAAACAAAAACAGAGCAATATAAAAACATGTTAAAACAAAAGAACAGTAATTTACAAATACATGGCTACAAAGCTAAAAGGACCAAGACCATAAAGGTCCTATATATGGTCACATGCTTGGTGTTCTAGAAAAAAAAAATTACCTTGAGTTTAAAAGTAGTAAAAGTTGGACATTCTCGTTATAGTGGTGGGGGGGTGGGTGGGTTATAGTGGTGGGGGGATGGGTTATAGTGGTGGGGGGAGGGGTTATAGTGTGGGGGGAGGGGTTATAGTGGTAGGGGAGGGGTTATAGTGGTGGGGGGACGGGTTATAGTGGTGGGGGGAGGGGTTATAGTGGTGGGGGGAGGGGTTATAATGGCAGGGGACAGGTTTTAGTGGTGGGGGGAGGGGTTATAGTGGTGGGGGGAGGGGTTAGTTTACCTTGTTTCGTGTCTCTAGCACTTCCTTTGGGTTGGTGAAAAGAGGAACAAACTGGTTTGGGCTCTCAATCTTGATGGACGTGCTACCAGCCTGTGTCACCTCCTCAGACTTCAACCACTAAACGAAACAAGCAACAGTTAAATGTATACAAAAAAAAGAGGGTGAGAGAATAAATAAATGCCCCCTGGTGAGTGACCTTGAGCCATCATCTTATTTTTCATACCAGCGCTTGTATTCCTATGCTCTTTTGTTATTAGTTATACTATTATTAACATTTTTAAATGTTCTTAATACTTTAGATACTATTGCTACTATGTATGTATGTATGTGTATATATACATACCAATTATTTGCTTGTTCTATTCTCCATCCATCTATCATCCATAGCAACACCTATATCACCGACACCCTGATGGGGGGGGTTCCCCTTTGAACAGCCCACCTGAGGTTTCTCCCCCTGTTTTATTTTCCTATTGCTACTGTAGGTTTTAGGGAGTTGTTCCTTATCTTAAGTACGACCATTTATTAATCAGAACGATGCTGAGAAGCTAATTCATGCATTCATATCTAGCCGGTTAGACTACTGTAATGCACTTTTCACAGGTCTCCCTAAGAAAACCACAGAGAGGCTTCAGCTAATCTAAAACTCTGCAGCCCGACTGCTAACTAGAACCAAAAGGAGAGAGCACATTAGTCCAGTCTTAGCTGCTTTACACTGGCTTCCTGTAACATTTAGAATTGACTTTAAGGTCCTTCTCCTTACATACAAAGCTCTAAATGGACAGGGACCTAGCTACATCGCCAACACTCTAATAAATTACACACCAGCAAGAACACTGCGATCATCAGCTGCTGGACTACTAGAGGCTCCCAGAAGCAGTCAAAAGAGGATCGGTAATGCAGCCTTTATCAACTATGCCCCAAAACTATGGAACAAACTACCCCAAAACATCAGGGAAGCCAACTCGCTAGACATCTTTAAAAGACAGCTTAAAACCTATCTCTTTGCTCAGGCATTTCACTGATAGATATCTGTTACCACCTAGTGGCAAGAGGAAACATCAGGGATATCCTGACACAACTTGTATTTACCTGCACTATTCTTACCCTGCCTACTCTTATACACTGCCTATCAAATTCATGTGTCGGTTATTGCACTTTTTACTTCTTACTGATGACTATTTTTAAACTGAATCATTTTAAACTATTTTTATTATTTGCTAGATCCAAATGTGAAACACTGTGATTATTTGTATTACTGAATAGAGAGCCTATTAGGATGCTAGATCCCAATGTGAAACACTGTGATTTGCCATACCTTGCTATGCTCGCTCATGCCTGTATTTTTTATGTCTGTTCTATTTTATAATTTTTTGACTATTTTTAAACTGAATCATTTTAAACTATTTTTACTATTTGTGTTACTGAAAACTGTAAGCGGAGAGCCTATTGTTGGGATGCTAGATCCTAATGTGAAAAATTGGTGATTTGCCATACCTTGCTACCTGTCTATCTTTTTATGCCCGCTTATGCCTGTATTTTTTACTGTTGTGAAGCACTTTGAACTGCAACCTCTGTATGAAAAGTGCTATACAAATACAGTTATTATTATTATTATTATTATTATTATTATTATTATTATTATTATTATTATTATTATTATTATTATTATTATTATTATTATTATTATTATTATTATTATCTTCATTGGGGAAAGTCTGGGGGCGTTTTGTGGATTTTATGGTCGTTTCTTGTTGTGGATCTATTATGATGTTTCTTCTTGATCTATAAAGCCCATGGGGCAATTCATTGTGATTTCGAGCTATACAAATACATTTTATTTGATTTTATTTGATATAAAGAAAGAAAATAACTTCATATTTTTCAGAAAGTCTGAATAAATGTAATCTACTACAGTGTGGCCATTTTCACACAAATATGGGTAATAACACTATGCAAATGATGTCAAACTTCAGCATGGGTATTATATATATGGCCAACCAACTGGCAACACAATATGCCGACCAGAGCAGAGGTTTTCTGCCACTAGAGGGCATACTCTGCACTGCAGTGATCACACAATCACTGGGCTTTCCCCTGCAATGCAGAGGGCATGAGAGAAAGAGAGAGAGAGAGAGAGAGAGAGAGAGAGAGAGAGAGAGAGAGAGAGAGAGAGAGAGAGAGAGAGAGAGAGAGAGAGAGAGAGAGAGAGAGAGAGAGAGAGGAGGGTGGGAGGTACAGAGGAGGAGAGAAAGGGAGATGGAGCTAGTCTCCTCCCACTGATGTAAGCGGAGGGTCACTGGTATTGTTTTGTATGAAAAGGACTCCATTGCTGAAGCATTGCTGTGTTTTACCCTGAGGTACTAGGACACAAACACAGCGGCCCCAGCAGCATTACCACGTCCCATTTTCAGACACAAAAAAGGCTGTACCAATAATCACCCATCATTAGGAAGGAAAGCACTGACCTTGGATTATAACTGAACCAAGTGGCCTACAGGGAATTATGAAAGAATTTAATTAAATTCTCCAATGCATAGCAAATTCATACATCAATACACAGTCCTGAATTTCCTCAAGGGGATCAATAAAGGAATATCTTATCTTATCTTATTTTATACATTTACTATAAACATACAGCGGTAGAGCAATATTCGAAAGACCAGGAAACTGATGTTCAATTGCTGTATTATTCTGCCTGCCTGCTACCCCCCCCCCCCTCCAAGAACCAGCACTCCTCCTCTGCCCCAAACCTCAGACAGCTTCATGGCTACATCCTTCCCTCGCCCTCCTCCTGTTCTACCCTGATTTTATCCCATTCTGGCTCCCCACGTCATCCCTGGCTCCATCCCTATCTCTCCCTCTCCCAGTGCCCCCCCTCCTCCGCCTCCTCACTTTAAAATGTTTACACTTCTCACAATCTTCCTGGACACTTTGCATTTTTACACTTATTATTTACTGTACATTTTACTGTACATTTCTGTATATCTTTGGCTGGATAGTTTACATTTAAGATTTTAGAACGTATATACACATACCAGAATGTATATCCCGGACCGTATTTTTATTCTTTATTCTATTTTATTCTTATTTTTTAATATCATTATATTCTTATTTGAGTCCTATCGACGGCCTAAATGTTTATCGTTGTTCCATGTGAGCGATCTGTGTAGTGCCCAATGCCCCCCCTGGAGTAGGATCCTCACGGTGATGCGCTGCTGCTGGTGCCCGGGGCTGGCCTGGTCCTGGTGCACCTTCTGGTAGGTGTTGGGGGTGTTGAGCCAGCGGGTCCTCTCCTGCTGCTGCCGCTGGGCGAAGGGGTGCTGTCGCAGGGCCACGTGGCCGCCCCCGTCCTCCTCCAGCTGGTGGAAGGCTGTGACGGTGGCGGGCACCTCCACCTCCCTCCGCGTCCGCGAGCGCTCCAGCAGCACGGGGAAGCGGTAGGCGTAGCCGGTGCGGTAGCCCTGGTGGTTATGAAAGAGAAGAAGGGGGGGGGGGGGTGGGGGGTTACTTACTAGGCAAGCGCAGGAGGCGTGGGGCTCTCTCTTTAACCCTTTCACTAACCACACGACAAAGGGTTAACCCTTTCAGTGTGACAACACAGAAGGTTAACCCTTTCACTAACCACACGACAAAGGGTTAACCCTTTCAGTGTGACAACACAGAAGGTTAACCCTTTCACTAACCACACGACAAAATGTTAACCCTTTCAGTGTGACAACACAGAAGGTTAACCCTTTCACTAACCACACGACAAAGGGTTAACCCTTTCACGGCGACTGTTCTGAAGGATCAGATTAAACCGAATATATATATTTATTTATATATATATATTTAATTGTATTTGTATATCCCCTGATATCCCTTGTATATTCCTTGTACAATATGCATTGAATATCCCTTCTAGTCTACTGAACATCCCATAATAGTCTCCATTCTACCATTGGACGAGACCTTGGTGCCAGGTCGCCATACCCCTCAGACCAGGTTCAATCGTACCGCTCAACATGTATGGACAAGTCCTAGTTCCGCGTAGGAATATGTCTACCGCACCACTAATGGTACTATTTGTTCATAGTGCGTATATATACTGCGCTATTAAAGTAGAGCTTTCTTTTAGTCCAGTTCCTTACCCTCCAACAGAGTGATAGACGCAAAAGCCTCCCCGCGAACCACGTGTGGGCAGTAAGGCCAATTCGGCCCAGTATCGGCATTGAGACATCGTGTATATTAATATTTGAATAGTCATATTTGGCACTATATCGTCGAGTTGGACGTATTCTATTAAGCTAATAATAGTCTATTCATATGTAGTGCCTCGTGCGGTAAGAGTTCTATAGTAATCAGCACCCCCATCGTTTCGGGCATCAGCTGGACGCTTATCCAGGGTGGTTGACCCCACGTGAAGCTGCACCCGAGGAGCTCCAGGCCAAAGAGCGAGTGGACCTGTATATTGGATTATTCTACCGACGACGGCTAGCCTTCCACGGCTTGGATTATGCTTTGAGTACTTTGATTATTCTATGGATAAAGGCCAACACTGCGGTGTGTTGGAAATACCCCCCCCGGAGAGGACGACAGGTGAGAAGACGCTCTACACGACGAGGTCGCCTCACGTCTCTCCATCGTGGACCGGAGGACGCCGGCCACAGAGAGTCCAACTGCTTTCATCTGTGGATCGAGGATCGCTGGGCACCGGGTCGCACGACTGTGGGCTCTCCCAGGATACCCTCGGCCAGACGGGATACAGCCAGACTCTACCCCCCCCCTCCAGCTGTCCTACAAGCAGTCGGAACCTTCCCCTAGTGTATCCAGCTATATAATCATTCAAGTATCATTGCTATTGTTCCCTAAATATTCCAGGTTGTATATTTGCTTCCTGCGCAATCAGAGATTGGACATTCGATATTGATCTACCTACGAATACTCATTTGCCATAAAAGTGCATACTATTTCAAATCATAAATGTAATTAAGTGATCGTTGTACATACCTTTTGCTATGTATTAAAACTCAAACTTTCGATTTGGTACATTTGTGTTGGATCCGTTTATCAGGTGGGAGTGTTCAACATATTCATACCTAGTACTGGGTGGCCAGAGTCTAAAGTACAAGAGGTAGTGGTAGTAAGTATCATATCTAACCATACAGTCAGGGAATTGTACCCCTCAGTTACAATTGGTCCTTCGAGCCGGAGGGTAATCAGTGTAATATTAATATAGTGTTATTAATATTAAAATGGCCTATGATGAACACTCCACGAAACGATCCTCCTAACCAACAACGCCCGCGGCGCAAACGACAGCTCCCTCAGTACCTAAAGGCTTACACTGTCAGTCAACAACCTAGTCTTCTACCAACAGTAAACGCGGTAAAACTAGAAAGTAAAATTATGTCTAACCCTAACGACCAGGCTACCCCGACCATAGAGGCCCCTATGGGTTCTAACGTAACTGACCCAGCTCACGGTGGGGACCAGGGGGAACCAGACATGACTTTACACCCCGCCAATACCGAAGAAGTAGTCCCCGACGAGTCCCGGGAGGAAGACAACACTACCGAGAGAGAACTCGGCACGGAAGAAGATGAGGAGAGCACCGTGGAGATAGAGCTCCAAGACTCCGCACGGAGTACCCCAAGGGACGGCTCCCCTATACAACCGTCTTCTCCCAGCGAGGCAGAGAGGACACTACAGCAGGCATTCCTCGTCAGCCTGAAAGCCTCTACTGAACGCGATAGACTCCAGGGTGAACGCGATCGATTGCAGATACAGCAACGGAGCGAAGAAGAGCACATACGCCTGGAAATAAGACGCATTCAGATGGAAGAGAATATGGCAAGAGACCGGGCCGACGCCCAGCGCGCCGCCACCGGTGCCCAGAGAGAATCGGATCTCACCAAGCGCGAAGCCGAGCGCGACAGAGCACAAGCGCAACTAATAGAACAGCTGATCAGAAGGACAACACCCCCTCCCTCCACCAGAGGCTCCAGGAACTCGTCTAGACATCACTCCAGGGCGGCATCCCCTAGCCGAGTAAGCGACCCTGAACTTGACCAACAGACGAGGTTTATACCCCCCGCAGACCCCCTTCCCCAACCGGTCCAAGCGAGACCCAGCCACCGGGAAGGAGCAGCATACACTGCGGAGAGGCTAAATCAGAGACTACAAGCCCTGGATGACCTAACGGAAGACGAAGAGGAAGAGGAGGAGAACCACGCCAGACGACAGCACAGTACTCTACCGGACCAGGAGGTCCAGTACAGCCCAGGCTATACCCCCGCGGAGCTGCGCTACAGACCCCCGACGCTATTCACGGGTGAGCACGACGCACGACCCGCACCGAGGAACAGCACCTGGACCAGCGGGCCATGGTACACAGCCGGTACCAGCCCACGCCAAGGAGCAGGAGGAGACTCGCCTAGGAGGCCTCTCCCCCAACGCTCGCCGATGTATCAACAATCCGCGTCATACATTGGCACACCTATGGTACCAGACTTCACCCAGGAGAACCGGGCCCAGTATACGGAGCTCCGCATGTGTCTGGAGACAATGTTGGTGGATGTCATTGATGAACGCCACAAATACGCGATACTACTGAAGCATTTAAAGGTACCCCGCGCGCACAACATAGCGCTCGCCTACGCCACTTCCACGACCCCATACACCGCAGCGCTGGTAGCGTTGGACCAGAGATATGGACGTATATGGGATTACGTGATCCAGGAGATCAGGCACATCGACCGCCTACCCCCAGCAACAGACAATCGAGCACTGGACGACCTGTCCATCAGAGTGCAGTCCCTGGTAGGGATGCTGGGAGCGCAGAGGGAAAAGGGTAGGCATGAACTATACGCCAACTCAAATGTAGAGAGGATCTTGGAGAAGCTACCGCCCGCCCGACAGGAGCGCTTTAGGCGGCAGAGAGACCACCGAGACCCTAATGGCCCCGAACCGAACCTCCTCGATCTAGCCGACTTCCTGGCGAGAGAAGTCAGCAGCTTACGGCTAGATACATTCGGACGGAGCACCCCTGGCTCCAGAGAAGGAACCAGGAGACTAAATGATGGAAGAAGATCGGTGACTGTCATGCACCAATCGGAGTCAGTGCCAAGCAGTAGGAGCCACAGTACCCCCTCAAGAAAGGAGAAGTGGAAGATAGTGTGCCCTTACTGTGAGAAAGAACACTGGCTGTCACAATGTGACTCATTCCCCAAGATGAATGCGGAGGAAGCGAGTCAATGGATAAAGTCCAACAGACGCTGTTTTCGCTGTGCGCGATCACACATGGCAGCCGAATGCCGCTTAAAGAAAAAGTGCAGTCGGTGCGATGGAGCCCATCTGGACATACTCCACGACAGTAACAGACGGCGGCCTCCACCCGCACCATCAAGCAGCAAAGCAAGCGTCATGTACATCGACCCCGCCAGCAGCAGCGGAGCCAGAGTGCTCTTAAAGGTAGTCCGTGTGACATTGAGCTACCAGAATAAAGTCATGGACACTTACGCCGTCCTTGATGACGGGTCAGAGAAGACCCTTCTGCTCGCGTCCGCTGCGGCCCAGCTAGGGCTGCGGGGGAGCGAAAACCAAATGACAATTCGGACAATAAGAAGAGATTTGAAAACGATAAAGGGCGAGAATGTCTCATTCTCTATCACAGCAAGCGGCCAGCCCGAGCGACGGTACAGGATTACAGACGCTTTCACCAGCCAAGAAATAGGACTGTCGCGGTACACATACCCCGTAGCCAAGCTGATGGAGAAATATGTACATCTACGCAAGCTACCGATCCCACTCATAGACGGTGCTACCCCGACACTGTTGATAGGCTCCGACCATGCAGACCTCATTGTCCCGATAGACCGGGTTCATACCGGACCCAGAGGCTGTCCTGCAGCAGTCGAGACCCGCCTAGGATGGACTCTCCAAGGCCCACTCGCCAAATCTCTCAACCGAACCACAGCCACTAGCTGTCTCCACTCCCGAGTCACAGAGGGAGACACCGCACTCCTGCAGCATGTAGAGAGGCTATGGACCTTAGAACAAATGCCCTTTAAGAACGAAAAGAAAGACATTCGCTCTAAAGACGACATCTACGCCATTAACCTCCTCGAGACGGGAACAAAGAGAGTCCCAGTCAGCGGCGTGTTGAGATACGCCACGCCACTCCTGCGGCGGGAAGGGATGCCTACCTTTCACGCAAAGAAAGACGCCACAGAGCGGTACCTACTAAACACAGAGCGGCGCTTAGCCAAGGACCCCGCCCAAGAAAGTGTATACCGCGCTGAGATTGAGAAGCTCATCACAGCGGGACACGTCACAAAGATTGACATTAAAGAGGCCGACCAGACGACTGAATCGTGGTACGTGCCCCACCACAAGGTTCATCACAACGGCAAAGACCGCATCGTGTTTAACTGCAGCTACCAGATCGGATCCCAAAATCTGAATAAAGAGCTATTGCCCGGTCCTACACTCGGCCCCTCCCTACTAGGCGTACTACTCCGCTTCCGCCAGGACAAGGTGGCTATCAGCGGGGATATCAAAGGGATGTTCCTGCAGGTGAGATTAGTAGAGGAGGACAAGCCCCTGTTGCGGTTCCTATGGAGAGAGAGGCCAGGAGATGAGCACCCAGCCATCTACCAATGGGAAGTCCTCCCTTTCGGAACTACATGCAGCCCATGCTGTGCTACATTTGCACTACAGAGACATGTCGCAGAGGACCCAGCAGCGGACGAAGAGGTCCGACACAGTGTGAAGAACAGCTTCTACGTAGATAACTGTCTACAAAGCGTTTCGACCCAGGAAGAAGCCGAGGCTCTCCTACTTAAACTCCGCGCCTCTCTGATCAAAGGCGGCTTTGATCTCAGGCAGTGGGCCAGCAGCGATCCGCACGTACTGCGCAGCCTCTCCTCCGAGGACAAGGCAGCGAGCAGCGAGACCTGGATGGCCACAATCCCAGGAGAAGCCCAAGAGATGACACTAGGACTAGTGTGGCGCTTCAAAACAGATTCGCTCCACTATAGACACAAACCCCTGACCACGGAGCAGGGAAGGTCGACGGCAATACCGACCACCAGACGGAGTGTGTACAGAACACTCGCCCGACAATATGACCCGTTAGGATGTATACTACCGTACACCACCAGGGCAAAGATGATTGTACGAGCATTGTGGGACAAGGACCAGGGCTGGGACGACCCCATTCCCGCACACCTTGCATCCACCTGGAGAGAGTGGGAGATGGAACTCCACTCACTCCCAGGCGTTAATATACGCCGAAGCTACTTCCCACCCACGGTGAGGCCAGAGACATGTAAAATGGATATACACGTCTTCAGTGACGCCTCCGAGGTCGCCTACGGATCAGTAGCCTACTTGCGGGCCCAAGAAGAGGGGGGAGAGATCTACACAGCATTCATCCTCGCCCGCTCGAGAATAGCCCCACGCAAGCCACAGTCTATCCCACGTCTAGAGCTCTGCGCAGCCCTCGCAGGAGCGCATCTAGCCACGCTCATCCAACGTGAGCTCACCATTCCGGTGCATAGAACAATCCTGTGGTCAGATTCCACGACAGTACTCGCCTGGATCAAATCGGATTCATGCAAATACAAAGTCTTCGTGGGAGTCAGAGTCACTGAGATTCAAGAGTTAACCGGAGAGTTAACCGGAGAAGCAAACTGGCGCTATGTTGATACAAAACACAACCCAGCTGATGTCATCACCCGGGGAATGTCCCTAGATGACTTAACCCGTCATAACATCTACAGTGACGGACCAGCATTCCTCAAGCTCCCGGAAGGAGATTGGCCCACGCCCACCCCGAGGGAAGCAAGTGACGTAGGAGGCTGAGAATAAGAAACCCATGTTCTGTGGATTGAGCACTGTTGTCTCCGCAGACCCCAACATAGACGATTGCATTACCATAGAGAGTGCGCAGCAACGGACATTCCTGCGGCACCACCCAGAGATTAAGTCCCCCGCTGATATGTCAGCAGCCGACTACGAGGAAGCAGAACTGCTTCTACTGCAACGAGCCCAGAGAGACTCGTTCCCCGATGAACTAGACTGTCTACAGGGAGGAAAGCCCGTCCCATCAGACAGCAGATTGATTCATCTGGCCCCCGAGAGTGACACACATACCCTCATCAGAGTGGGTGGTCGCCTGCGGAGAGCCCCCAATTTACCGGATGACATTAAGTACCCGATCGTATTGAACAGCCGACACAAGGTCACAGAGCTGATTATAAAGAAATACGACGAGGATGTACACCACGCAGGAGCAGAGAGAGTCTTCGCGGAAATCAGACGTCGTTACTGGATACTTCAAGGAAGAGAGGCGGTGCGACGCTTCCAGCGAACCTGTCTAGACTGCCGAAAGTGGCGCGCGCAGCCCAGCATACCACGGATGGCTGACCTACCTCCATGTCGCCTCCGACTCGGCGACAAGCCATTCCACTCAACAGGCATGGACTGTTTTGGCCCGCTGCACATAAAGAAAGGAAGAGGCACCGAGAAGCGGTGGGGTATTGTATTCAAATGCATGACCACCAGAGCGATACATATCGAGCTCCTTCCGACCATGAGCGCAGACTCATTCCTTATGGCCTTCCGAAGATTCACATCACGGAAAGGAAAACCGTCTACATTATTGTCCGATCACGGGACAAACTTCAAAGGCGGAGAAAGAGAGCTGAGGGAGAGCTTCCAAGCTATGGGCCCAGAACTTAAGACCCACCTCGCTCCAGCCCAGATTGACTTCCAATTCAACCCCCCAAACGCACCCCACTTCGGTGGAACTTGGGAACGAGAAGTACGTTCTATAAAGACAGCCCTGTACGCAGTACTTGGGGCCCAGACTGTGGCGGAAGAAGTCCTAATGACAGTCCTCACGGAGATTGAGGGAGTATTGAACTCCAAGCCCCTCGGTTACGTCTCCAGTGATGTAGCAGATGTCGACCCAGTCACCCCCAACACCCTCCTGATGGGGCGGCTAGATCCCGCGTTACCCCAGACAATGTACCGGCCTGAAGAAGCGAACGGCCGACGAATGTGGAGGTACAGCCAAGTATTAGCCGACAAGTTTTGGAGCAGTTTCCTACTGCACTACCTACCGTCTCTACAGACCCGCCAGAAGTGGGTAAAAGAGAGAGACAATTTGACGGAAGGAACAGTCGTCATGATTATTGACCAGTCACTACCCAGAGCTATGTGGCCGGCTGGCCGCGTAAGCAAAGTGATCACCGGTGCCGATGGCAAGGTCCGAGCAGCTGAAGTACTCGTCCAGGGGCGCATTTACACCCGTCCTGTGGCGAGGCTCATAGAACTGCCCCGACTCCCAGACACAATCGATGATGACCATGACCCTATGACTTTGTGAGTTGACTGACCCTTACAGCGAACCCTTGAGTGGTGGACAGTGCGGTTAATCTGTCTCTGCTTAACTAATTGGGTTGGGACCAATTAGGGGGCGGCTGTTCTGAAGGATCAGATTAAACCGAATATATATATTTATTTATATATATATATTTAATTGTATTTGTATATCCCCTGATATCCCTTGTATATTCCTTGTACAATATGCATTGAATATCCCTTCTAGTCTACTGAACATCCCATAATAGTCTCCATTCTACCATTGGACGAGACCTTGGTGCCAGGTCGCCATACCCCTCAGACCAGGTTCAATCGTACCGCTCAACATGTATGGACAAGTCCTAGTTCCGCGTAGGAATATGTCTACCGCACCACTAATGGTACTATTTGTTCATAGTGCGTATATATACTGCGCTATTAAAGTAGAGCTTTCTTTTAGTCCAGTTCCTTACCCTCCAACAGAGTGACAGACGCAAAAGCCTCCCCGCGAACCACGTGTGGGCAGTAAGGCCAATTCGGCCCAGTATCGGCATTGAGACATCGTGTATATTAATATTTGAATAGTCATATTTGGCACTATATCGTCGAGTTGGACGTATTCTATTAAGCTAATAATAGTCTATTCATATGTAGTGCCTCGTGCGGTAAGAGTTCTATAGTAATCAGCACCCCCATCGTTTCGGGCATCAGCTGGACGCTTATCCAGGGTGGTTGACCCCACGTGAAGCTGCACCCGAGGAGCTCCAGGCCAAAGAGCGAGTGGACCTGTATATTGGATTATTCTACCGACGACGGCTAGCCTTCCACGGCTTGGATTATGCTTTGAGTACTTTGATTATTCTATGGATAAAGGCCAACACTGCAGTGTGTTGGAAATACCCCCCCCGGAGAGGACGACAGGTGAGAAGACGCTCTACACGACGAGGTCGCCTCACGTCTCTCCATCGTGGACCGGAGGACGCCGGCCACAGAGAGTCCAACTGCTTTCATCTGTGGATCGAGGATCGCTGGGCACCGGGTCGCACGACTGTGGGCTCTCCCAGGATACCCTCGGCCAGACGGGATACAGCCAGACTCTACCCCCCCCCTCCAGCTGTCCTACAAGCAGTCGGAACCTTCCCCTAGTGTATCCAGCTATATAATCATTCAAGTATCATTGCTATTGTTCCCTAAATATTCCAGGTTGTATATTTGCTTCCTGCGCAATCAGAGATTGGACATTCGATATTGATCTACCTACGAATACTCATTTGCCATAAAAGTGCATACTATTTCAAATCATAAATGTAATTAAGTGATCGTTGTACATACCTTTTGCTATGTATTAAAACTCAAACTTTCGATTTGGTACATTTGTGTTGGATCCGTTTATCAGGTGGGAGTGTTCAACATATTCATACCTAGTACTGGGTGGCCAGAGTCTAAAGTACAAGAGGTAGTGGTAGTAAGTATCATATCTAACCATACAGTCAGGGAATTGTACCCCTCAGTTACAGCGACAATACAGAAGGTTAACCCGTTCACTGCCACACTACAGAAGTTTAACCCGTTCACTGCCACACGACAAAGGGTTAACCCTTTCAGTGTGACAACACAGAAGGTTAACCCTTTCACTAACCACACTACCAAAGGGTTAACCCTTTCACTGTGATAATACAGAAGGTTAACCCTTTCACCAACCACACGACAAAGGGTTAACCCTTTCACGGCGACAATACAGAAGGTTAACCCGTTCACTGCCACACAACCAAAGGGTTAACCCTTTCACAACCACACTACAGAAGGTTAACCCTATCACTAGTGAACAGGTTAACCCTTTGTCGTGTGGCAGTGACAGGGTTAACCTTCTGTAGTGCGGTAGTGAAAGGGTTAAACTTCTGTAGTGTGGTTGTGAAAGGGTTAACCCTTTGCCGTGTGGCAGTGAAAGGGTTAACCCTTTGGTTGTGTGGCAGTGAACGCGTTAACCTTCTGTAGTGTCGCAGTGAAAGGGTTAGTGTGTACTCTGCGAGTGTGAACTCCACAAGGTCATCTGGTCATCCAGTCCATTGGTTTCTCACGTCAAGGACCCCCAAAGTGACACATAACAGGTCAGGGATTCATATTTCTTATACGACCTTGTCTCAGGGGCCCCCTTCTGAGAAGATAAGATTGTTGTTAAATGTGTTTTAATCCAGAATACCATTACTGTCTATAATATACACAATATGTAGCTGGGGAGATAACAGAGGAGAGTGAAACCTATGATCAGAATAGTCATTCGTAATACATTCTCTCTTTGGGGCGAATATAGTAGTGAAATTAAACGATTCCTAATTTTCCCTGGACACCCGCTGAAAACCGCTGAATAATCAGTTTCCAAAACAATGTACACCTTCATTAGTAAAGTTACCCTTTTGTACATTGTCTACGTTCTTCTTCCCTTTAGGTTGAACTGTGACCTACCAAGTTATCCAGGGTCCTCATGAGGGCCTCGAACTCGTGCTCCCCCAGGCGGCTCTTGGTCAGGGGGCCGAAGGTGGAGCCGGCCCAGCCCACGGTACCGGCTGGGTTGGGTCTCTGCGTGGTGCGGTCCAGCATAATCAAGTTCTTTTCCCCACCGGAGCAGCACAACGCTGACACCTGGCAGCGTGACATGGGATTGCAGCAGGCTGCAGTGTTTATTTGGCACTCGTACAACACCGTATGATAGGCTACACAGTACGGTGCAGTGCAGAACTGCACGGTACATCACATTAAGAGGGCAGAGGCAAGGTTAGCGCCTACGTACAAATGATGCCATCTCACTTGCCTACTTACTATAGTACGTTTTAAAGTGTGTGTCTCTCTCTCTCTCTCTCTCTCTCTCTCTCTCTCTCTCTCTCTCTCCTCTCTCTCTCTCTCTCTCTCTCTCTCTCTCTCTCTCTCGCACGCTCTCTCTCTCTCATTCTTCATCTGTGTGGGTGGAGGTAGCTCTCTCCGACTCCTTTACACACATACAGTTTCTCTTCTCTCTACATCAGTGTGTGACGTGTGTGTGTGTGTGTGGTGTGTGTGTGTGTCTCACCTGGATCTGGCAGGCAGCCTGGATGTGGTAGATAGTATAGAAAGCCTCCTCCACCGACTCTCCCAGAGCCATGATGCCATGGTTCCTCAGCACCAATACCTGAGACACACACACCCCTGACTTAAAGATACACTCAGGAACACACATCACTGACTTAAAGATACACTCTGGAACACACACCACTGACTTAAAGATACACTCTGGAACACACACCCCTGACTTAAATATACACTCTGGAACACACACCACTGACTTAAAGATACACTCTGGAACACACATCACTGACTTAAAGATACACTCTGGAACACACATTACTTAAAGATACACTCTGGAACACACATCACTGACTTAAAGATACACTCTGGAACACACACCACTGACTTAAAGATACACTCTGGAACACACACCACTGACTTAAAGATACACTCAGGAACACACATTACTTAAGATACACCCTGGAACACACACCACTGACTTAAAGATACACTCTGGAACACACATTACTTAAAGATACACTCTGGAACACACATCACTGACTTAAAGATACACACTGGAACACACATTACTTACTTAAAGATACACTCTGGAACACACATCACTGACTTAAAGATACACTCTGGAACACATATTACTTAAGATACACTCTGGAACACACACCACTGACTTAAAGATACACTCTGGAACACACATTACTTAAAGATACACTCTGGAACACACATCACTGACTTAAAGATACACACTGGAACACACATTACTTACTTAAAGATACACTCTGGAACACACATCACTGACTTAAAGATACACTCTGGAACACACATTACTTAAAGATACACTCTGGAACACACATTACTTAAAGATACACTCTGGAACACACATCACTGACTTAAAGATACACTCTGGAACACACATTACTTAAAGATACACTCTGGAACACACACCACTGACTTAAAGATACACTCTGGAACACACACCACTGACTTAAAGATACACTCTGGAACACACATTACTTACTTAAAGATACACTCTGGAACACACATCACTGACTTAAAGATACACTCTGGAACACACACCACTGACTTAAAGATACACTCAGGAACACACACCACTGACTTAAAGATACACTCTGGAACACACACCACTGATTTAAAGATACACTCTGGAACACACACCCCTGACTTAAAGATACACTCTGGAACACACACCCCTGACTTAAAGATACACTCAGGAACACACATCACTGACTTAAAGATACACTCTGGAACACACACCACTGACCTAAAGATACACTCTGGAACACACATCACTGACTTAAAGATACACTCTGGAACACACATCACTGACTTAAAGATACACTCTGGAACACACATCACTGACTTAAAGATACACTCTGGAACACACACCCCTGACTTAAAGATACACTCTGGAACACACATCACTGACTTAAAGATACACTCTGGAACACACACCACTGACTTAAAGATACACTCTGGAACACACACCACTGACTTAAAGATACACTCAGGAACACACATTACTTAAAGATACACTCTGGAACACACATCACTTAAAGATACACTCTGGAACACACACCACTGACTTAAAGATACACTCTGGAACACACACCACTGACTTAAAGATACACTCTGGAACACACACCACTGACTTAAAGATACACTCTGGAACACACACCACTGACTTAAAGATACATTCTGGAACACACATCACTGACTTAAAGATACACTCTGGAACACACACCACTGACCTAAAAATACACTCTGGAACACACATCACTGACTTAAAGATACACTCTGGAACACACATTACTTAAAGATACACTCTGGAACACACATCACTTAAAGATACACTCTGGAACACACACCACTGACTTAAAGATACACTCTGGAACACACACCACTGACTTAAAGATACACTCTGGAACACACACCACTGACTTAAAGATACACTCTGGAACACACACCACTGACTTAAAGATACACTCTGGAACACACACCGCTGACTTAAAGATACACTCTGGAACACACACCATTGACTTAAAGATACACTCTGGAACACACACCACTTAAAGATACACTCTGGAACACACACCACTGACTTAAAGATACACTCTGGAACACACACCACTGACTTAAAGATACACTCTGGAACACACACCACTTAAAGATACACTCTGGAACACACACCACTGACTTAAAGATACACTCTGGAACACACATCACTGACTTAAAGATACACTCTGGAACACACATCACTGACTTAAAGATACACTCTGGAACACACATCACTGACTTAAAGATACACTCTGGAACACACACCACTGACTTAAAGATACACTCTGGAACACACACCACTGACTTAAAGATACACTCTGGAACACACATCACTGACTTAAAGATACACTCTGGAACACACACCACTGACTTAAAGATACACTCTGGAACACACACCACTGACTTAAAGATACACTCTGGAACACACACCACTGACTTAAAGATACATTCTGGAACACACATCACTGACTTAAAGATACACTCTGGAACACACATCACTGACTTAAAGATACACTCTGGAACACACATTACTGACTTAAAGATACACTCTGGAACACACATCACTGACTTAAAGATACACTCTGGAACACACACCACTGACTTAAAGATACACTCTGGAACACACATCACTGACTTAAAGATACACTCTGGAACACACACCACTGACTTAAAGATACACTCTGGAACACACATCACTGACTTAAAGATACACTCAGGAACACACACCCCTGACTTAAAGATACACTCTGGAACACACATCACTGACTTAAAGATACACTCTGGAACACACATTACTTAAAGATACACTCTGGAACACACACCACTGACTTAAAGATACACTCAGGAACACACATCACTTAAAGATACACTCTGGAACACACATCACTGACTTAAAGATACACTCTGGAACACACACCACTGACTTAAAGATACACTCAGGAACACACACCCCTGACTTAAAGATACACTCAGGAACACACACCCCTGACTTAAAGATACACTCTGGAACACACATTACTTAAAGATACACTCAGGGACACACATTACTGACTTAAAGATACACTCTGGAACACACACCACTGTCTTAAAGATACACTCTGGAACACACACCACTGACTTAAAGATACACTCTGGAACACACACCACTGACTTAAAGATACACTCTGGAACACACACCACTGACTTAAAGATACACTCTGGAACACACATTACTGACTTAAAGATACACTCTGGAACACACATTACTTAAAGATACACTCTGGAACACACACCACTGACTTAAAGATACACTCTGGAACACACACCACTGACTTAAAGATACACTCTGGAACACACACCACTGACTTAAAGATACACTCTGGAACACACACCACTCACTTAAAGATACACTCTGGAACACACACCACTGACTTAAAGATACACTCTGGAACACACAAGAACAAATGGCAAGCATCGATGAATACTAATGCCACATCTAATGTTTTCTCCATTCATTCTTCTGGCCCAAGCAGCCGACGTGAGAAAACCACAGAACAACGCAATCATAATGAGAATACCAACTTAACCCCTTGTCTCCTCACCTTGCAGGTGGGTCCCAGGCTCTTCTGCAGAGCCACCCTGTCCTCTTCCTCCTCCATCGCTCCATTGTAGTCGTAGTAGGCCACGTCACCCACCAGCAGAGCCTCGTGGGACAGGGGCATCAGGCCGCTCTTCATGGCCGACACCTGGACGGACACGCAGCGGTCAGCTCTACCGTACTGTAGCGTGGTTAGACTCAGCTCTACCATACTGTAGTGTAGTTAGACTCAGCTCTACCGTACTGTAGCGTGGTTAGACTCAGCTCTACCGTACTGTAGTGTGGTTAGACTCAGCTCTACCGTACTGTAGTGTAGTTAGACTCAGCTCTACCGTACTGTAGTGTAGTTAGACTCAGCTCTACCGTACTGTAGTGTAGTTAGACTCAGCTCTACCGTACTGTAGTGTGGTTAGACTAAAATAATAATAATAATAATAATAATAATAATAATAATAATAATAATAATAATAATAATAATAATAATAATAATAATAATAATAATAAACTTTATTTGTATAGCACCTTTCATACAGAAACTGCAGCTCAAAGTGCTTCACAACAGAAAAAAGACAGGCATGAAATGAGTTCACAGTTTTTCACATTAGGATCTAACATCCCAACAGGCCACCTTGTTTATGGTTTGATTCAGTTTTAAATAGACAATAATAAAAAGAGCAAGATAGAATAGACAGGGTAAAATAGTGCAATAGTGTAGTGCAATAAGTAGTCAAATAGAATAGACATGAAATGAGCACATGAAGTGCAGACATACAAAATCACGTTTTTTTTTTTACAGTGCAATAAAATAGTTCTGGATTACTGTTTAACAGTTTAAAGTCGTCTTAACCTTCTCTGTTTGGTATCCACAGTTTAAAACCTGACAGTCTTCCCTCCTGTTTGATACCCACTTTGACCCTTCAAACCTCCCACTCAGGGCAAACCTCCCTCTAATACCCACTTTAATCTGAGTTTGGATAGAAAAGTCTGTAGATTGGTCGGCATGCCATTTACATTACATGACAGACTAACAGAATAATGTGTTTCCAAAGATAAAACATCACTAAGTGCAAAGCCGCGCTACACTGTAAAAAAAAAAAAAAAAATATTCACAGGAAATTCACTGTATTATTTTACAGATTACTTTTGTTTTTCTACTTTAAGTGTAAATGCCATAAAAATACAGTAAATTACCTTTTATCAAAATATTAACCATTAAATAAAGGTTGTAATCTGTAAATGTATTTGACTTTACTGTAATTTGACAGTAAGTATTTGGCAACCGTTGCTGCCAGACATTTACAGTTTTTTTTTACAGTTTTCTTTTTTACAGTGTAGGGTAATGCTGTTTTCTCCCGACAAGACGGAACCAGGATTTCGGGGGTTGATGATGCCAACGTCTCCCCTGGCATGGCCCCCGGATGGACTCACCGCGGCAGTGGCGGGGGTGTGGAGGTGCAGCAGGCAGCGTACGTCTGGCCGTGCGGAGTATATGGCCGAGTGCAGGCCGAACTCCCCCATGTCCACTCCCAGAGTGGTGCTGCCCTTCTCCACCACCTCACCCAGGATGTTCACCTTCACCTGAGGAGGAAGAAGAGTAACCGTGCAAAAACAACGAGCGTCAGCATTTTTTAACTCTCGGCACGGTCGAGCTGCAACACGCTTCTCGCAGCAATAATTATTATAAAGAAAATCTGAAAAATTTCCAAAAGCAGCCTGAAAGCTTCATGAAAGCAGTTTTACATCTGAGGTGTGCAAAAAAAAAAAAAGCTTTGCTCGGCTGAATATCCTCTGCATGTAAGCAGGTTATTTTTAGATACATCCATAAATGGAGAACCCTTCTATATTTTCTTTGTTCTTGTTACTCGATATTTTCAATATGAATAAGTGCCTTGGACACAAACATGCCTCCCAGATGACTCCATCGATGGGGCCCTGCATCTCATAATAGGTCCACAAGATCTACCCAGAGAGGGGACTGTACTGTGCCGTTTAGGTCCAGCTCCTTCAGTCAGTCCTGTTTTGCAGTCAGAGCCACTCAGTTTTGGAACATCCTACCAACTGAAATACGATACTCTGCTACCTACCACACCTTTACAAAAAAAACTCAAGACCTGGTTATTAACCAATCAAACATGTGATCACTTTTAATCAGTTCATTGTGTATTTTGTTATTGCTTTTACTATTATGTTGGAGTGTGTTGTAAATAACTGTGTTTTACTTTTAATGCTTCTGTTCTAGGTGTATGGTCGGTCTTATAACATCTTGCCAAAAGGACTACAGTTGCGAATTAGCCAGCTGGCTAAAACTGACACATTTACAGAAATGTTTATTAATGTGTAACGGAACGTAAACCAATCCCGGTCACCCTCTTTATCTGGGAACGCCCAAACCCAACTTCGGTCACGCCCCATCTTGCGCGGCATTCTGGATCTTTCCTCACAGCCCCACCAGATTTTCACGTCGAAAGGTAGGTGATATGAAATCATACTTATTTTAGAGTATATATATCAAATTTCATGAGTATTCATCTATATTTAGTCATCTAAAGACTACTAGATGTGAACGTTTGTACCACTGCAACGTTATAATTGTTCGAATGTGTTCGGGGCGACGCTGATTTCCAAGTAAAAGTAGCTTCCTGTTCCTTAAACACGAACTCCCACTCGCCCCAAGATGAAGTCAGATTGTTTGGTTATGTTGCTAGCATATATAGCCAGTGTTTTGTCCGACGAAATGTGTTGTACATTTGTAATCTTAATAAGAGATCTAAGTTTGTCTGAACGAGTGATGAACTGAGGTTGCGCGAAAATAATCGAAGGGAGAACAATAATTTTCGCGGGGAAAATAATGAACTGGTTTTCTCTCTCTCTCTCTCTCTCTCTCTCTCTCAATCTCTGTATAAAAAAACATCTGAAGCATAGACAGTGACAAAGTCCAGAGACAGCACAGCAGACACGGTAGGTTTGTGTGTGCTTGTTTGTTTCTCTACAGGTGAATGGAGGTGTGTGTGTGTGTGTGTGTGTGTGTGTGTGTGTGTGTGTGTGTGAGGCTGCCATGCTGAACTGGGTGAAGGTAAGGTTGTGTGTGTGTTTGCATGTCTGGTAATATTTCAGCATAATCATTTTGGTTTCATGCTCATTCATATTCAAGTTCATTAACAAAAGGCAAGATGTTCTTGATACCTTCCATTGTTCTGCATCTTTTCATCAGAATTTCACTCATATCCAACAAACCATAGCAATAAACTAAATTCATCATTGAGGTCAACAACCTCCTTATCCATATTCAAAAAAACAATTCAAATCTAATTTAATTTCATCATAAATCACTCACATAAGTTCCCTCCTAGCACTGTTTTTTTTAAATAATGTGCTAAATAAATCAAATAAAATAAACTCGTCAGTCGTACAATAATAATAAAGTTCATATTATTTTACTTTCTTGTTTAAAATATTTTTGTGTGTTTGCAGAGCATGCCTAATATCCGGCAAATGCGGAAGAGGGAGAGGAAGGTGCGTCTGTGGACCCAGGAGGCCATGGATCAGGCCATTGCAGAGGTCAGAGCAGGCAGGTGGAGTGCGAGGCGGGCAGCCACGTTGTTCGAGGTCCCTAAGTCCAGCCTGATCGACCGACTCAGCGGAAAGGTGTCTCTGGCCTGCAACATCGGCCGGGGCACCTATCTGACCCCTGAAGATGAGAGTTCCCTGGTGGAGTACTGCTTGTACTCTGCCAGTTATGGGTTTCCGCTGACGAGGTCGATGGTCAATAGCCCGTGTCAGAGGTCCGTTATCACACAATAATGACCGCTGTGGGACAATAATGACCGCTGTGCGCAGCTGTTCGCAATCAAGCCCACTACAACACTGTATCAGTGCTGCTCAGCATATGCACAGCTGCACTCAGTCATGCAATCAGACCAGAGACCTGCCGGCTGCCGATAATAATAATCACTTTATTTGGGCTGACAGAGCCACAGAACAACTGCGTCTTCATTTGATCTAGTCTTGTCGATGAATTAGGTATATTGTTAGTAAGTTAGCCATGTAATAAGCGGGATAATGTATAGCTTTACTCGATCATTGTCGCAAAATAATTGACCTTCACTGACGTTTAAAACACCTCAGCGCTGCGCCTCGGTATTTTAAACTCCGTGTCGGTCAATTATTTTGCGACAATGACCTCGTAGCTATACATTATCCCTTACTTATTATTGGACCTTGGTATATTGTAATCAAGCAGCGTCATAATAATAAATTTCTTTTTAACTGCAGGTCACACCACCAAGAGGCAGAAGCTGGGGATCTGGCGGTGTGGCCGGTGTAAAAAGGCGAACCCCCCCTGTGGACTCTGAGGGTTTGGTGTCGTGGGTCCAGTGTGACAACTGTCACAAATGGTTCCACACCATGTGTGTCCAGTGGGAGGAGGAGGAGGACGAAGATGCTAGTTTCTGGTGTTACTGGTGTTTGGATGAATGAGTGTATGAATGAGTGAGCGAATGAAAAAATTTATAAATATGTATGGTGTGCTGTAAATAGTTATTGTTCTAAGTTATGTTTATTGTATTTTTTATATAATGTTTATAAAATTTTATGAAGTGCTGGCTGTTGTGTTAAATTTGTCATATTTTTCTTGAAAACACATGTACTCACAAATGTTAATGTGACAAGTGATTGTGATTAATATTTTGTTTGTTAGACAAATAAAATGGGGATGTTGTTTGCTCCTGAGATGAGATGGTAGACAAACGACACTACCTTCCAGCTGACAGTAGATGGCAGCATTGATTTTAAAGATGAAAACAGGTTCAAACAAAGAACTCCATTTTCCAAGACCTTTTTTCACAGTTCACAGGTCAGCAGGTCGGTAAAAGTTGATGAAAATGCGATCTGAACACAGGAGCGTTAAACTATGAATGCGCCCTCACGTCACCTCAGTACAGTGACCGTGAATGGCCACCTAATTATCATAATTAAAGTGCATCATTAGCATTATGTTTGTTGTCTAAAGGGAACTAAAATGGTAAAATTAAAGTTTTTAAATGATATCCGCATATATAGGACAAATAAAACAGCGTTGTTTTGTAAAAAACTCCAATGAAAACGGCGCAAGGTACGTAATATTCGCTATTGTTATGCAAATGTGATAGAATCCTATAAAAAGGTGGACGCACTTGGGCACTGTGACGTTACTGTCCTCGAGTACAACGTCTCCCTGCTCACTAACCAGTGCCTCCACGGAACCCCCCCCCCCTTCCTCTACCTTAAAGAACTCATCACCACTCACTCCTGCTCACGCTCCGGCCAGGCAAACCTCCTCCAGCGCCCAAGGACCAAACTCCGCACCATGGGAGATCGGGCTTTCATGCTCTTCCGCATCGCAGGATCCACAAAGAATGGATTGCACGGTGCTAATTGCACCCTTACTTATAATTCATTATGAATTGAAAATGGGGGACCCTGATGTAAACAAGACGAAAGTCTATCTCTGTCTGCATCCCCTTAACAATTGTGTGTATTGAGCTGTACTGTACTGTACCCATTCTGCAATCTGTTAATAAAATGTTCAATCAATCAATCACCTGCAATCCATTCTTTGTGGATCGCGCCCCCAGTCTGTGGAATGCT
>NC_140166.1:47743576-47744867 GCF_963971535.1 Notolepis coatsorum | reverse complement strand
TGTGTGTGTGTGTGTGTGTGTGTGTGTGTGTGTGTGAGCCAGAGAAAGCAGAGAAAGAGAAGAGTGGACAAATGCAGCATTAGCAATAAGAGCGCAGACGCTGGCGGCAGCATAACAAATTCGGACAGGAAGTTATCCGGTGAGATACGAGACGGTAACTGGAGAACAACCAGTAAAGAGTTACCGTAAAGATCTTCAGAAAATACCTGCCCCCCCCCCCCCCCCCCCCCCCTTGTTAACACATGCTCGCTGCTACACATAAACATGCACACTCAGTCAGATCTGCGCTGAACAGATAAGGCCTCCAACCACACCCCACCCTCTTTCACGTGCACCCGCTCACCAACGGCCATTGTGTCTACTAGCTTGTTTGGTTATTAGCTACATGACACTCACACATGTCGTGTACTACAGAATTGCATGCATCTGAAAATCAGCTGACTCAGCCCCAACCACCACGGCACGAATGATGTTGAAAACCTGGGCCTTTAATGGAGATTTACTGTACACTTTGACTTCCTAATGTCAGGCCCGCTATGCTCACAATGCTTCAGAAACATCATCTCAAACCATCCTATCTATCGACGATGAATGGTGTGAATGGTTAACCGTCTGTAGTGTGGTGGTAGTGACAGGGTTAACCTTCTGTAGTGTGGTTGTGAAAGGGTTAACCATTTGTCGTGTGAAAAGGGTTAACCTTCTGTATTGTCGCAGTGAAAGGGTTAACCCTTTGGTAGTGTGGCAGTGAATGGGTTAATTCCTCTTCCCTGATGAATTAACGTTACACATCAAGACAGGGGTGGCGGGACAATATGCTACACGATATGGGGTTCACACGTTTTCGAGAGACGTTGAAATCGTGCCGTTACATCAAGCAAATTTACTGCAAAATGGTGATTGCACCCTCTGCTGTACAAACTGTGTAATGGGTGAAAGATTGCTTGTAAAGTGCACATTGACTCATCTAATGTGTAATTACTACAACGGCAGAATAGATTGTAGCTGATATTGCGATATGTTCTTCTGTCCCACAATACATATTGTCACGTTTTTGTATCGCGATATATTGCATTTTGATATATTTTCCCTTTCCAACAACACATCTACTCTGACCCTGATGCAAGGACAATATCATATACAAGCGATAAACGTCTCCTTCCAAACACATACTCAATGTTTATGTTCAATTGAACATGCCAATGCCCTTATTTGTAGAGCTTCTCCGAAAAGAAGCATTGGACCATAGACATAAAGATAAATACTTAAAAGTCCCTATTATGTATAACAATGT
>NC_140166.1:47276076-47741076 GCF_963971535.1 Notolepis coatsorum | reverse complement strand
CACTCCTCCTCCTCCTCCTCCTCCTCCTCCTCCTGCTACAGAGCCCTATACTGTGACAGCAGCGGGTTGGGCTGCATCACCTGACCCTGTATTCCAGACAGAGGAGACCAAGGGAAGAAAAGGGAGCCTGATTCCTGTTGTTACCTCATCTCCCTACAGCTGCCTGCTGATGTCTGCTCAAATGTGTGGAGGGGTGTATATTATGTGTGTGTGTGTGTGTGTGTGTGTGTGTGTGTGTGTGTGTGTGTGTGTGTGTGTGTGTGTGTGTGTGTGTGTGTGTGTGTGTGTGTGTGTGTGTGTGTGTGTGTGTGTGTGTGTGTGTGTGTGTGTGTGTGTGTGTGTGTGTGTGTGTGTGTGTGTGTGTGTGTGCGTGCGTGCGTGCGTGCGTGCGTGTGTGTGTATGCGTGCGTGCGTGCGTGCATGAGGGAGTATCTGAAAGCACATTATCTACTTTACATGCTTCCATTGATCGTTGAAAATGCATCCTCATTCTGCTGATGGTGTCTGAGAGCTGAAGAACGGACATCCAGTCGGAGAGAGAGAGAGAGGGAGGCAGATAGGACTATAATTACATAAGTAGCTCTGGATCGCTCTTCGCTGACCGCACTTTCATTAGGTTAATGCTGGGAATGGCGAGTCCATGGCTCTAACTAATTATGTAGCCACTTTGTAACAAGTCAGCATTGATTTCTTTCAGTTTGACATCATTAGTTGAAGCTGAATAGCTGTGATATTTTCTTGAACTCATATTTACTATTAATCACCTAATTTTCTGTTACTTTTAATTTTTTTGAATCGTCTACTCTGCCTGTGCTCGAAAACATCATTTACACATGTTATAGTATCTGGTTTAACCTCCAGTCTACAAATACATGCCCATACAGGTAATATCAATCGGTATTGATCTGGTCATTGTATTGTGTGTGATTTAGTCTAAATCCTTTTTAGCAGCAATAGTGTACTAGTGTAATAGTGTAATACTTTACATAATGACTTTGTTGTATTACCGCCCTCATATTAATGGACTGACCGTTGGACTGATGTATTGCATCATTTGATAGCCTGTGTGTTTGTAAAAACAGAGCGTCTGCAAATGATCAACGATGTGCCCACATGTGTTGGAGTCTTACTTACTGAATCAAACTAATCCTGCTGATTCACACTATAGAGACCGCTGGATGATAACGCAGGAAATCTGTTCAACAAGCTACCAAAAATATTATACAATCCAGTAGATTCATTGGACATGTTTCTATGCAATTGATCGACCTTGACTAAGAAATATATGAACTCGGCATTAAATGATAATCCTGTGGCCCGCATCTGAACATAATATATAATATAGCTTCATGTCTGTTCCGTTTTCACATTTTGTTGCCTACATTTTCAGGGAGACAGATCTTATTTCTCTCTGAAACACTTCTGCATAATACATTCGCAGCAGTTTTAACAACAATTGGATGCTTGAATGAATCGTGCACGTTTTGTGCAAGGCGCTATTCAGTAATTCAACACTCCGTGTTGTCTAAAGGAAACTGTAACTGATAGGCCTATAGTCTACTGTAAATTGAGATGAGGGGGTTGGCCAACTGAAGTTAATTTCCCCACTGAGTTTAATGTCCCCCAGACAAGTTCTGGGCTGATATAAATCATTCCCCGAGATCATTGTTATGCTGTTGTATTAAATAAAGGTAGCCTACACCCACTCCCAAAAGAAAAATAGCCTGTCAGATATAGAGTAACGGGGGAATAGCCGACCTACTGGCTCAGCCAGAGCATAACGCCTTCTTGTGATTGCTAGCCAATGCAGTATTTTAGGATCTTGTTCTATTTAGGTTATATTCATTTTAACTTTAATTATCAGACCTTTCGTGAACTAGTTTTAGTTTTAGGAGCTGCTGTAAAAGCATCCATGGTCCACCTCTCCGCGGAGTCAGACCAGTGGCAGTGTCCTATGATCTGCATGACTGCCTAGCAACACTCGCACAGCCCGGCTGCAACATCAGCACCAACTGTGTGGAGGAACTGTATAGCAGCCTGCAGGGACTCATGGCTAATGGCCACCCCCGCTATATAAAGCGACTGCTGCTCCTTTTAATATCAGAGTCCGATGATCAATTCAGAAAAATGCTACAGAAATAGCTGTACACGGTAAACCAACACAAAAAAATTATAATTTAAAAAAAAATCGCAAATGTAGGACTATGCATGTATGCATATAATCCTCAAATCGTGACATCATTCGAGGCTTAAAAAGGGAGAGAAATGTAGCGCGGCCTGTCGAGTTGTAGCAGAGGGTAGGTGCTATCTATCTCTCAGATCCACTGTCTCACTCGGTAGCCTAACATATCGTCAACCTATGATGGGCATATATGAGGAGAATGCCCATAAATCATATAGGCCTCCATCTAGGGAACAAAATGTAGACTTACAATCAGTGAATGCCCCCCCACCGCCGCTGGTTGGATTTTCAAGGCATCCGTCATTGTAAAGGCAATTGGACGTATCGCATATTTAGGAACAACATGGCACATTAAATCAGTAAACAGAGCATATTGACAGGGTTGAGCACCGCCAAAGGAATTGTGCTTATAATGTTGCAGCAGCTTACTTATGCTTATGCACAACCGCGCCTAAGAGGCTGTGTCCAATTAACTATCGATAACTTCGTAAGACAGGACAATCTAATTGAGAAAAGATAATGTATATAGGTAATGAACTTACCTCAGTGATGCATCCTTGGGCACCTCTTCCTTTGTGGGTGCGCGCGTCACACTGGCCACTGCCGAAATACACGCACCGAATAACAGAATCGGTTAAACCAAACAAAATCTCTATTCAAATATTAGGTAATTATCCCTGGAGTCCTTTTGCACCTTAGTGGACTATTTCGAGGGCCTCAGCTGATACCGAGCCTATGTGTGTCCCCTGATGTTGTTCATCACTGAGCTGCGCGCCTGGACCAACCCACGGCCTAGCCCCTTTCGTGACTGTGATGCTGCACCGAGTGAATCCACAGTCACTTGCTCCTCAATAGGAAACCAACGTATTGTTGACCATGAAGGACTGGTTCTCGCCGAACCGTTCGTTATACAAGTATCATAGAGACATTACAAAGGTACTCACAGTTGCACGACGGTTTCCGACAGAGATACGGGATGGTTTGAAAGCTCGGCGTTGCTAATAAACATTTTAAATATTTTTTATAAACTGCTCAAAACGGCATTATTTCCGGCGTTGGCTGCCTGGTGCGCCTGCGCTGTTATCACACACACGCCGGAAATAATGCCGTTTTGAGCAGTTTATAAAAAATATTTAAAATGTTTATTAGCAACGCCGAGCTTTCAAACCATCCCGTATCTCTGTCCGAAACCCTCGTGCAACTGTGGGTAACTTTGAAATTGATCTGTGATACTTGTATAACGAACGGTTCGGCCAGAACCAGTCCTTCGTGGTCAACATACGTTGGTTTCTTATTGAGGAGCAAGTGACTGTGGATTCACTCGGTGCAGCATCACAGTCACGATCGAAAGGGGCTACCCACGGCCACGCCTGCGTACAGCGAGACACCCCGCAGAACCATATCTCTCTCCAAGAGGGCACAGTTTTCACTTTACACATTTACTTGATCAAGCTTACCTCTAAACAAACGTCTTCGTTCTAATCGATGATTTCTGTCTCATAAAATGCTTATCTTCTAGAGTCAAAATAAACCCGTGGCCTATTCATGTTAATATAACGTATTATATCAAACTGGCGCCACCCTCTGTTGAAATTGAGAATATATTTATGTAAAGTTTCCTGGAAGTGACGAAGCCTTGTTTAAAGGTTTTAGCTGTTTACTGGGGGGGGGGGGGTACAAAATGTTAAATGTTGACTCTGAAAGTCAACAATAGCTTTAAAAAATATATATATATACATCCACTTGGACTTTTTCATGTTGTATTGTTTATTACATCGAATCTAAATAAATCGATTTAGTTTGATCAACACAAAACCAATGTGAAAATACAATGTCTACAAATGTTTATGAATCAACTTTGCACACAGGTCACACCCATTCTTCTTTGGAAAAAGTGTTCAAGCTCCATCAAGTTGGATGAGTGATTGAACAGCAATTCGCAAGTTCTGCAATCAATCACACCATGACATTTTAGTTTCAAAGCCAATCCTGACTTCTTCTTCTCCCAAGCCGCAGGGTATTTAAACAAAATATATATCATGGTATTTATGATGGTAGTGACTAAAGAAATTATGGAAATAGGATATTACCATTGGTATCATGGTTTAAATTTAATTACCCCATGGTAAAGGTGGTACCATGGGGGCGATACATAACTTTTACCATGGCAGTACCATGGTAACTTATTTATACAATGGCCAGTACCATGGTAAAACTGAAATTACCATCAAGCTGCCATGATTTATTGTAAGAGTTATTTTGCAGACTTCCACCAGGATTTCTCTATATATTGCTGACATCAAGGCCACCGAATCATTCATCCCTCTCCCTTAATTGGCTGATATCAATCCCAATTATGTGTTAGAACAACACATTATTGCACACACAAAAAAAAACAAGGGTGCACGGGGCCCCCTGGTGGCTACATGGCCCTATACGCAACCACATTTTGAGATACAGGTTTCAGCCTCATGGGCGAGGAAGCTAAAGTCCTTGCTAAGAGTCCCCTATCTCCAAAAGCCTTCCAGGCCATAAGGCAGATAATCATCTGATGGTTCTGACACCACAACCACCACCATGCTCCACAGTTAGGACAGCCAAAACCCGTCCAATCTTTCTCCGTCTACTAAAGACGCACTTCTTCAACCATTATATAAAAAAAAAAAAAAAAATCTAACCCTGACTAACCTTACTGTCATGCACTTGTCCTAATATACTAACCTACACTGTAGCACTCAACACCTTAATGAACATTGTTACTCAGCTGATAGAGTTGTGCCCTTCCTGATGACTTGTCGTACAGAACTTGTAAGTCGCTTTGGATAAAAGCGTCAGCTAAATGACTAAATGTAAATGTAGGGACGGTATGTTCAGGGTGCAGTGTAGTGTTAGGCTGGATCCAGGCAATCATCGCACCACAGAACCTCCTTCTACTTGGTCTCAGTGTCTCTCACATGCCTCCTGGCAAACCCTAGACTCATCCACAGTTTGAATTAATGAATGAATTGATCATTGCATTTAAAAAGCGCTTTACAAGGGTGGAAATAGCTTCCTTCACCACCACTGTGTAGCACCCACCCTTGGGCTATGCAGACTCAATGGCTGCCATACATTGGCACCAGGCACACATCACACCACACAATGGCTGAAAGGCTCAGGTGACAGGGATTGATATCAGCCAATTAAGTGGGAGGGATGATTATGTGGCCTTGATGTCAGAGACCAGATTGGGAATTTGGCCAGGAACATCAGGGAACTCTTTGCACTAGGCACCCTGGGTTCTCAAGTTGATATGTCTCATTGGAAGAATGTCACTATGTACAGTGTCCCCTGCAGGACAAGTCCAGGGGACAGAGTGCTCCCTGCTAGACCACACCACCACTTTCTGACAATGGGATTCTTATTCACATGGGACCTAAGATATTTAATAAAACAAGTGAGAAATGTAAAAATGAATTGTTTAGGCTGCAGGAAAGTACTCATGTTAGGGGGCAGGTTAATAGTACTGTATGGATGACAGTGTTGTAGTACTCGAATCAAGGACTGACTCAAGTCCGAGTCCTAGACTGATTTTCAGGACTCGTGACTCAACTTGGACTCGAGAAATACACGAGACCCTCTTCTTGGGACCAAGTAAGGTTGTCGATATTCCAATGTACAGTTTTGCTTGTACAGTTGTAGTTTCCCTAACCCCCCCCCCCCCCCACCTACCCAACCTCCTCCAATGTACAGTTTCAACGTCAAATGTATATACTCTTTTTGTATCACAAACAGTACTGTATTTGTAAATCTGGTATGTCATAAATGTATAGATGTAGCAGTACTGTCTATCTGTATGTCGTGTATGATATGTTATGATTAATTGAAAATGGGGGACCCTGATGTAAACAAGACTAAAGTCTTTCTCTGGTCTGCATCCCCTTAACAGTGTATTGAGCTGTACTGTATTGTACCCATTCTGCAATCTGTTAATAAAGTTTTCAATCAATCAATCAATCAGCATTGACTGCATTCAGACTCGGAAGGTGCAGACTCGGATCATTGATGAATACATTTTTCTTTTGTAATAGGCCATAATCATTTGGCATAAGATATTGATGGCTAGTGCATTTGTTTGGCTATTGTGTTACAAAGTAAATAAACTCCCTTTGAAATAGTGACCGCTGTGTCATTTATGTTTAATGTACCTTTTTTATATGTCGGCTCTTTGACTGCCAGAGTGGAGTGGACTCAACCTTGATGAGTTGGACTCTGGCTCTTCTTTGGTGACTCGGACTTGGACTCTGACACTGGGGACTCGAGACTCAACTCGGACTCGATATTTAGTGACTCGACTACAACACTGATGGATAAGAAGTACAATTCTGCAATTATTTAAAAGTTCTTTAATAAAAACCATAAACAACGGCTTTTTTGGAAATTACTGGGCCCCTGAAAAGGTCCAGTGAACGGGTCCTCCTAAAACCTGCAATACGTTATTGTTGGCCTGCGTGGGCTCCCCTAGCAGCTGCACCCCCCCTGAAAGCCCACCCACCCTGGGCCAAGCATGCCCAAAGAATTCTATACGAGGGTACTACACGTACTCACACCTCTTTATTTCTAGCAGTCTGCTGTAACGCTCCACTATTGCAGCTCCAGTTACATTGCATATGTGTCATACCCCATAGGTCCCATTGGGTCATAGACAGTGACAGATGTATATTAAAACTTGGTCCTTTTCAAAAACCAGTTCTTATATGCATCCTCTGATCCGCTCACGGAATCGCCTGTGCATTAAACTAGATATCTGCTTGCCACAAAATAATTCTGTGAATCGACAATGAATAAGCTTTGAAAGTGAAAACGAATTGACAACTGAATGAAGAGGCTGCTTATTAGTCTTGTATTACGCTACATAGTTTATGCTCCTATTTTTACCAATATTCTATTAAATCATTTTAAAAATACTTCATTTAAGTATTACAGTACAAAAATATGTCATCATGAAGACATTTGTCTAAGTAGGTTGCTCGCTTTACCTTCTATATTACAAGGGGGAAATCAAGACATTTGCTCAAAGTTGACATCCAATTATTTTAATAAATAAAAATAACAAAAGAAACACAAAAATCAGGACAATGCCATCATATTAAGGGGCAGCTGAGAATACAATGTGTACAATGAAAAGACAAATTAAAAAATTCTCAAATTAATAAAATATTAAAACTAGGGATGCTCGATATTGGCTTTTTTTACCGATACCGATATTGTCCAACTCTTAATTTCCGATATCGATCGATATCACATTTTAATGCCGATATCGGCCGATAATATCAGACATCATTTCTATAGAAATGTAAAAAAAAAAAAAAAAAAAAAAATTGAAAACCGATACCGATATTTTCCGATATCACATTTTAATGCCGATATTGGCCGATAATATCGGTAGGCCAATAATATCGGACATCCCTAATTAAAACAAATAGGTTACTCCATCTTCTTTTGGATGAAAATCCTTTCCTCGCAGCAGTTTGCCCCCTAGATGATTGAGATAGACTTAGCACTTCCAATAAGGGGAGTAACCTCCCCACAGAATCAACAAAAACAATTATTAACCTCCCCACAGAATCAACAAAAACAATCAACTGAAAGAAAAGCATTAACATAGCAAACCTATTAGATCAAAAGACCAGCTCTTTTATACTAAGCAGAAACTACTTATCGCTGCTGGCGGGACAAAACCTCATAACTCCAAAAACCCAACTTTTCAGCAGATGAAAAAAACGAACACAGATTTGAGGGCGAATTTAGACCGATGATTGGTTTAATGCTTTCCCATTGTGTAGACTTTGTAAAACCACACACACATGGAGGATGATCTACTGAGTTGATTAAAAAAAAATTATATATATATATATATATATGGAGTTAGGAGGTTTTGTCCCGCCAGCAGCGTTATGCAACTTAGTGCTCCAACTTGACTGGTTTCTTGCTTTAATTTTGACCATGTGACTACTGTAGTCGACTAACCTAAACAAACAATGCCAAACTCAAATTCAATTTCACCATTGAGGGAAAACAAAATCAGAAAACAAAGAAAAGAAAATTGAATTTGTGACACAACATGAAAGTATTTCTTTGAGGCAGTGCAGGAGTCTTGTTTTAATGGGAGCCCACCTGCCAGATGCTCCATCATGAGTCCTTCCTGAACGAAGACCACTCAGCTGGGTTGAAACATCTGTTGAGAGGCAATAAGAATACCATTACAGTCTAAACACAAATCGTAATGTTGGTAAACAAAAGGGCTTGGCGATATGGCCTGGTAGCTACCTTGAATTACAGAGGATGGGTCAGTGAAATTTAGGCCTGTCCCCGACTAAGGATTTGTATAGTCAACTTTGATTGGCCAAAATTTGGCCAAAATTGTCGATAGTAGACTACCATGCAAAAAATAAAAATAAAGTATAATATTTCTTTTGGATCATTCCATTTGGGCTGTGCTTAATGTCTGAAGGAGTCGACTGAAGGCTTCTTGTCCTCTGCAAAAACATACAATTGGTCCACTGATGGATACATCTTAATATTTGTCTAGTGTGTTCATTAGACAGGTGAAATCCTTTTTCAGTGCCCCTTTTCTTAGATAGTTAGCCTCGCTGGTATGCGCACCATAGCGTTAGCCACGCCTCTTTGCTTTTGGAAAGAATGATATAAAAATTATATACTTTTTTCCCCTTTGCATTCGGCTAAGAGGTTGGCAGTCGACTACGGCTCCTTTCGATTGACTATTCGAGGGCAATTATAAAAAAATGGCTTTCCCAGTTATCACTGGGAGACATATCGTGTTGTAAGAAGTAGCCTAGTGTCGTCTCCCAGGGTTTGGAAAAACATCCCTGAGAACGCTGTGGTTGTGACCATAATATGCTCTTATAATTCTACCTACAGTTGCCCATTACAGTACATATTCATACAGCCATCTTTGTAGGCAAACAAAATGGTTTTGTAATCAATTATCATGCGTTGTTTCGAGATCAAATGACAACCACATTCACACAGTGGCTATTTTGCTCTTATGTCATGCTCAGGATGGCATTCCTTTCAACCCGGGAACCCACCCAAAATGGAAAGGAACCTAACCATAAGAGCAAAATAGCATACGAGCAAAATGGCCACCATGTGAATATGGTCAATGTTCAGTGTTTATGGCAATGAATCATACTGGTAGAAAATTCATGCCACATCATGAGAATACAATGAATAGCATGAAGTCACCAGAAGGAAATATGCAACTTTGAACCCAAAAATCACCTCATCTTGAATTCATCAATCAGATGCACTTGTGAGTGAAAGCTTGAATGTTGATGATGTCTCAGTCCTGACTGTACTTGTCATTCAGTGAAAATCCTCCAAAACCTCTTACGGATTGCAAATTGTAGGTTATTCCTGCCAGTTTCCTGTTGACATTGGGGGTGAATCATTGTTCGATTTCCTGTTTATTTTTGTGGGGTATTAGAAGACTACCCTGTGCCTTCAAAGCAAACACTGTTGGTCCGTACTTGCATTTTTAACAAGTAACAGATTATTTATTGAAAGCAACATAAAACACATATTAATACACTGTTAGGCTATGTGTCCACCAGGGACGTTTTATGAGTGGTCAGCTCCTTTCTGTCATTCATTTATATGCTGGAGAAGCGACAGGCGCGCTCCTCTTCCCAGCGACGCGCCTCGCGTTTTATGAGCTCTGGGCGGCAGTGTTTTTGGTCGGAGCGCTCTCAGCGCATAAAGTTGAAACTAGTTCAACTTTTTGGAAAGGAGCGCGCTCATCAATGTAACTCATCGAGGAAGGGGCGGAGCCGCGGCTGGCGCGAGCTCTGGGGAGACCCAGAAAAACACTGAGTTTTTTTTCTTCTTTTATCAAAGCGGTCCGCCTTGAAAAAGAGGTTTTTAGTGGACACATAGCCTTACATATGAGCTCACTGCACTATAATTTAGGCTACAAGTTTGTCAGGTAGGAGTGTGGTGGGGGGGGGGGGGGGGGTATATACGATATATTGCAATATTTTGTATCGATATTTAATTTAATAATAAACGTTATCTTATTAGATAAAGGATTGTGTATAATATATGTATTTTTATTGCAGATGTTTACAAAGTTTTCCGTTGGGGACATAATTTGCAGGTGAAAAATTATTATTACAGTATTGCGACTTGTATAATGGGGCCTTTGGTGATTCCCACCCCTAGCATCAGATGTTAACTGTTCATGAACATGCCATTTTAAAATAGCCATTTGCCTCGGCCTGACAATATCATGACAGAGGTGTTACCATTATCTGATCAGGTGCCTCAACAACTTGACAATATCATGAGAGGTGTTACCATTGTCTGATCAGGTGCCTCAACAACTTGACAATATCATGAGGTGTTACCATTGTCTGATCAGGTGCCATGTGGATGATGTACTGGTAAGTGGGCATCACACAATGGTGCAGCACCAGTCCATTCGCGTCTCCGTCCTCTGCTCCGAAGCCCGGGGTACCCGCAGGTAAGGTCATGGCGAGTCCATCGGTCACATCCACGCCCGACACACTGTCCAACAACTGTGGAGGGAAAACACTGGCAATGTCAACAGGCTGTTCAGACTGAATCATGTTTATGAGAAGATTGTAGTACATTGTTCTATAAGACACTGACAATTGACCATATTCACGCGGGGTGGAAAGGAACCCAACATTAGCATGACATAAGAGCAAAACAGGGTCAATAGCAGTCACAGAATTGTTCATAGATGGGTAAATACAGCTGTAACTAATAAGGTTAATAATGGGCCGGTACCATTTAGGTGTCCCAGTGAGTGAGCCATGTCAGTGAGCCAGCATGCCTATCACAACTATATGGATTGGACCCAATATTAAGACCCTTCGTTAGAGCTGTGTTTACCCATCTATGACATGTCAAAATGTCTGCTGTGAAAAAAGGTCCATCAACTGGGATTATTAATGCAGGTGCAAAACATATTATTTACTAATATGCATGTAATCATTAGAATTAGTGTATCTTATGTCATCATGAATCAAAACTAAATAATTTCTAGCTTCCAAACAGTGTTCCAGGGACCCAATTTTCATCTGAGGAGTTTGTTTAACGAGTTGTGAAAATATACCATATTTTTATTTTGAGTTTCGAATTTATCTCGCAAAGCTGCATAGTGCACCTTTCAGATAGGTTGCATAGCTCTGTAAGCGTCTAATAACAATCTTTTTTTTTGATCCACTTTTTCTCCCATTTTCTATATTTTTCTCCCATCCCAATTTTCGTATCATCCAATCCAACCCTCCCCTACCTAGTAACTGCTCTCAATACAGTCTCACCACTGTTGACTGTCGTGTTTATATTTTGTAGGGCTGTCTTAAATAATTTGAAGCTTTGTTCGATGGGCACGGCATTCAAACGGGAAAATAAAATTTTAATATAATTTTTTATTTATTTATTAATTTATTTCTTGATCCACTTTTTCTCCCATTTTCTATATTTTCTCCCATCCCAATTTCATATCATCCAATTCAACCCTCCCCTGTCACGAACGCTGTTTCTTGCCTCCCACAAGCCGGCTGCAATGTGGACTAAGTCATACATACAGGGGAGGAAACTAACTTTTTGGCTTACCAGCCAACTGGCGAGTATCTGATTTTTTTTACCAGACAAACTGATTTTTTACCAGCCAAAAAAAATCGCTAATTGTGATAATTACTTCTTTGTATGTCTTCGTCTAAATTGATTTTCAATCATAGTAATAATCACACCGTGTCTCTACTCTTTAAAATATTTATTAGCATAAAACATTAATAACAGTCTCTACTCTTCACAATATTAGCATAACACATATTAACATGAAAGAGGGATCTATTCTGGACTGGGTTGGGCTGAACTGGGCAGTGAAAGATGCTGGGTTGGACTGGGTTGGGCAGTGAAAGAAAAAAACCGAAGTATGTTGTGAAGTGTATAGATAGATAGATGTGAAATGTATAGATTTAGCAGTACTGTCTATCTGTATGTCGTGTATGTCATATGTTATGATGAATTGAAAATGGGGGACCCTGATGTAAACAAGACGAAAGTCTTTCTCTGGTCTGCATCCCCTTAACAATTGTGTGTATTGAGCCGTACTGTATTGTACCCATTCTGCAATCTGTTAATAAAGTTTTCAATCAGTCAATCAAGTTAACTTTGAACCTCGGTTGTCAAGCCACGTCAATGTTGTGTATGCATCCGAGTGTTCACTGTGCCTTTAAGACGGCACGGTGGCCTTACGACAGTGCTGTGAAGTTCCGTCAAGTGTTGTGGTAACGTCAGTTGGGTTGGTCTGCTGTTGTGCACTGGTTGAGCTAGCCCCTTTCGTGACTGCGATGTGCAAGCCAGGGGCTTTTGAGCATGAAATAAAATGTCTAACCTTACGTCGTAGTCCGGTGCGCAATAGACTAACATACACCTCTGTCATTTAAATGTGTCCTTGCCTTGGACTCGAGGGTTGTACTAGGGTTGGATGCAGTTCCCCGTTGCTCAGTCTGTCTGTTTTCCATCTTCTGTGTTTAACGTTATCTGTTTGCGAGTGCTTCCTTGACTGATGGCCAGTACCACAGGACTTTTATTCAACATTCTATATTTCCGCGGGTTGGCCAGTACTGCAGGAACTTTTATTAAACATTATATATGTCCGCGGGTTGGCCAGTACTGCGGGAACTTTTATTAAACATTATATATGTCCGCGGGTTGGCCAGTACTGCGGGAACTTTTATTAAACATTATATATGTCCGCGGGTTGGCCAGTACTGCGGGAACTTTTATTAAACATTATATATGTCCGCGGGTCTTGTACAGTGCTCTCGTGGCACTGTCAACTCGCCAGACTGGCGAGTGGTCTTCATGAATCACTCGCCAAACGTAAAAAATACTCGCATTTGGCGAGTAAAGTGGCCTAATTTCCTCCCCTGCATACATAGCACAAGTCCCCTCCGGTACTTGAGGTAACAGCAGTCGCATCTTTTCACCTGCGCAGCTCGATCTCTCAGTGGCGAGGAGTAACGCGTGGGAGGCTCACGCTGCCCCCGACACTTCCTGATTCTACTGCGCAGGCGCACCAACCGACCTGTAGTAGTCGCTGTCCACAACGCCCGATCCCCACCCATCAGTTTCCCACCCCCTAATACGGCCAATGTCTATTAGTATGAACGACCAGCTAAACTGAAAGCAATGTGGAGCGCTGGGCTCGAACAGTCGAGCCCAGCGTCTCCGCATTCGTGGCGAGCGCCTTGCCCACTACGCCACGTAGCCGCCCTCGTCTAATAACAATCTTACAAAGAAAATGCAGCAAGACATAAGTCACTCACGTCATCCACTCTCCACAGGTCACTGCAGAGCACCTCAGCGTTGCTGTAATTGATTGCATTCTTTAGAAAATTGGTCCCACTGTCGTCATTCTGTGAAGAAAACAATTCCGACTTTAATTAAGCTGTAAGCACAGGGTTCAGACCAATATTTATGACACAATTCCAATAAATCAAGAGAATATTTTTCAAGTGACCAAAATGTACACGTACGTCAGAGTCTTGCAACACAGCAACAAGTAATCGGATGTAGTCTGTGGCAGCTTTTAGTGTATCCACTTTACTGGGCTTTCGGTCAGAATGCATAAGTGGCACCATACGTTTCAAGCGGGAGAACATGGTGTTTAGGTTCCTGATCTGGAGAGAAGAGAGTGGCTGAAGAACATCTTAAATCGGTCCATTTCATAGTTCATAGTGATTTCAACATGCAGTGAGTCCTCCCATTGTGCCTAACCTGTTTCAGTGACAGGCCTCAACAATTTCAAATGTAGCTACAGAGGCCTTAGAAAATATATGTAAACAAAAGGAATACATAAGTGGCATGCATGGGGAATAGGGTGGGAAGCACAGGGGGCAATCACCCATTATATTTTGCTCAGGGAGCCAAAGTGCTCCTCTCAGATTAACCTAATATTTAGAAAGAGATGTGCAACAATCTGAAGGGCAAGTCAAGTCAATGTATTTGTAGATCTGGTATGTCATGAATGTATAGATGTAGCAGTACTGTCTATCTGTATGTCATGTATGTCATATATGTTATGATGAATTGAAAATGGGGGACCCTGATGTAAACAAGACGAAAGTCTTTCTCTTGGTGTCTGTGTATTGAGCCGTACTGTATTGTACCCATTCTGCAATCTGTTAATAAAGTTTTCAATCAATCAATACAAATAGAAATGAGTGGCTAAAGGGGTATCCTTTCATTTTAGCTCAAATAGTCTTCATTTGAAACATCACTTGATGGAGCAGCAGCAGCACGCCATGCCCCCCTGGCTAACCCCTGTCATGAATGAATGAATGAATGAATGAATGAATGAATGAATGAATGAATGAATGTGAATGAATGAATGAATGAATACTTTATTTAACAGATTGCAGAATGGGTACAATACAGTACAGCTCAATACATACAATTGTTAAGGGGATGCAGACCAGAGAAAGACTTTCGTCTTGTTTACATCAGGGTCCCCCATTTTCAATTCAGAGTCATAACAGCGTGTTTTTGGCTCTCTTTGAGTTTGTTAAATGACACCTGTGTGTCCGAGTCCTAATCAAACAGCGTCTTATCGCACCTGACGGCAGGCCAGGTTACTTAATGGCCCTTTCCAAAACCCGCTCACCCTCAGCCGTTCCTTGGCGTTGACCATCTCCCTCTTCTTCACCACGTCGCTCCAGTCCTCGGTGTCCACATAGTGGCCGTCCGTCCCGCGGCGCAGTTTCGCGATGTTGCTGTAAACGGGCAGCGACTTCTCGCCGGTCACACGCCTCAGAATATCACCCATCAATTCTTTATTAGGAACCTTCATTTTCATCAACACTTAATAATAACCAACTCCCTAATTTTGTTTCCGTTTTTTTTTGGTTTATTTAGCATTGTTATCCAGAATCCAGACAACAAGCATGATACTACAGCGAGGTGAGAACATGTGCGTCAAGATGAAACGAATGAGCGACACCTGTCTGGCATTAGTCCCAATTAGGCTAAGTTATGCAAAAGATGCGCGCGCCGATAGGGCTGGCGGCCCCTTTGATCTTTTTGAACAGAGTAGAACTGGTCACCGATATGATCGAGGCACCTGGATAAACAAACACGTTGTTACGGGTTTCACTGGTAATTGTATATCAGTTAATGTACATATTATATTAACCCTTTCACTGCCACACACTACAGAAGGTTAACCCTTTACTTTATCACACTACCGACGGTAACCGGTCAAGGTTAACCTTCTGTAGTGTGGTAGTGAAAGGGTTAATCTTATGTAGTGAAAGGGTTAACCTTATGTAGTGTGGTAGTGAAAGGGTAACCTTCTGTAGTGTGGTAGTGAAAGGGTTAACCTTCTGTAGTGTGGTAGTGAAAGGGTTAACCTTATGTAGTGTGGGTAGTGAAAGGGTTAACCTTCTGTAGTGTGGTAGTGAAAGGGTTAACCTTCTGTAGTAGTGTGGTAGTGAAAGGTTAACCTTCTGTAGTGTGGTAGTGAAAGGGTTAACCTTCTGTAGTGTGGTAGTGAAAGGGTTAACCTTATGTAGTGTGGTAGTGAAAGGGTTAACCTTATGTAGTGTGGTAGTGAAAGGGTAACCTTCTGTAGTGTAGTAGTGAAAGGGTTAACCTTCTGTAGTGTGGTAGTGAAAGGGTTAACCGTATGTGGTGTGGTAGTGAAAGGGTTAACCTTCTGTAGTGTGGTAGTGAAAGGGTTAACCTTATGTAGTGTGGTAGTGAAAGGGTAACCTTCTGTAGTGTGGTAGTGAAAGGTTAACCTTCTGTAGTGTGGTAGTGAAAGGGTTAACCTGTAGTGTGGTAGTGAAAGGTTAACCTTCTGTAGTAGTGTGGTAGTGAAAGGTTAACCTTCTGTAGTGTGGTAGTGAAAGGTTAACCTTCTGTAGTAGTGTGGTAGTGAAAGATTAACCGTCTGCAGTGTGGCAGTGAAAGGGTTAACCGGCTGTTGTGTGGTAGTGAAATGTTAACCTTCTGTCGTGTGGTAGTGAAAGGGTTAACCGTTTGTAGTGTGGTAGTGAAAGGGTAACCTTCTGTAGTGTGGTAGTGAAAGGTTAACCGTCTGTAGTGTGGTAGTGAAAGGGTAACCTTCTGTAGTGTGGTAGTGAAAGGGTAACCTTCTGTAGTGTGGTAGTGAAAGGTTAAACCTTCTGTAGTGTGGTAGTGAAAGGTTAACCTTCTGTAGTGTGGTAGTGAAGGGGTTAACCATCTGTAGTGTGGTAGTGATAGGGTTAACCGTCTGTAGTGTGGTAGTGAAAGGTTAACCTTCTGTCGTGTGGTAGTGAAAGGGTTAACCGTTTATAGTGTGGTAGTGAAAGGGTAACCTTCTGTAGTGTGGTAGTGAAAGGTTAACCTTCTGTAGTGTGGTAGTGAAAGGTTAACCGTCTGTAGTGTGGTAGTGAAAGGGTAACCTTCTGTAGTGTGGTAGTGAAAGGGTAACCTTCTGTAGTGTGGTAGTGAAAGGTTAAACCTTCTGTAGTGTGGTAGTGAAAGGTTAACCTTCTGTAGTGTGGTAGTGAAGGGGTTAACCATCTGTAGTGTGGTAGTGATAGGGTTAACCGTCTGTAGTGTGGTAGTGAAAGGTTAACCTTCTGTAGTGTGGTAGTGAAAGGTTAACCTTCTTTAGTGTGGTAGTGAAAGGGTTAACCTTCTGTAGTGTGGTAGTGAAAGGTTAACCTCTGTAGTGTGGTAGTGAAAGGTTAACCGTCTGTAGTGTGGTAGTGAAAGGGTTAACCTTCTGTAGTGTGGTAGTGAAAGGTTAACCTTCTGTAGTGTGGTAGTGAAAGGTTAACCTTCTGTAGTGTGGTAGTGAAAGGTTAACCTTCTGTAGTGTGGTAGTGAAAGGTTAACCTTCTGTAGTGTGGTAGTGAAAGGTTAACCTTCTGTAGTGTGGTAGTGAAAGGTTAACCGTCTGTAGTGTGGTAGTGAAAGGTTAACCTTCTGTAGTGTGGTAGTGAAAGGTTAACCTTCTGTAGTGTGGTAGTGAAAGGTTAACCTTCTGTAGTGTGAATGAATGAAAAACTTTATTTAACAGATTGCAGAATGGGTACAATACAGTACGGCTCAATACATACAATTGTTAAGGGGATGCAGACCTGAGAAAGACGTTTGTCTTGTTTCCATCAGGGTCCCCCATTTTCAATTCATATAGACATTTATGACATACACAACATACATGACATTTATGGCATAGGGACATATAGGTATTTAGTACTGATACATTTGTGACATAAACGGTATTCAAATATACAGTACTGTTACCCCTAGATCCTGACGGAGTATATACATATGATGGGGAGGGGACTGTACATTAGGAGGGGGTGGGTGGGTGGGAGAGAAATATACATACGGCGGGGAGGGAATATATACATGCAGTGGGGAGGAGACTGTCTATTAGGAGGTGGTGGGGGTTTTGGGCATTTACGGTGGCCAGTTTCGAATTGCGGCCTCCCGTAGGTGCTCTTTAAGAGCGGTTTTGAATGTGGGCAGGGATTCACATTCCTTTACAGCTTTGGGTAGGGCGTTCCACATTGTTGTGGCATAATTGCGAAACGTGTTTAGTCCCTTGTTTGAGCCAAATCTGGGTTTAACATGATTTGTTGAGCTTCCTCTGGTGTAGTGGTTGTGGTATTCACTGACCTTTGGGAAGTATTTTGACATGTACATGGGAACCCCGGTCGTATAGTGTATCTTGTAGACCAGGCCCATTGCAAGTTGCTGTACTCTGTCGTCTACTCTAAGCCATCCTAGGTTGTCAAAGTGGGCAGGGGTGAGGTGGGTTCTGGGGTTCAGGTCAAGTAGTAGTCTGACCAGTTTGTTTTGTGATGTTTGTAATTTTGTTTTAAGCGCCTTTGAGGTGCTTTGGTACCATGAGGTGCACGCATAGTCATAGTACCCTTGAATGAGTGCTCCTGCCAGAGTCTTCAGGGTATTCTTGTTTACCAGAGAGGAGATCCGGTACAAGAATCTAGTTTGTTGGTTGACTTTTTTTATTACATTGGATGCCATTTTGTCACAGGAAAGATTTGCCTCTAGGTATGGTAGTGAAAGGTTAAACCTTCTGTAGTCTGGTAGTGAAAGGGTAGCCTTCTGTAGTGTGGTAGTGAAAGGGTAACCGTCTGTAGTGTGGTAGTGAAAGGTTAACCGTCTGTAGTGTGGCAGTGAAAGGGTAACCTTCTGTTGTGTGGTAGTGAAAGGTTAACCTTCTGTAGTGTGGTAGTGAAAGGGTTAACCTTCTGTAGTGTGGTAGTGAAAGGGTAAACCTTCTGTAGTGTGGTAGTGATAGGGTAACCTTCTGTAGTGTGGTAGTGAAAGGTTAACCTTCTGTAGTAGTGTGGTAGTGAAAGATTAACCGTCTGCAGTGTGGTAGTGAAAGGTTAACCTTCTGTAGTGTGGTAGTGAAAGGTTAACCGTCTGTAGTGTGGTAGTGAAAGGGTTAACCTTCTGTAGTGTGGTAGTGAAAGGTTAACCTTCTGTAGTCTGGTAGTGAAAGGGTTAACCTTCTGTAGTGTGGTAGTGAAAGATTAACCTTCTATAGTGTGGTAGTGAAAGGTTAACCGTCTGTAGTATGGTAGTGAAAGGGTTAACCTTCTGTAGTGTGGTAGTGAAAGGTTAACCTTCTGTAGTCTGGTAGTGAAAGGGTTAACCTTCTATAGTGTGGTAGTGAAAGGTTAACCTTCTGTGGTGTGGCAGTGAAAGGGTTAACCGGCTGTTGTGTGGTAGTGAAAGGTTAACCTTCTGTCGTGTGGTAGTGAAAGGTTAACCTGTGGTGTGGCAGTGAAAGGGTTAACCGGCTGTTGTGTGGCAGTGAAAGGGTTAACCTTCTGTATATTTGTCGCAGTGAAAGGGTTAACCGTTGTTTGGTAGTGTGGCAGTGAAAGGGTTAACTGGCTGTTGTGTGGCAGTGAAAGGGTTAACCGTTTTGGTAGTGCGACAGTGAAAGGGTTAAGGGCAGGATGTGCTTTGTCAATTATATATATTATAAATAGTCTATTGCGGAGAGGAGGGAAAGCAAAGAACACACACGCACACACACACACACATGGATACACTTTTGGGTCTGAGACAGCCAGGTATAAACAGAATGTAACCAGGCATGAGGTCATCATCATATACATATTGTGATAATGAGACTGTGTGGTGTATAATAGCTGGGCTGTGTATGTGTCATTTTGGCAATAATATAAAACAATCTGGACCTCACTAATTTCTAAACCTGACCCCTAACAGTCAGAATGCAATTCACACCGTTGAGCCACTCGCGCGTCACGAAAGATATCTTCTAGTTCTACACATCAAAGGGGCAGTGTAATATATATAATAATAATAAAAAAAATTGGTAGAGGTGGGGTCGTCAACAGATTGTTTGTGTAAATGTATGAATGCTAGCTAGATTTACACATCAGCCTCAACAGCCAATGAATTAAATACGGTCCTAAAGGCAGAGTTGCAATCAGTGATGGAATGGATAAAGAATAACAAACTAGTTCTAAACATATCAAAGACAAGTAGCATCATTTTCGGTTCAAACCATACTCTAAGAACGAACCCAGTCTTGAAACTTTTGATAAGTGATGTGGTAATTAATCAAGTCCAGGAGACTAAACTCCTAGGGGTAACATTAGACAGTAAATTGTCATGGTCACACCATATAAACAATATAGTAGTGAAAATGGGAAGAGGGATTTCTGTTGTTAAAAGATGTGCTCATTTGTTACCACTAAATTCTATCAAACAGGTCATTCAAGCTCTGGTTTTGTCAAATCTTGACTATTGTCCTGCAGTATGGTCGAATGTAACGACGAATAAACTGAAAAAAATTACAAATGGTACAAAACAAAGCAGCACGTATAGCGCTTCGCTGTGAGTACAGAACTAATGTTGCAGCGATGCACAGTTGTTTAACTTGGTTACTTGTCAAACATAAATTACTCTGCTCATTCCTTGTATTCACTAGGAATATTCTTGTTACAAAGATCCCCTCAATTTTATATAACAATTTATCTATAAGTCTTGACAGACAACCATTCCACCAGACATGCTTCTGCACGAGGTTTTGCACTTCCAAAAGTGAGGTCGAATGCAATGAAGCCAACTGTCATGTTCCGTGGTATGCAGGAATGGAACTCTCTTCCCAGACATGTTAAGCAGGAGAATAGTAAATGTCGTTTCAAAATCGTGGTAAAACAACATTTTCAACCAAAGAAATTGACATTCCCTAATAGATAGTGTGTACGTAAATGAAAATGTATGTGTCTGATAAAGAGATGGGTATATATGGATGAAAAGGCATGTGTCTGATAGGGATATATTATTAAAATATTGTATAATTGGCTGATATGAACATAGATAATGTATGTAAAAGCTAAATAGTATATTATGCTGTATTGTATTATGAATTAATTATGAGTAGGTATTATTGTATTGTATTATGAATTCATAAGGCGTATATATTGTTGTATTGTATTATGAATTTGATTAGGGTTTTTATTGTTGTTTTAATTGTCTGTATGACATGTAAATGTTGTGAGTGTATAAGTCTGTAACTGTATTTTATGTGTTATGGACCCCAGGAAGAATAGCCCCAGCACTGCTGTGGCTAATGGGGATCCAAATAAACTTATAGCTAAGCCCTTTGCTAACAATTAGCTAGTGCCTGCCTACCACCATACCCAAATAGGCCTATAGAACAGATATCATCTTTTTTCTTTTACTTGGTAGACGATTAAAGTTTATATTATACTCTAATTTGATATGATTTAGCCTATGGATTTTCCTAATTTTCTAATGCCAGTTTCAGTGGTTTGAACATAATTAACTAGCATAGAATCAATGTTGATACATGCAGCACTTCTCTTATTTGAATTGTGCATTACTCATACTGGCTTGATGCTGATTGCTACTCACTACGTAACTAGTACACCGATCTTTAAGGGTGAAATTCAGTGTCTCTTTATTTCTCTCTCCAGGTGACTCCAGTTTTAATTAGTAAACAGAATGGCACACAGCTCCACATCTCATTGAATCTCCAAGTCCAATGGCAGGCATGCCCACTTTGGTGACCGAAGGCAATGGCAACTGCTACCTGATCATGCTGACCCATCACACCACGGAAGGGCATAAAGGCGTGTCCTCATTAGGCAAAACTAACGGACACATCACTCTGGAGGTACAGCAGCAGCATTCTTTCCGTATAGGCTTAAATGGGTTCTCATGCCATGGGTTAATAATAATGATAATAATTCATTACATTTTATATAATAATAATAATAATAATAACTTTATTTGTATAGCACTTTTCATACAGAGGTTGCAGTTCAAAGTGCTTCACAACAGTAAAAAATACAGGCATAAGCGAGCATAAAAAGATAGACAGGTAGAATCACAGTGTTTCACATTAGGATCTAGCATCCCAATAGGCTCTCCGCTTACAGTTTTCAGTAACACAAATAGTAAAAATAGTTTAAAATGATTCAGTTTAAAAATAGTAAAATAAAAATAAAATAAAATAAAATAAAAATTATAAAATAGAACGGACATAAAAAATACAGGCATGAGCGAGCATAGCAAGATATGGCAAGTGACAACAATGCATAAAGTTTACAGACAATCCATGCTGATTGATCTGCCATAAGCAAGTGAAAGTTTACAGACAATCCATGCTGATTGATCTGCCATAAGCAAGTGAAGATTACAGTCTGTTCTAACAAACCAAACTGCCATGTATTAAAGTTTACAGACAATCCATGCTGATTGATCTGCCATAAGCATAAGATTACAGTCTGTTCTAACAAACCAAACTGCTACAGCCAGGACACAGTTAACCTGGTTCTACTAACAGCCAGGACACAGTTAACCTGGTTATACTACAGCCAGGACACAGTTAACCTGGTTCTACAACAGCCAGGACACAGTTAACCTGGTTCTACTACAGCCAGGACACAGTTAACCTGGTTCTACAATGCTACAGCCAGGACACAGTTAACCTGGTTCTACTACTACAGCCAGGACACAGTTAACCTGGTTCTACTAACAGCATAGTGTTTCACATTAGGATCTAGCATCCTAATAGGCTCTCTATTCAGTAATTAAAAAGTGCACTAACCGACGGACATAAAAAAAAATACAGGCATGAGCGAGCATAGCAAATAATAAGAATAGTTTAAAATGATTCAGTTTAAAAATAGTCATCAGTAAGAAGTAAAAAGTGCAATAACCGACACATGAATTTGATAGGCAGTGTAAAAGAGTAGGCAGGGTAAGAATAAATACAAGTTGTGTCAGGATATCCCTGATGTTTCCTCTTGCCACTAGGTGGTAGCAGATATCTATCAGTGAAATGCCTGAGCAAAGAGATAGGTTTTAAGCTGTCTTTTAAAGATGTCTAGCGAGTTGGCTTCCCTGATGTTTTGGGGTAGTTTGTTCCATAGTTTTGGGGCATAGTTGATAAAGGCTGCATTACCGATCCTCTTTTGACTGCTTCTGGGAGCCTCTAGTAGTCCAGCAGCTGATGATCGCAGTGTTCTTGCTGGTGTGTAATTTATTAGAGTGTTGGCGATGTAGCTAGGTCCCTGTCCACTTAGAGCTTTGTATGTAAGGAGAAGGACCTTAAAGTCAATTCTAAATGTTACAGGAAGCCAGTGTAAAGCGGCTAAGACTGGACTAATGTGCTCTCTCCTTTTGGTTCTAGTTAGCAGTCGGGCTGCAGAGTTTTGGATTAGCTGAAGCCTCTCTGTGGTTTTCTTAGGGAGACCTGTGAAAAGTGCATTACAGTAGTCTAGCCGGCTAGATATGAATGCATGAATTAGCTTCTCAGCATCGTTCTGATTAATAAATGGTCGTACTTTTGCTATATTTCTGAGATGGAAGAACGATGTTTTCGTCACTTTGCTAATATGAGAATTGAAGTTCAGTTCTGAATCTATGATATAGCGCTTTTCTAGACACTCAAAAGCGCTCCCCACGAGGTAGGAGAATGATGCCATAACAGTCAATGTGCAGTACTGTAATGGATTTTACTGGAAGTTGTGTGATTTCTTTTTGTATTACATTTTCAAAAAAAAATTGTATTTAAATTTTAAACGTTTATTTTTTAAGTCAGGGCACTACGAATTACGAATATCTCTTTCACAGTGCACACCCACTGCTCCTCTGTCAGAGATTCCACTTCATACCATAGTCTCATAATAGCCTTTTTACTTCAATCAATCAAATGTATTTATATATCACATTTAAACATGACACTTGTCAACCAAAGCTTTACAGTGGGCCGCGTAGCTAAGAAAGTACATCTAAAGTATAAATAAACAACCAACAGACAAACAAAGGAACAGAACAACACGTCAAAACAAACAAGGAAAGAGTCGGAGTAAGTCAGGGAATGCTAAGGATTACAAGTGAGTTTTGAGCTTAGATTTAAAGGACTTGATGGAGGGGGAAAATTTGATGGACGTGGGGATGCTGTTCCAGAGGTCAGGGGCTGTGACAGCAAAAGCACGCCCCCCCCCCCCCCTAACTTGAGGTTGGACTTATGGGTGGTTAGGAGACCCTTATCAGCAGATCTGAGGGCCCTGACGTTGGTATAGGCCAGGGGGTGAGGGGGTCTGCTATAGGTAAAAGGGGGCCTTACCGCCTTACCATTAACCTCTTGAGCCCTAGCCCTATTTTCTGAAAATCCGCCTAAAAATACATAAAAGTCAAGAGTCAAGTCAAGAGTTTTATTTGTCACGGCATACAAGTATACAGTGAAATGCGGGGGGTCTTGCTCGCAACGATTGTGCATAATACAATAATAAGAATCCAATAGGATGAGAATGCGACATTTGTGCAATAATACAAGTAATAAGAGTAAGACATATCAGGTATATATATGTACATGAGTTTTACAAAAGCATGGTAAGACATGCTAGGTCCTGTGATAGTGCAATACACTGTTAGCTACGGATGAGGCACTGGGTCTTATGTACACTGCTATACTATACAATCTCTAGTTATACTATGCGTCCTTATGCTAGCTTGCTATCCATCTATTTACTATACAAGAACCACTCCTGTTATTTTTTTTTTATTTTTTTTAAAGTGACCTTTCATTGTGTAAAGTGACCATAAGTGTGAGCGTGTGCAGCATGAGTGTGTGTGTGTTCATGTTAAAGTGACTGCTAGTGTGTGAGTGTATACAGTGTGTGTGTTGTGTATGTGCTCATGTGTGCTTGTGTGTGGAGAGTTCAGTGTTCAAGACTCTGATGGCCTGGGGGAAGAAGCTGAGTCGAAGCCTCTCTGTCCTAGTTGCTGGTGTTCGCAGGCGTTTGAGTGACCGCAGCAGCTTGAACAGGCTGTTGTTGGGGTGGTGAGGGTCTTTCATTATTCTGCAGGCTCTGGATTTGCACCTCTTGTAGGACCTGCAGGGGTGGTAGTGCAATACCCGTAGTACGCTCAGCTGAGCGTCCCACTCTCTGTAGGGCCTTCTTGTCCTGTGCCGTGCTGTTTCCATACCAGGCATACCTACGTAAATGGAAGATTGCTCCACTTCTACAAGGTCCATTTGCATGTTCTTATCTATGGATATCAGGGAATGTATTCCCAGTGTCAGAAATATTGTGTCTGTTATAGGCTTGAGTCAATTGTATTGGTTAACCTATTGGTAAACAAACGTATTGCTGAAAATATACACTTTGACTGCTGTTTTGACAGGGTTAGGGTCATTACTCTTGGCTACATTTGGGGGGGGGAAACGCAACATTAATTCATACAGTCTGTAGAGATGGATTTATGGTGTGATTTGTGGTCTACCACTGGACCGCTCTGGCTTAAGAGGTTAAACCATTCTTTCTCAGTTATTTGTTCCTTCAATTCCTTTTCCCATTTTTATTTGTCAACTTCTGTGTAGGGTTGAGATTACTCTGCATCCCCCCCCCCTTCATAGGCTTTTTGAAATACCTAAATAACTTCAGTGTCTGTGTCAGTTTTCATCTCCTTCTCATAATAATCCTTTATTTGTATGTACCGATACCGTTCGTGTTCCTCTAATCCAAATGTATCCCTCAGTTTTTCAAAACTCTGCAGTTCACCCCCTACAACCATTGTACATATTGCTGTAATGCCTTTTTTCATCCATAGCTTGAACCCTTTATTATATGTACTGGGTATAAACCTAGGATCAAATGCAAACCAACTGGAAATCTTTGTCTCCCTCTCCAATCTATACTTTTCAACAACTGTATTCCATATTACAACTGTAGTTTTGGTTATTAAATCCAATTGATTGCCAAATTTGTTTAATTAATATAGTAATTTGTATATTAGATTTCAAACTTCATTGTCTATCGTCTCTATTTATATACTTTTCCATCTTGCAAAAGCAACATATTTACTTAAGGCAAACCTTAGTTTTTAGGACGTTTTGTATCTGATCCTATAGGTTTCTTTCCTCCCCATATGAACCTCAATATCCGCCTGTCCCATTCCATTAATTGTTTTTGTGGGATCTTCACTGGTAGTGATTGGAACAAATATAAAAGTCTTGGTAGAATATTAATTTTAATTATATATATATATATATATATAAGTAATAATATATCGTCCGCAAATAATCCTATTTTATGTTCCTCCCCTCCTATGGTAAATGGCTGCTTTTTTATATATCGCTTTTATCCAAATCGCTTTACAATTTGTTACTTTACCCATTCACTCACACATTGATGGCGGAGGCAACCATGCAAGGTGCCAACCTGCTCATCTGGAGCAATTAGTCTTGCTCAAGGACACATCGACACGCTGCCCGGGAGGAGCGGGATTAGACCACCAACCCCTGGAAACGGGGAAACAAACTCTCGGATTGAAATTCTATTCTGACCGAGTTTAAGCAAACGATGCTTGCTGACCCCTCATAAAGTCCGGTGGCTTAGCGCCAGATTTGAGAAGGATGTGGACGCGCCGGACAAAAGCACCAAATTTTTCCCACGTGTTCCTCATCATCATAGCTTTCATTTTGGGGTAGGGGCCACGTCATCATGATGGATTTAAAGATGGCCGCCATGTAAAATCAAGGTTCAGCCCATTAATAAATATCTTGGTTCATAGCGCGCTCAATATTTGAGCAAACACAAAGGTATTGATATCCCTGTAAACTAGAGAAGCTAAGCTTTCAATTGGTATCATTTTCATTAAGCCCAACTGTTGGGAAGGGAGTTTTAATAGGCAATGATTCAAAATGATGTTAAATTTTCGCCTAGAAAAAACTGCCATGCTCATCTTCCAAAAGGTCCCTTGGCTGTTCACATGAATATATCAGAGTGTACATTGGTTTTATAGGTACCCACAAGCCTCTTCTTTCCAGACATACCCACTTACATATGGGCAGAACCTTGATTTTACATGGCGGCCATCTTGAAATCCATCATGATGACGTGGCCCCTACCCCAAAATGAAAGCTATGGTGATGGGGAACACGTGGAAACAATTTGGTGCTTTTGTCCGGCGCGTCCAATTTTTTTTGCTAAGCCACCGTACTATAACGTTCGGTGTACCGTATACGCCTAAGTTTACCCCTAATCACTAGGGGAGGCCCTTTGCACACAAAATGTCATCCCTCACTCCCACCAACAGGGAGATGGGGCCTATGGGGAACAAGGCACCCTACAGTTCCCCATGATTCAGTTTCAGTGTGTGGTCCATCATCAGCTCTGCGAGTTCAACTTGAGCTTTGCTGCTTAAACTAGCGGCTGATGCGACAGGGTTGAACGGAACCCCGGAGCCAGAAATACGACTCAAACCTCTTCTCCAGCATACGCCGGTGTGCAGCGATCAGTTAAAAAAAAAGACGCTGAACTTCAGTGAGGTCTGGAGGCGTAGCCTTGGCGTCCAGGGCTTCTCTGTGTAGCATGCATTGGGTTATCTGCACGTTTTAGATTTTCCCTTCTCACGTTAGTTACAAAGCCCTTCACTCTCCCTGTCATTGACGGCATATCTTAGTGGTGTAGTGTATCTTGTAGACAAGGCCCATTGCAAGTTGCTGTACTCGTCTACTCTAAGCCATCCTAGGTTGTCAAAGTGGGCAGGGGTGAGGTGGGTTTTAGGAGTAAGGTCAAGCAGTAGTCTGACCAGTTTGTTTTGTGATGTTTGTAGTCTTGTTTTTAGTGCCTTTGAGGTGCTTTTGTATATGAGGTGCAAGCATAGTCGTAGTACCCTTGAATGAGTGCTCCTGTTGTCTTCAGGGTATTCTTGTTTACCAGAGAGGAGAGCCGGTACAAGAATCTAGTTCGTTGGTTGACTTTTTTTTATTACATTGGTTGCCATATTGTCACAGGAAAGATTTGCCTCGAACCTAGGTAGGTATGTTATTTCATCTTTCCTTGTGACAATATTGTCACCCACTGTAACAGAAAAGCCGTTGGCCTTGCAGAGTTTATTTGATCCAAAGAGAATGGACTCTGTTTTACCCAGGTGTAATGATAGTTTATCAACAAGCCAGGTGTAGATTCTGCAGAGTTCAGAGCTGAGGGCTTTTTCAACCTGCAACTTGTCCCTGTCGGAGACCAGCAGGGCTGAGTCGTCCGCGAACAGGAACAAGTTGCAGTCACAAGCTGATGACATTCATTTGCATAAATTAGGAACAGTAACGGTCCTAGTATGCGTCCTTGTGGAACACCACAGCTCACTGGCTGTGATGTGTGTACAGCCAGGGGGCACAAATCTAAGGATGTCAGACAAATGGGTAAACTGATTTATTTTGCAGAAAGTGGCTCAGGAGGTAGAGTGGTCGTCTGATTGATTGATTGATTGATTGATTGATTGAGAAGTTTATTAACAGATTGCGGAATGGGTACAGTACAGCTCAATACATACAATTGTTAAGGGGATGCAGACCAGAGAAAGACTTTCGTCTTGTTTACATCAGAGTCCCCCATTTTCAATTCATCATAGTCGGAAGGTTCCCAGTTCGATTCCCGTTCCTCCCAGGCAGCATGTCGAAGTGTCCTTGAGCAAGACGCTTAGCCCATAATTGCTCCCGATGTGCAGGTTGGCATGTTGCATGGTTGCCTCTGCCATCGGTGTGTGAATGTGTGAGTGAATGGGTAAAAATGTGAGGAACAAATATTGTAAAGCTCTTTGGAGTTCAACTTGAGCTTTGCTGCTTAAACTAGCGGCTGATGCGACAGGGTTGAACGGAACCCCGGAGCCAGAAATACGACTCAAACCTCTTCTCCAGCATGTGCAGGTGTGCAGCGATCAGTTAAAAAAAAGACGCTGAACTTCAGTGAGGTCTGGAGGCGTAGCCTTGGCGTCGAGGGCTTCTCTGTGTAGCATGCATTGGGTTATCTGCACGTTTTAGATTTTCCCTTCTCACGTTAGTTACAAAGCCCTTCACAGTTACAAAGCCCTATATACATTTTACAACACATTCCTCTTAGAATAATGCTCCAGATATACAGGGTTCAACTTCGTAACAGTGGTTTACTACACAGTGGTTCTTGTGTGGCTGAAACTCGGTTAATCTGTGCCTTATGAGTTTGCTCTTAATGTAAAGAAAGTTGATGTAAAACAAAAATATTGCATTTTCCTCATTAAAATATAATCAAATCAATCTGATAATAATTCCAAATCAAAGTTAATCAGTTATGCTTTTTTGATTTTTTAGAATGGCTACTTTATTTTAATCATATCAACACATGGTAGTATCAATTATGAGAAGTACAGTCCAGCAGGACTGTTTTGCTGTAAATGACAGATCTCACTATAGTCACTACTCTTATGACCAAAAGTAACTCGAGTAAGTAATTACTCTGAATTAAAATTACAGGTACTCAAATCTACTCAATTACAGTGACTATATACTTCACCTTTGCCTGTAACCATATGGGTAATATGATTCAGGTATATGATTTGTTGTATAGATTGCTTATGCAAATAACATGCATGATCAACATTTCAAGAGCATTGTTGTGTAAATCACACATCGTACCAATGTTATCAGGAACTTCCACCTTCAATTGGTGATGATGATGAAGACTAATGTGGACCTTATCCATACATCTACTCTACTCTCTTTCTTTCTCTTTGCAGCCTCTGAACAGAGCTTATCTAGTTGATAATCATGGAGGGCTTTTGATGTATTATCTTCCATTTAATTCTGACTGTAGTAGGGCACTGTCCTGCAGTAAATCAAATCAAATCAAATGTATTTGTAAGGCCCGACAACACAATAGCCATAAAACAGTAGCCATACTTTCAAAAACACTCTCAAAAAACACCTAAGGGAGACTGCAACTCGAAACTGGCCCCTGTAAATGTCCGAACACAACCCCCTCCAATGTACAGTAAATTACCAAGTATGGTCTTGTCAATAATCCAATGTACAGTGTTGATTGTACAGTTGTACAGTGTCCCCCACCCACCCCTCCTACCCAACCCCCCCCCCCACTCCTAACCAACCCCCCCCCCCCCCCCCACCCACCCAACCACCTCCAATGTACAGTCCCCCCCCACCCCCACCTACCCAATCCAATGTACAGTTTCCATGCCTAATGTATATACTCTTTTCTTTCTGGACTCTTTTTGTATCACAAACAGTACTGTAATTGCAAATCGGGTATGTCATAAATGTATAGATGGAGCAGTACTGTCTATCTGTATGTCATGTATGTCATATATGTTACGATGAATTGAAAATGGGGGACCCTGATGTAAACAAGACGAAAGTCTTTCTCTGGTCTGCATCCCCTTAACAATTGTATGTATTGAGCTGTACTGTACTGTACCCATTCTGCAATCTGTTAATAAAGTTTTCATTCATTCATTCATTCATTCATTCATTCATTCATACAAACTAACTATTTATTTTGCCAGGCATCACCATTGTTGCACAGCCAGCAGAAAGGAACTGCAGTTATTGTAATTAAGTGTGTGTATGTGATTTTCATTATAGATTTTTTTTGTGATACATTTATTTTACAGACTCAATACAATACAATAATGATAACAATTAAAATCATACGTAAGACATAACAAATTAAATCTGATAAATTATAGTCAAATGCATTAAAAACAATGACATTGGGAACACAAGACGGGGAGAATATATAAAAAATTAAATTATAATAATAAATTATAATGCTAAAAGAGATTTCTTCCCACAATCCCACCCTAGGATGCTTGAAGCCTTTTTACAACGCATCCGCGTTTCCGGGTTCCCGTTTTGCGCTCCGATTGGCCAGGTCATGTGACATGAGCGCCAATCGTGGGACGGCAAGTTTCTACACTGGTTAAGCTTAGGCACTCTTCGAAGTTGGTTAAGGTTAGAGTTTGTCTTAGAGCATGGCGATAGAACGCCAGGTAGTTTGCAGGCTGTTCGACACGGAAATGGGCAAACACGCTATTGGGCGCACATGTCATATGACCTGGCCAATCAGAGCGCCGGAAACGCGGATGCGTTGTAAAAAGGCTACGCGCCCCCAGGACCCCAGGGCCGAGCACCCGACCTCGCTTTTTGCTAGATCATGGATTTTACTCTCAGCTGCCGATGCCCACAACCCAATATTAGATTATCTGACTCCAATTACCCGAGCTGTGGAGATCTCTAAATAAATTGCATCTAAGAATGTTAGAGCCCAATTAATTATGATTTTCATATTATTTTAATCAAGACGCACCAGTTTAGAAGCACTGATATAGAAACACAATCATCCTCGACATTTCACTTAGGCCTAATATACAACATCTCTACAAAGACATGATGACAAATGGCATGACATGACAAACCAGACCTTGCTAAAAGTGCCCATAGTCTAAATTGAAGACGATACGCCAGTCCATCCTTAATAACTCTAAAACAAATATTGTTTTCAGATGTTTCTGAAAGCAAAGCAAAAAAATAAAAAAATTTACCTGTAAAATCAGTGGATATTCTCCACATTACTTATCATCATCGTGTGGAACACTATATACCTGTATGTCCCTATTCCATAAATGTCATGCATGTTGTGTATGTCATAAATGTCACTATGAATTGAAAATGGGGGACCCTGATGTAAACGAGACTAAAGTCTTTCTCTGGTCTGCAACCCCTTAACAATTGTGTGTATTTGAGCCGTACTGTATTGTACCCATTCTCTGCAATCTGTTAAATAAAGTTTTCATTCAATCATCATCATCATCATCATCATCATCATCATCATGATCATGTGTAGAGGGAACACACTGGGGGACGCCACACCTTCTCTCGGGGCCAATCGTCATCAACGACCGCGATGACGCTGAGCAACTCAGATTACTTGAGGAGGAAGGTGGAAGTTCCCCTGCTATGACTACTCACTTCGCTACTGTTTTAACAAGATAGTCTACTAGTCTGGATCCTCTTAAATTGAACCTTTTGAGATTAAATAAAGAGGCAACTGACCACTTTAAAGGAGACTGTGTCCTCGTATATTAGCTAGCTATATTCGATCAACGACACCAGGGTCATCCACACACACATCATCATCATGATAGCGTCGCATCTACTGGCGTATTACTTCACTGAACTTCACCATGACCAGGTCCAGAAAGTAAGTATGGGACATTATTATTATTATTATTATGAGTTTCATTTAATTCATCCCTATATATATACATGGCCTCGTGAGTTTGTCGCACTGTTTTTTTTAGCCCAACCCTGGAAACCTTGAATGTTTAAAATAACTGTTAAAAATGTTAATAAGTGTACACGACACGTGTGATGATTCCGCATTCCTACATGTGTTGTAAGACATGTACAACGACGAGATACACGTTGTTTTAATGCCACACACAACTATTATTACCACACAGAAATTTTACTCAAACTGAGTACAATTGTACTCAAGTTTGAGTAAAATGTACTCAGTTTGAGTCAAATGGACTCTGCGAAATGGACTGCACCAACCATAGTTGTGTGGCATTATTAAATAAAGTATCTTGTTGTACTGTAACAGTGTAACTATGCATTTCTTTATTGCGTCAGTCAGCCACTCTTGTTCCCGCCAGGCTTGAGTCATCATCGTGTCTGTTGTGATCATTTATAATATGACATGCAGTCAAACCCGTTGGTTATGAATGATCAGAACCTTTTAGTGGTTGGGCTAGCCTGTGTTTTCAACGTGTTCTGTATTGTGTGAACTTTAACTTAATTAATTGTGTGAACTTATGGCGCTTATGTTTTTGGCCTTCCCTATTACCCTCTTTAAGTGTCCAGTAATACCCTGTAGTTAGTACCACATATACAATTTATTACCCTGTTGTACCATGTACTACTACTACTACCAGTACCCTATCCTGTAGTGTGTAATGTAGTACAATGTAATATCCCTGTACTACCATGTAATACACTGTATAGACTACTGTGCTTTATTATAGTCGCCCATTTCATTTTCCATTTGGTCAGAAACACAATTTTATTTCCTGTCCAATTTTACTATGGAAGTCAATGGAGAAATTGGACGATGTCACTGAAATTGCATCCATCTGTAAGTTTACACTTACAGTGACCGGAGAGTGATGATTTCCCTTTAACTCACAGGGAGGGACTGAACTAAATGACATCCAGAAGTCAACTACACATCCTATATAGTATACTGTGTTTGAGTATTCTGCTGAAGGGTCCGCTGTACACCTAAAATCTCATTAAGTCTTGTTCAAATGTAGGGAGAAAACGATTAGTGGAGTGCTTAATGTAATAGCTTAGTGCTCAGGGTCACCTGAAATAATAATACAGTTAGGCTGAATCATTCATTTGGCTGGGGACCCCCAAGGCCTTCTATGGGACCCCCATTGAGAATGACTGCTTTCAGATTCAGACAACTTTATTGATCCCACGTGGGGCCATTCATATCGTAGCTTTGCACGAGTAACTAAACATCTCAACGACAACAGCAGCAACAACAACATTCCATCATGATACACAGTCCAGTAAAAGTAACAAGTAAAACAGACAACTAGGTGTAAAAGGCTACTTAAAGTGACTACTGTCTGAGTTTAAAAGTCTGATAGCCGACGGGACAAAAGATTTAGTATAACTGTTGGTCCTACTCAAAGGAACGTCATAAGGGCGGCCAGAAGGCAACAGTGAAAACCGCTGAGACGGAGCGTGGAGAGGTTGATTTGTGATGCTCGTCCCCTTCTTGACCACCTGGTCCGTCTAGAGAGAACATAGGTCTCTCTGTTTGACTCCAATTATTTTGGAGCACACTCTAACAATGTTCTGTAGGCTGTTATTATCTTTAATAGATAGACCACTGAACCAACGGATAAAAGAAAATGTTAAGAGGCTTTCAATAAAAGAACCATAAAAAGTAGATCTTCTCACTAACATTAAAAGAGTTCAGCTTTCTCAACAAGCAGATCCTCTGCAGCTCGGGTGCAAAGACCTTCCCTCTCCTCTCTTGGTCATTGTTGGCTGCTGGCTTTATCTCTGGTCTTATCATCATGGTCAGCTGGATATCCGTTGTTCAGACTAGTCTGTTTTGGAGAAGTTTCCTTTCCACACATTGTGCTGAGCTTTGGGATGTGCACAAGTTCACTTCTTCACGTTCGGTTAGTTGGTGGGTGTTCTGAAACGAATAATCAAATAGGCCCTTTTCACAGCAGCCATTTTAACATGTCATTTAAATGAACCCTTTCACTACCACACTACAGAAGGTTAACCTTTTCACTACCACACAACAGAAGGTTAACCTTTCACTACCACACTACAGAAGGTTACGCTTTCACTATCACACTACAGAAGGTTAACCTAGTGGGATCCTAGTGAACGAAAAGTGCAATACAAATACAATTTATTATTATTATAACCGTCTGTAGTGTGGTAGTGAAAGGTTAACCTTCTGTAGTGTGGTAGTGAAAGGTTAACCGTCTGTAGTGTGGTAGTGAAAGGGCTAACCTTCTGTAGTGTGGTAGTGAAAGGTTAACCTTCTGTAGTGTAGTGAAAGGGTTAATCCTTTGGTAGTGTGGTAGTGAAAGGGTTAAACACAGTGTAAACACGGGTGTAATTAATAATAACATTACTTATGGTCCCTTTCCATTTAGGCGTGTTACACTCACAGCCATTCCAGTGAGACGGCATACACACCAGTGCCCTGGCACACCTGAATGGAATGGGCCATGTCATATTCTGTGTAGGGCTGCACGGTTTTGGGAAATAATCTAGTTGTGATTTTTCTGACAGATATTGTGATTGCGATTAAATTTGCGATTATAATTATGATTTTTTTTTAAGCAGCCCCACAGAGGTTTATTGTAAAATGCGTCTTGCATCTGGCCTACGCGGTGGGTCTTTTCGGGACACCGAGCCTGAAAATGTTTCTTTTTACCTTGGAATCGATACCGGTACCCAACGGTACCTTTTTTTTTGTACTTTACTCTCCCTCTCTGAAGTCTAAACTTCACAACACACAATCTGAAACCCCTTACCTCCCTCTCCCAAACCGATCTTGTATCTCAATGGGACTTCCTGGTTAAATAAATAATAAAAAAAAAAAAAAAATTGCAGTCTGTAGCGTGGTAGTGAAAGGTTAACCTTCTTTTATTTATTTTTTATTTATTTTTTTCCGTTTTATACATAAAAACAAGACAAACGCAATACAGTAATAATGAGACCTCACAATACCACAATAACAACAATGACATGAGAAATAATAAATACAGTACATAAAAACTCTACTTATAATATTACAGACACCACAAAAGACATTTCCTCCCCCACTTCCACCCCAGGACCCCCCAGGACCAACACCCCAATCCCGCTCCGCTGCTAGATAGTGGCCTTAACCTTCTTAAAGGTTAACCTTCTGTAGTGTGGTAGTGAAAGGGTTAATTAGGTTTTTCTGAAGGACTGATTTTGGCTGTTAAGATATCATTGAATCCAGAATGCTATAGTTGTCTACTGTAATTGAGTAGATAACAGTAGAGAAAGTGAACCCCATGATTAGAATAGTCACTCTATATTCTCTCATTGTGCTAACCACTATTCCCCGGAAATGTTTATGGGGACCTACTGGAACCACCTCAATGACCTTTTTGGGGTCCCTTGACCCCATGTTGAGAATCACTGGTCTAGCCTATATCTTTACTTCCAACATATATTTTACAGCGTAGGTCAAGGGCCTGTCCCCACCAGGCCACGTGAGCGGATCGGCGCGGGCGAGAAATCCGCTCTTCGCTCTTTAAAGCTTGGTCCGCTCCGCTAATCGCTCATGTTGACCCCGCCCCCAAGTCGCTCTCCGCTCGCTCACCGCTCACCTTGAATCGAGCGCTCCCCGCGCCACATCGCTCGGCAGATTTTTTTTTTTTTTTTTTTTTTTTTGGAGCATGGTGTAAATTAGCTCAAACTACAACAGTCTACACCCCCTGGGCCCCTTAACAATTGTTTGTATTGAGCCGCATTGTAATTGTACCCATTCTGCAATGTTAAATAACGTTGTTTATCCATTCACTAGCTCTATTAAGCGATGATAGCTAGCCTAGCCACAATGCTATTGTCGCTGCCATTAACGTTAGCATGTAAGCTAACGACAACAACAATGGCGTCAAAACGTTTTGGGACAGGATGTGAGTGACAAAGCCTGAACAGGATATCACAGGTTCACCCTTCTCATTGGTTGAAAATGGCCTTCATGTTTGTACATCGCCATCTGTTGCTTTGGCATTGTACTACATGTATATTACATCAGTGTTAAACCACTGTGTGAGCGGTCCGGAGCGGATTGGAGCGGAGGAGAACTCTCGCTCCGGACGTCACGCCGACACATTTTAAAACCCACTCCTCGCTCACGTCAAAACCGCCCGCTCCGCTCTGCTCACGCTCCGATCCGCTAACATGCACTGGTCCCCACAAAAGGAGACTAATCAGAGCTAGGAAACAGATGGGTAGCCCAGTCAGCCAGCAAGCCACCTAGCTGAGAGCTAGCTCAACCAATCAGATCAAGCCATGACATAACACTTTTGTATGCAAGAAACCAAGCTACATTCACCAGCAACGTACAGGAGCTTTGTCATATGATATACTGTATATATGGCGATGCTAATGCGATGTTAATGTTGATCTATTTTTGTTTGGAGGGAATATGCCAATTAGCAAGCTTATTTAATGTAATTAATCTATCTATTAATTAATCTATCATTATAGATGAGATGGTTTAGTTTTGTAGTTTTGCTTCTACTCATCCAGCTTATTAATGTTAGCTTGACATAGCTAGGACTATTTCTTATCACTTCTCACATCAATTTGGCGCCTACGTCAGACTATCTGTCTTGTTGTTAGTATGTAGTGCTGCCCATGTATTGTCTTGTGGTGGCTGCATCCAGGGACCGAAACTAAAGCCTGTCTGCTCTAGTCTATATCGGACCTCCATGAGCTAACGTTACTGTTTAAACAATGACCCAGTCAACTATTCACTGTATATATTTTTTTTAATCAAAAAAATTTTGGCAGGTAAGAAATATGCTTGGCGGGTAGACTCTTCCCATCTACCCGCCACTAGGCCGGTGAGTCAAAAAGTTAATTTCGCTCCCTGGCTGCATCTCAGGCCCGCCCTTTTCCTTGGACGAATATCACAATATATACACGATGTATCACAATACAGTATGTGCTTAGGTATGGAAAATTACATGTTGGATAGTGTAATGGATGTTAATCATATTGGCATTATATACTACTGCATGGTAATGGGTGATACAGTGTCAAACTTTTGAATTTATTTGGTTAATTTCAGAAATTATTTTGTAAGAAATCTGACTTAATATTAGCATTTTATCATTAATTTAGTGAGACATTCATAATCTGTAACTGTTTTAGCAGGTCTTCTTAGTTTCTGTCTTTTTAGGTGATTTCCCCAGTTTTGTTTGCTTTGTTTTTGCCTTGTTGTGTACTTATTTATTTTAACTAACTTGTCGTCATTGGAAATGAGCCGGGCAAGCTCAATGATTTGAATTCACTAGCTTACATAAAGGTTTGATGATGATGATGATGATTGTGACATTAAAGAGGTGTAGACAACTTCAGCATCTTCAGGCTGTGCCTGTGTGTAACATCAGAGGTCCAACTCTGTATCTTGTAGCCATGCCCTTATCTCTGGTCCCACATCAAAGAGGCTGGCTTTCCAAGGTGGTCTGTACAGGGGGCAGATGGTCCGACTCCGGATATGCTCGACAGTCGCATGCAGCGCTGTCTGCCAGGCCCCACTTCTTCAATGATTCTTTGAAGCGACCAACCCCCAGTTCTTAACCCTTTCACTACCACACACTACCAAATGGTTAACCCTTTCACTGCGACAACACAGAAGGTTAACCCTTTCACTGCCACATGACAACGGGTTAACCCTTTCACAACCACACTACATAAGGTTAACCCTTTCACTACCACACTACAGACGGTTAACCGTCTACTTCTGTAGTGTGGTAGTGAAAGGAAACAGGTTTTTACTGTGAATGACAGACCTCATTGTGCTCACTACTCCTATGGCCAAAAATAACTAGCCTTCCTGAATTAGTTCACCAAGCCTGTTTAACTGCAGTCAGTTATATAGCATACTTGGCTATCGCGTCTTGCTCAGCCAGTATTCATATAACTAGGTTATGAAATAACCTTTCGTTATATAGCATACTTGGCTATCGCGTCTCGCTCTGCCAATGAGATAACTTCTTATCTCATTGGCAGAGCGAGACGTTCAGCCAGTATTCATATAACTAGGTTAGGAAATAACCTTTCGATTTTGGACAGTGCATTTCACCTTCTCCTTCCAGGTCATATTGTACTATCTCATGTTTCAGATTGTAATGCTGCCGTGCGCTCATGTTGCTCCCGGTTGCCAGAACTTTCTGTACCATCAGGCTATCGGATATTTATTCTCTCTGCTGCTACGGTGTACAACTAGACCTTGTGGCCAAGGTGACTTAACTGTAATCGTACACTGGTTTTGCCTTACTGGCTCAGGGCCACAGAGCCAATGGAAGACTCCTTCAAGAAAAGATTGAGACTAGGCTTGGGCAATATTGATTTTCTATAATTATTCGGTTTCCACCAAAAACGCCTGTTTGTACCAATGAAACATTAAACAAACTCTCTTTGAAATCGCTCTGAAATCCTGCAAGGCGTGATATTGTTGCACGAAGCTGTGGAGTATCGATAGTTTGCCTTAACGCTAGGGTGTTAGCCTTAGCGCTATCCAAAAGACAATAACGGCGGTTTGTGTTTATGGATTTCCAAATTGTGCCAACAACATGTCGCCCACTTTGATATGGACTTGCCGTTCCATGAGCGGAGAGACCTGCTGCAGACGGTGGACGTCATTACAAATGGTAATGGGACTGTTTTGACTGACTATGCCTTGATATTGTTGTGCATTGTTATGTCCGTGTTATGTTATGTCTCGTTATTGCTGCTGCCATTATGCGTTCTAAAAATAGATTTCCCTAAACATCTTGCACATGCGAGTTCTGATTCACAAATCAACATGTTTCATAAGAGTGAGTGCAGTGGGAGCTGTTGTAACAGGGGTGATGTAAGGCCATGTACTAGGCCTGTTACAACAGCTCCCACTGCACTCACCCTTATGAAACATGTTGATTTGTGCATCAGAATATACTTGCGCTTCTGTCTTCATCTTGCTTGCAAAAAAGCTAAAGTTTGCTTACAGTTCACTTTACAGTTGGATGGAAACGCAGCTAATGTCATTGTAGTAGCTTGGAATAGCTGTCTTAAATATCTGCGACATGGTACACAGTAAGTCATATTGGGCACCCGATATCTTTGTATTTACCATTTCTTTCCCAATGTACCTACTACCTAGTAACTGCTCTCAATACAGCCTCACCACTGTTGACTGTCGTGTTTATATTTTGTAGGGCTGTCTTAACCACTTTGATTGCCTAAGGCTAAATTCATGATATACCATAGGTTGCCAGCTCTATTTGTCTATGGAGAAGTTCCCCTTCTTTGCAGGGCTATAACTTTTTAAATTCTATTGCTAAATTGCCATTATTAGGGCCCATTCAATGTCTTATATGTATTGTTCAGGGTGTATGAACGTTAAACTTTTTCATTCACATATTCATACTAAAATATGATCTAAAGTATAAGTATGTTTTCATCTCTTTCTGCAGCTTTCTCCAGAATGTGATTTATAGCCCCAAATGCATTATATTGATGATCAAATACAGTTTGATAGCAATCGGCGCGATATAAAAAAATCCAACTGGACGGACTTCTGGAAGTTACTACACGTCATCTGATGTTGACCAGATGGGCGAGGGGGCGTTTATAATTCCGTGGGCAGCGTTATACTTCATCTAATGTGGGTAAAATGTTCATCATAGCAGTTAGTGTCGAACACGGAAATATTACACGCTAAAACTCACCCCAGTCTCCGCGGGCCGTTGGGCGATCAGCGTGGGGTAGACAGTTTTCCATTATGGGATGTAAAAATATCCGGTCCATTTCCAGCTTGTATAATAGTATATACGTCCAAATCATGTGGTTTATCGAGTTATTGGCAACGGATCGCTATGTATTGTGACGAGCTAGAGTGCCGGAACCTATACCGAGTGCCCGGAAGTAATATGGGTGAACAGCACATCGTCCAAGTAACTTCCTGTTAGGCGATTGCGCCGATCGGCCACCAGATGGCGCTCTTGAACGGCTAGAGGGTTCAGTGGGGCTTTTTGGTGGGTCTCAGGCCAGCGGATGGGAAATATGAATCCGATTACAGATTCTTGAAATATTGATATCAAAGACGAGTTACGGCGTCTTCAGCAACTTGAGCATGGCGGGGAAGGACGCCTAAACTTGTCTTCTGGCAGTTAAAGTGTTAATAATTCGAAGCTTTGTTCGATGGGCACGGCATTCAAACGGGAAAATAAAATTTTAATATAAATTTTTTTTATTTATTTTTATTGATTGTTTTCCTCCCCCCTCCCACCTGCAAAATATTGCGCGTCCAATGAAACGAACGTCATACGCCTCATTAACTCTGCCTCTCTTGTTTTTTTTGTTTTTTTTATTGATCTTTTTCCCCCCTCCATTTTCCTCCGATTTTCTCCCATCCCAATGTTAGTCGTTATGCCAATTCCCAATCCCCTTCCTGGTTGCTGCGCACTTACCCCCCACAGTCGGTCTGGGAGAGTGGAGGCTATCACGTGCTTCCTCCGACACACGTCCAGCCAATCAACCGCTTCTTTTCACCTGGCAGCGCGGATTCTCATTGAGAGGGCGTAGCGTGTGGAAGGATCACACTATCCCACTCAAGTCCTATCCGCGCTTAGCAGGCGCCCCGACCGAACTGTAGGAGTCGCTGTTTACCACGACCCGGACCCACCCCGCCAGCTTCTCCCACCCTCTAATACAGCCAATTGTATTAGTGTGAACGGCCAGCCAAGCTGGTGACAACCCCGGAGCTGTGAGCTGGATTCGAACAGGCGAATCTAGCCGCTCCGGGGTTTGGTGACGAACGCAATCTCCGTTACGCCACCTGACCGCCCCCTCTGCCTCTCTTTGTTAACTACAACAAGCATGTGAAGATTCCTCATTAACTCCTCTGTTGAATACAACAAGGACATGTGCAGCAGACATAAGAAGTCCTCAGGCGTGTCGTTACACTTTAAAATATGCAAAGACAACACTCAAAAAGCAGATTGGCAGATATGCCACAAGAAAATTGGCATATCACAACTCTAGCTTGCAACATAATTATGTAATGTAATGTCGTTGGCTGTGTAACAGAGAGCAGGCAGCTCCCGACTCTATTATTAATTTAATCTTTTTTAATTATTAATTAATTCAATTTTAATTTAATTAAAATCGAATCTTTGTCCCAGAAGCTTCGACGGCCAAAAAAATCTTCAAAGGTCTGCCCTAATATTTTGTTGCCTTTATGAAAGCCCCAATGGTTGCTGATTATCGTTCTGTTATCTGGGACACGTAAGGACCATCGTGGCCAACCAAGTTCGGATTGCATGATAACATTGTGATATCGCCCAAGCCTAATTCGTACCAAAGATTTGTTTTAAATCTATACCAAGAAACTGAGAAATGTCTGCATTGTACTTAGGGGTGGGAATTGCCTGAGACCTCACGATACGATACTATCGCGATACTTGCGTCACAATACAATAGTATCGCGATACTAAATATATTGCGATACGCTGAGTATCATTTTTTTTTTTGTATTACCTTTTTTCAACTGCAAAGTAAAACTTTGTCAACATGTTTTATCTAATAAAGTTGAGTCTGTTCATCTCACTTCAATCATTTTTATTGCAGAACATGGTATTTTCTCAAGCAGACAGATGTAAACACTGTAATCTGTGTTGCATGTACCTGACAAACTGAACTGTTTGTATTACAGTCATATTCCAACTTAACTGAATGCACATGTGTGTGTGGACTACTGTACTATTACAGGTATTGAAATGAACAATGCAACTTCCTTATAATTTTTTTTAATTTCTTTTACATTTTTTATGAATAATTAAATATCGATACTTGGCGTCCCTGTATCGATACAGTATCGCCACGCAAAGTATTGCGATACTACTACGTATCGATTTCCCCCCCACCCCTATTGTACTGTATATTGTATTGTAACTAGGGCTGTCTTAAATACTTCGAAGCTTCGAAGCTTCGTTCGATGGCACAAGCTTCGAACATTAAAAAAAAAATAAAAATCAAATTTTTTTTTTCACATTTTTTATTTTTATTTTTACTTCTGTGTGTGTGTGTGTGCATGGGGCCATTGGGTGGGGCCGGGGGACAAATACACTGGAGGAAAGTAACCCAGCTCAGCACTGCCCAAATTATATCATCACTATTGCCTGTTTGAAGGATATCATCCTCAAACACATATTATACACCACCTACACGCCTATTCTCAGTCCTTGCCCCACAATGGTGGAATGAACTACCCACCCCAGTTAGGACAGCCGAATCCCATCCAATCTTTCGCCGTCGACTAAAGACTCACTTCTTCAACCATTATCTGAAATAAAATTTAAAAAATAAAATAAAAAAAATCTAACCCTAACTAACCTTACTGTCATGCACTTGTCCTAATAAACTAACCTACACTGTAACACGCAACACTTTGATGAATATTGTTACTCAGCTGATAGAGTTGTATCCTTCCTGATGACTTGTCGTACAGAACTTGTAAGTCGCTTTGGATAAAAGCGTCAGCTAAATGACTAAATGTGAATGTAAATGCCTTGTAGAATTCCACACATAAGAAAGAAAGATACTGGGATGAATAAACAAAATGGGAAATAAAATGTAGAAATGCATGCAATACATAAATAAATATGAATCTCTATATATGAAATAGAACATTTAGATAAGGTGCTACTGAGATGTTTTGGTGAGTTCTTAGTTTTTTTGTGGAAGTAGCCCTTCTTAAAAATGCATGAACATTCACTGATAATTTGTCTGTAGTGGAGTCTACAAGGTCTACATTGCCGGACCATGTAGAATCCGGACCTTGTAGACTGACATAATTCTGTGCATAGTTTAGTCTACACAGGCCATATTTCAAATAATCAAAATCTTACTTCATTCATCTTAAACATTCTTGATTTGGGGGATTGGTAGTTCCCATGAAATCTGAAGTTGTTCAAACGACAACAGCGATCCACCTTGAATTAAATCACACTGTGTTGGCTGCGTCACAGTCACGAAAGGGGCTACTTAATTCATTAATCCTTCCAATCCACTTTATTTATAGAGCACATTTAAAAACAACAAAGTTTACCAAAGTGCTGTACAAGTCCCACAACATAAGATAAAAAAAAAAAAAATTATAAAAAAAAAAAAAAATTATATATATATATATTTTTTTTAAATTCGAAGCTTCGAATTAAAATCGAAGCTCGGCCCCAAAGCTTCGATTGCCAAAAAAAATTCGAAGGTCAGCCCTAATTGTAACTCAGTTAAAAAAATATTCTACTCTGTGTTGTATATTATGTATATTGAACACTTTTGTTTACGTACTTTTGACTTTCTATTTTATACTTTATCAATTTTTATCTAGCACACTCTCAGGAGCATAACAGAAAAAAGCATTTAATATAAAAGTATTCTGTATTTTTGTATGACAACAACTAAAGAAACTTGAACTGAGGCTCAGGGGGGTTTGGCCTTTAGGAGACGCTTGGTCTCGTGCCTCAGGCTGGTGTGACTTGGCTAGGAGCCCTCTTCCGATGAAGGCATACAGTGAGTGAGTTAGTTTTGGCTGTGAGTTGGAGCTCAGGCTGCTCTGCACACTCCACCTCCCTCTGCCGTCTCATGCCGTCGCCACCTCCTGTCACATGATCACTTCTCTCAGCTGTGTTTTGCAAGCCAGTGGTGTTTCCTGGTATTTAGCATGGGACACCAGCTGCTCCGGCATCCAGTTCCTGGTGTTGCAGAGCCGATGGCGCAGGGGACAGGGTGTTGGCCCAGGGGACAGGGTGTTGGGGCAGGGTGTTAGCCCAGGGAACAGGGTGTTGGCCCAGGGAACAGGGTGTTAGGACAGGGTGTTGGGGCAGGGTGTTAGCCCAGGGAACAGGGTGTTAGGACAGGGTGTTAGGACAGGGGACAGGGTGTTGGGGCAGGGTGTTGGGGCAGGGTGTTAGCCCAGGGAACAGGGTGTTAGGACAGGGTGTTGGCCCAGGGGACAGGGTGTTGGGGCAGGGTGTTAGCCCAGGGAACAGGGTGTTAGGACAGGGTGTTGGCGCAGGGGACAGGGTGTTGGCCCAGGGGACAGGGTGTTAGGGCAGGGTGTTAGCCCAGGGAACAGGGTGTTAGGACAGGGGGTTAGCCCAGGGAACAGGGTGTTAGGACAGGGGGTTAGCCCAGGGGACAGGGTGTTGGGGCAGGGTGTTGGGGCAGGGTGTTGGGGCAGGGTGTTGGGGCAGGGTGTTAGGACAGGGTGTTAGGACAGGGGACAGGGTGTTAGGACAGGGTGTTAGCCCAGGGGACAGGGTGTTGGCCCAGGGGACAGGGTGTTGGGACAGGGGACAGGGGGTTAGCCCAGGGGACAGAGTGTTAGCCCAGGGGACAGGGGGTTAGGACAGGGGACAGGGGGTTGGCACAGGGGACAGGGGGTTAGCACAGGGGACAGGGTGTTAGGACAGGGGACAGGGTGTTAGGACAGGGGACAGGGTGTTAGCCCAGGGGACAGGTTGTTAGCCCAGGGGACAGGTTGTTAGCCCAGGGGACAGGTTGTTAGCCCAGGGGACAGGTTGTTAGCCCAGGGGACAGGGGGTTAGCCCAGGGGACAGGGGGTTAGCCCAGGGGACAGGGTGTTAGGACAGGGGACAGGGTGTTAGGACAGGGGACAGGTTGTTAGCCCAGGGGACAGGGGGTTAGGACAGGGGACAGGTTGTTAGCCCAGGGGACAGGGGGTTAGCCCAGGGGACAGGGTGTTGGGGCAGGGGTTGTGTCAATCCTAGTTTCCACTATTACAGTACATGTCTGTGGACATGAGAGGGAGCTATAGAGAGCCGAGTGAGTTTATTTATTATTCTATCATTTCTACTGCATTTTTTTCTTTTAATTTTAAATTACATTTCTAACCGGTTTCAATTTTATTTTTGAAAATGTACATCCAGTCCAGTTTGAGATTCTGTTTTCTGTTTGATAACAAGCACACCTCAGAAGAAGAACCATATAAGTCTGTTTGACGTTTTCAGAAGAATGTTTTCAAACTTCATTATTTAGTGTTGTGTTCATTCATAGTTAAAGACGGTAGTGTACTTTCTGGTCATGTATCACACATTCACACTCAAGTGATTGGATTGAACCAACGATTCAAAACATAAGTTATATGGTTCTTCAGTGCAATGGTTCAATTGGAATTCTGTGTGATTTGCCACGTGAGCTGATATTGTGATTACGGGCCAACGATATCGGGAAAGAAATCCCTCACCATTACTGGGATATGAGTTTCTTCTTTCATATGGTCCTGCAGGCTGATCTGCCACATGGGTTCGTTCACGTGATGATTCCACACTGAGGTGTCTTTGTTCTATTGACTCATGATCACTGCTGCCACATCATGGAAACTATTTTACATGGTCCTTCTAAAAAAAACTGAATGAAATGCATAAAATTAAACTCAAAATAAAAATCATTGTTTTTCTTAATTCTTTTAACCCTTTCACTACCACACTACAGACGGTTAACCCTTTCACTACCACACTACAGAAGGCCCTTTCACTACCACACTACGGAAGGTTAACCCTTTCACTACCACACTACAGACTGTTATAATAATAATAATAATAATTTGTATTTGTATTGCACTTTTCGTTCACTAGGATCCCACTAGGTTAACCGTCTAGTGTGGTGGTGAAAGGTTTTAAAAGTTTTTTTTCATTTTTGATCAGGAAGCGGTGATACAGACCTATGTTAGTGTTGGATTGGCTGGACACTTAAGACGTTTTGAACCTGTAAATGAAGTAATCGCAGATGTTGTGTGAGACGGCGCCTTTTTAAAATCATTGTGCTCATTGAAAGCCTTGAACGATGACTTGAGACTTTTCACCTCCAGTCCTTTAGGGTTTATGTGGGACCATAATCCTCCAATCACAACTGTTGCTTTCCTCTGACAAAATTGGTTTAACCCTTTCACGGCCACACTGAAAAGGGTTAACCCTTGCAGGCTTGCACTACCACACTAGAGAAGGTTAACCCTTTCACTACCACACTACAGACGGTCAACGGTCTGTAGTGAAAGGGTTAACCTTCTGTAGTGTGGTAGTGAAAGGGTTAAAAAGGGGGCAGAGCTTGAGATGGGTCAATGTGTCCAATCCATCTTCAGGCTTGTAGCAGATTGATGTAATTGTTTTTTTTTATGTGGCACCTTTTGCTCTATTTTAGGTGGACAAATACCTGTACCACCTGCGGCTGTCCGATGAGAACCTGATGGACGTGGCGGTGCGGTTCCGCCGGGACATGGACAAGGGCCTGGGCCGGGACACCAGCTCCACCGCCGCCGTCAAGATGCTGCCCACGTTTGTACGCTCCACCCCTGACGGAACAGGTGGGTGGCTCTGTAGTCTTGAGAGCTGCTGGAGATGTCTCTAGTCACTGTCACACCGTGGCCCTGTGTGTGGATTAAGGCTACGAAGGAAAAGTGTCTCTCCAATCATAGACGAAGTGATGGAAGCTGAGATTGGAGACACGGTGTGACAACACAGGCCCCCCCCCCCCCCCCCCCCCCCCCCCTCCCACCAGTAGTCGGATTCTTCCCCCAGGGCAGGCCATCAGAACACTGAACACTGATCTCTCCACACACACAAAAGCACACATGAACACACACCCTCACTTGCACTCTCTCACACACAAATGCACTACAAAAAGGTCACTTTAAAAACTGTATATTTGTATATTATTGTATATACCGGTAGTACTCATTACCTTTTTATTTAAGCTTAGCATTAGCTTAATTTGTATATTATTACTTTTTATCATGTCTATTCTATTTTATTATCTATTTTATTATTCAATTTAATTTGTATTTTTGCACAATCGAGGCAGGCATGGCCACCTTCATTTCACTACATGTCTCCGTCTCGTGTCTGCATATAGAACTCTTGAATCTTGTTATCTAGAGAACAAATGAGAGTTCAAACAGAGTCTCTATTGACTATAGAACGCGGGGAAGTGGTGTCATTCTACACAGTTAGGCAATAGTGTGCAGTACCGCGGAAGCATCCGGCAAGGCCAAGGCAATCGGACGTGACCTGTTGGGGGGGGGGGGGGGGGGGCGTGGAGTGTTTGGCCAAGTCTCTGTTTGCTTCTGCTGTTGACTTGGGTCATTATTGACACATTACAGCACTGGCAGGCAGATGTTAACCAGCCTCATCGACTCCGGGAGGAGAAGAAAGTGAGGCAGCAGGGTGACGTGGAAAGACCAACTTTATTTTCATCAGACTCGTGGCGCCTGAGACGGCTGCCGTTCTGCGATTGTTCTTTTCCTCTAGGAAAACATTAACCCTTTCACTACCACACTACCAAGGGATAACCCTATTTTTTTTTTGCTTCTAGCCTCTTTAAAAAAAAAAAAAAAAAGTTTAATTCCATTACTATATTTGTTTTCTTTTAAGAAACGGGTCACTTCCTGGCCCTGGACCTAGGTGGGACTAACTTCCGGGTGCTCCTGGTGAAAGTGTCGGCCAATGGCAAGCAGAAGGTGGAGATGGAAAACCAGATCTATGCCATTCCTGAGCAGCTGATGAGAGGCAGCGGCTGTGAGGTCAGTAGCGTCGCCCCGCTGTGGAGGATGCAGACCTCGTCTCCTCCCTCTGAGCTATCTCACACAGCCCCCCCCCCCCTCTCCTGTGTCTATAAAGAGGGTTCCCCAAATGTAAGTCTCTCTCTTCTCCCAGGTCTCCAAGCTAGTTACCTTTTGCGAGAGCCCTCCAGCCATATTCTCTGAGTAATTTGGCTATATTCACCCACCTCACTCATGCACACAAATCCAATAGGGAGGTGTAGGCTGACGTCACTTTGGACCGCCCGCGAGGTCCACCCGTATAGGGAGCTATCATTGGGAAATGGATTATCGGCTATTGTAACAATGCTGCCTCATGAACATTGGAAAGCTTTCCATTTTTGCACAAAATTAGTTCCCTTCAGTTCTATCACTAACATTATTGTTTAAGCATTTTTGGTTGAAATAAAATTCAGCGATATTTCTTTTTACGATTTAATTGCGAATATTTTCATGTTGAGCTATACTGCCCTGTCAAAGCTAACCGCAGTAACTCGAAAATTGACTCAAAATTTAGTTAGGAGTGAAATTGAATTTGTCAATAAATGTTTTATCTTGTGACCAAGTTTCAGATGTTAATGTTGCTCAGTTTTGGAGATATGGGGTTTTAAAAACTGCAGTAACTACAAAATCGCACTCAAAACCCAGGCAGACCGCAGTAACTTCCAAACAGTGAAAAATGGCTTTAAAGTGTTTTGACTTGCCATCCAAAATGTGTTATAGGTAGATAGATGATAGTACCCAGATTTAACGTGTATTAATGAAGTAATCTTTAGGCATACAAAAATATGACGTAATTATTTTAATTAACCCCAAAAAAGCAGATACTGCACTCTGCTGCACGATTTCCTTAATTATTATACAGGTAATGTACAGGCAAAGTGCAGTAACTTCAAATACAATGTTGTTTTCCCTCCAGCTTTCATAACTTAACCTAGCCATTTTGAAAATGAAATTTAACACCTGAATATATTGGAATGATGATGATCCAAATAAAATGACTAGGTTAAGTTATGAAAGCTGGAGGGAAAACAACATTGTATTTGAAGTTACTGCACTTTATTTTTAGTTACTGCCTGTACATTACCTGTATAATTATTTAAGGAAATCGTGCAGCAGAGTGCAGTATCTGCTTTTTTGGGGTTAATTAAAATAATTACGTCATATTTTTGTATGCCTAAAGATTACTTCGTTAATACATGTTAAATCTGGGTACTATCATCTATTTACCTATAACACATTTTGGATGGCAAGTCAATAAAGCAATTTTTCTCAGTTTCACTGTTTGGAAGTTACTGCGATCTGCCTTGACAGGGCAGTATAGATTGTGGATGAATACGCACAGAAAGGTACAAATGTTCATGCTTTATTTGTTTTAAACGAGACTATTTAGAAATGGGCAATGGGGAAATACGTAGAGCTGGGTCGATAAAACTGTAACGAAAATTATTGCGATATATTTTAATAATCGATATCGATTGATAAAAAAATATATATTGTGACCTGCAACAGGGCAGTTTTAAAACCAGAGACAGTGGACAGAATTGTCTTTCTTTCCTGCAACTTAAAGTAATGGCTTTGCTCGAATCCGGCTGTCGGCGTTGCCTCCGGCTTGGGCCGGCCGTCATACTGGCTCAATTGGCAGAGTCAGCGGGTGGAAGTCGATGGGTGGTAATCTGGACGTTGTGGACAGCGACTCCTACAGGTCAGTTGGGGGACGCCTGCACAGCAGAGACGGGAAATGGCGGGGCTAGTGTGAGCCTCCCACACGTTACACCTCGCCAATGAGAGCCCGCGCTGGCAGGTGAAAAGATGTGACAGGCTGCCTCCTCGTGTACCGGAGGGGACACGTGATGCAAGGCTTCTATCCACCCTACAACTGACCAGTGGGGGGCATATGAAGAGCAACGTTCAAGACAGGGGAGGGGAGAATTGGAAACATGAAAATAAGGAGAAAAAGTGGATACAAAAAAAAGTAATGTCTTTGCTTGTCCAGATGACAATACTGACCAAATTGAGATTTATTTTGTTTGCTTTCTAATTTTAAAATACAGTTCATTTATTTTGTTTGCTTTCTAATTTAAAATACAGTTTGAAACTGTCTGTACACAGTAGGCTATGTGTGCTAGGAGAGCTAGTCTCCAGTCGCGAGTCACGGTGCACATGTGCGGTGGTTTGTCCACCAAAAAAGCGCCAAAAGATAGAAAAGAAACTAGCAGAGCCAGAACTATTCAACTCCCCTTGAGCCACAGCCAGCAGAGAAGCCTGTTTACTTTCGCGTTCAAACCAGCTGCAGCCTGAGAACTGGAGTGTGAGGGGATGTAACACTAAAGATGGCGGCAACGACAAAGACTTGCTGCAAAATAAACATCTGTTTAAAAAAAAAAAAAGAAAATATAAAATTTTTAATACTTATAACAATATCGATAATTATCGAGTGATATGATAACATTATCATATCGTTATCATGATATCATTTTTGGCCATATCACCCAGCCCTAATAAATATGTTGCAATTTTGCGAGGTGGACCGTCCGGAAACGGCAATGACATAACCACTACACCTCCCTATAAAGAGGGTTCCCCAAATGTAAGTCTCCTCTTCTCCCAGGTCTCCAAGCTAGTTACCTTTGTGAGAGCCCTCCAGCCATATTCTCTGAGTAATTTGGCTATATTCACCCACCCCACCCATGCACACAAATCCAATACAGCTAGATTAGTCAAGCCTGCTGGACAGCCTCAGCTCTACTGTTCAGTGAACTTGCACTCTCAAATGAATGAGCCATTTTCTCACATCTTTAACCTTAATCCTAGTGCTAGACCAGGCTGCCTCTGTGTGCATGCACATTTTAATATCAGATGAATGAATGAATGAATGAATGAAAACTTTATTTAACAGATTGCAGAATGGGTACAATACAGTACGGCTCAATACATACAATTGTTAAGGGGATGCAGACCTGAGAAAGACGTTTGTCTTGTTTCCATCAGGGTCCCCCATTTTCAATTCAAATTGATTATAGATATAGAATCAGAAAGGTCTTTATTGCCACGTAGTTTTCACATACAAGGAATTTGCTTTGGTCGTTTTCGGTGCAACATTGGTGGACAGACATTAACAGACTGATAATACAATAAAGAGGTGGAGTACAATAGAATATAATTAGGGAATAAAATATAGGCCAGGGCTGTACAACTGTAAATAAAGAGGTTGAATAATATTAAATGGGATATAAACTAAATTAAATATAGCACAATGCAAGATACTTCAATGCCACACACCTCCCAATCCCCACAATAAATACATACAGGACAGTCGCATATAACAAGTGACAGTCAGTGTCAGTTCAATTCAGTTCATGTTCACTTCAGGTCGGATGCTTGACCATCCGACCTGGATGTGCAAGGGGGGCCGGGCCAGGGTGTTTAGTGTTCGGACTGCTGTGGGGTAAAAGCTGTTTGTGAAGCGTGTGTGTCTGGTTGAAATTGACCTGTAGCGACCTGAGGGCATGCGCTGGAATAAGTGAAGTGATGGAATATAGTACAATAAAAGTTATTGTACTGGACTTGCTCACTGACCCCCCCAGCGAAAAGAAGAAATGGTACCGATGTTTTACTGTTTACCACGCATTTCTCTGCAGCTCTGTGAGTTGTTCTGCTGCACATGCCGATCTTGCCACTGACCTTTCTCTCTCTCCCACAGCTCTTTGATCACATCGCTGAGTGTCTGGCGAACTTCCTAGACAAGCTGAACATAAAGGACAAGAAACTCCCACTGGGTTTCACTTTCTCCTTCCCCTGTCAGCAGACCAAGTTGGATGAGGTGAGCCAGAGACGCCTTCATTACTTTATCATCTGGCTTCTTGCAAATCGGGACTAACTAATTGGTGATGATTGCTATTTCAGCTGATGGTATTCATTCTCTGATGTTTTCATGTCTTTCACTGTTGTTTCACTTCAGAACTCCCAGTAACAAACTCGGGGTTTGCACAAGGACCTTGAAGTGCTTAAAGTGCTTGATTTTTTTACCAAAGAAAGTCGAGGCCTTGAATTCCTTAAACAGCCAATTTCTTAACAAGCTGCTTAAAAAGTCCTTGAAATTAATCTGGTAATGAATGATATTGGACGCCCCTCGTGAATGAATGTTTCCCATTCATGAAATCACATTCAAGTTTTTCTGGCTTTTGGACAGCGTTGTTCAAAACGCTTATGAGATTAGGAAAAAAATTCTAAATTGTAAAAAGGTGGCACAGTTGAAATATATTGTTAGAAAATAGCCTTGTAATATAATGGAGAGAAAAAAGACACCTGTCAAATCGGAAATAATTCAGATAACCTCTCTTCTTTGCCTGTTTGTTGTGTTTGTGTGTTCTCCTGTATGCAGAGTATTCTGGTGTCATGGACCAAAGGCTTCAAGTCGAGTGGAGTGGAAGGGAGAGATGTAGTCGGCCTTTTGAGGAAAGCCATCAAAAAACGAGGGGTGAGTGGGTCTGTCTGTCGCTGCTGGCTAAATATAGTCTCACACAGGACTCGTCGCCTCAGACAAATGTCATAATGCACCGACATACAGGTCTGTGTGCCACTATGGACCATACGCTCCTAAAACAGAAGAGGCAGCACTGCAGGGGGTTTCAGACCAGGCATTTTAACCCTTTCACTGCCACACTACCAACGGGTTAACCCTTTCACTGCGACAATACAGAAGGTTAACCCTTTATGAATTGAAAATGGGGGACCCTGATGTAAACAAGACGAAAGTCTTTATCTGGTCTGCATCCCCTTAACAATTGTGTGTATTGAGCCGTACTGTACGAATTCTGCAATCTGTTAATTAAAGTTTTCAATCAATCGATTCACTACCACACGACAAAGGGTCAACCCTTTCACTACCACACTACAGAAGGTTATAATAATAATAATAATAAATTGTATTTGTATTGCTTCTGTAGTGTGGTAGTGAAAGGGTTAATACTGCAGCCCTGTTTCTTTAGGCATTACCCTGTTGTTGGATTTCCCCACTAATGATCAATGATATAGTACTAGTCACCATGATGACTGATAACATATGCAATATTCTCACTGTATTTCAGTTGACTGATTGCATGTACTTTCAAAATTAATTCACGAAAATGACCATATGCCTTTGCAATTGTGGATATTGTGTTATTTATTTCATATTGTGATATCGATACAAATGTTATATACTGTCTTATCTCCTTCATGTAGCACTTTGAGATTGTTACAAATATAAAGTGTGTTACAAATATACCGTAATTTATTATTATTATACTGTTCAGACATATTTTCCATGGGATAAATTACACAGTAGTGAGTTGCAATCCTTATTGAATCAGAATACATTATAGTGGAGGATCATAATGAGATTGTATCAGGGGCTCTCTCACAGTCCCAGCCCCTATAGTGCTGTATAGCATGTGTGAGTTGTCACTCGGTGCTATTAAAACCTCCTTGCAGGACTTTGACATTGACATTGTGGCCGTGATCAACGACACGGTGGGCACCATGATGACCTGTGGCTACGACGATCATCACTGCGAAATAGGCCTCATTGTCGGTAAGTCTGGAGTTAAATAGGAATCGGGGGGGATCTATATGTTTAGGTCTGTTATTTCTCATTAACTTGATTGACCGGGTTATCTTTAATTATAATCAATAGCCTCTTTTTTTATTTGGCTTCTTCTCTGCCCTTTACTCTCTAGACCTTTTTGAGCTAAAGGAGGCTTGGAACGTATTTTTTAAGTGATAGTTCATATTTGTAAGACGTTTGATCAGATTTGTCACATACTGGGATTCCTTTCAGTCCATCCAAAAAGCTTGCACCAGTGCCCCCACCCCCCCATGGTGAGCAGCGCAGCTGTAGGTATACAGTTCAGATGACTCACTCACTACCTGTGGGTGTGCAGTTCAGATGACTCACTCACTACCTGTGGGTATACAGTTCAGGTGACTCACTCACTACCTGTGGGTATACAGTTCAGATGACTCACTCACTACCTGTGGGTATACAGTTCAGATGACTCACTCACTACCTGTGGGTATACAGTTCAGATGACTCACTCACTACCTGTGGGTATACAGTTCAGATGACTCGCTTACTACCTGTGGATGTAGGAAAAACACGAGCGACGGCAACGTGCAAAATTAAGCGGGCTAAGAGAAGTGTTGATTTTGAGCTGTGACCCACTAGGGCCTGAAAAAATTACCTTTTTAAATAGGTCAGTCTGCGCATTTATCGAAAACGACATGATCAGTATGGTTGACGGCGAAGGATTGCGGCAAATGATGCACCTGCTTGAGCCAGCGTACCATTTCCCATCCTGAGGCACAATCACCTCGCACACCGGTACACCGATGCCAAGTTCAGAGTTGCTTGCGCAGCTAGCTAAAATTACCGCTGCTGGCGAGGTTGGACAGCTGGACTGCCCTGACGACCGAAAGCTATGTTACCGTCACCACTGCGGTGTTGCCAACTAGAAGTTTGCCGGGTCAGCATATGGCAGAACACCTCGCGTAACAGTTAAAAGAAGCCATTCCCATCCCCAGTTTTTGGACTGATTGTGACCAGGCTGCATGGTACTCCCGTCTGACACCTGACCATGTCGATATGCTGATTTTCCTCAACAAGAACAAATAAATCAGGACCATGTGAGTCAGTCTGAGACAGGCTTTCTATGTTGTAGGCTATCTTGTTGCAAAATAATAATAGCTAGCCTCATTAAAAATACTCTTGTTGCTTCATTAGTACAGTTGGTTGTTTTCAGCGTTTTTTGTGCGTAATCTGTTATTTAGTTAGGCCTATTGGACATTTTCGTCAACATAAGTCGATCTTTTGTTTTTATTTATCAAGTTAATATAAAACCGTGTTTAGAAATCTTTTTAGTTTGTTACATGCTTTTGTGGCGAGTGAAATTTTTTATTTATTTTTTTGCCACATATGCAGCTCGCCCACTTAAAGTCGACACAAATGTGTTTTAATGTCTAGGTCTCTAAATTTTTTTTTATCCACTTTTTCTCCCATTTTCTATATATTTTTTTCTCCCATCCCAATTTTCGTATCATCCAATTCAACCCTCCCCTGTCACGGACGCTGTTTCTTGCCTCCCACAAGCCGGCTGCAATGTGGACTAAGTCATACATAGCACAAGTCCCCTCCGGTACTTGAGGTAACAGCAGTCACATCTTTTCACCTGCGCAGCTCGATCTCTCAGTGGCGAGGAGTAACGTGTGGGAGGCTCACGCTGCCCCCGACACCTCCTGATTCTACTGCGCAGGCGCACCAACCGACCTGTAGGAGTCGCTGTCCACAACGCCCGATCCCCACCCATCAGTTTCCCACCCCCTAATACGGCCAATGTGTATTAGTACGGACGACCAGCTAAACTGAAAGCAAATGTGGAGCGCTGGGCTCGAACTGACGAGCCCAGGGTCTCCAGCATTTCGTGGCGAGCGCCTTGCCCACTACGCCACGTAGCCGCAGGTCTCTACATTTCTATGTTTCATATGCCATGCAATGTTGTGAGAATGCAATATGTCACTGCTGTGGAAATAAACCTTCTGATTGAGGAAAAACAAAATACATTTGGTAAATTTTGTATTTTTAGTTACGATTACCCGATTAATTGATCGTTAACGTTATCAATGATTGAGTAAGGAACGTGCTTACAATTTGCAACCCTACTCACTACCTAACAAACTTGGCCCCCATAATTCCTCCATTCATCCATAATTTTTCTTTCATGATCCCCTTATCACAGTAAAACGTTGGCTACTTTATTCTTTATTTAATTTATTTGTCCTTTATTCATACAGGTAAAGCACTATGAAACTGATATCTCTTTTTACAATAGATATAAAAACACATTGGACAAACTTCAGATAAAAATTCAGTGGAACATCAACAAACATGTCTTCTAAGTTCTAACGGAATGAAATGTTCTAACATCAAGGTTTTTTGTAGTTCATTCCATTTGTAAGGGGCATAGTATTTAAAAACAGTTTTGCCAAGCTTTGTGCCAAGGTTTTTATGTGTGGTCGTGGTCGTGTATCTAAAGCTAAGCGATCCTGTGACCTAGTACCATATGGTCTGTATTTAAAAGCAATCAAAGAGCAGAGATAATAGCGTTGTTTCATGAACAGAGCCTTATCAATAAATGCAATGCAATGCAAGGCCCTTCTCTTGGTTAACACTTTGATCGCCATGGTTAAATTCATAATTTACAATCCCTAGCCAGCTCTATTTGTCTATGGAGAAGTTCCCCTTCTTTGCAGGGCTATAACTTTTTAAATTGTATTGCTAAATTGACATTATTATGGCCCATTCAATGTCCTATATCTATTGTTCAGGGTGTAGCAACGTTATACTTTTTCATTCACATATTCATACTAAAATACGGTCTAAAGTATAAGTATGTTTTTATCGTTTTCTGCAGCTTTCTCCAGAACTTGATTTATAGCCCTAAATGCATTATATTGATGATCAAATACAGTTTGATAGCGATCGGTGCCAGATAAAAAATTTCAACTTCACGTAGTTCTAGAAGTTACTACGTATGATCTGATGATGGGCGGGGGGTCGTTTATAATTCCGTGGGCAACGTTATATCATTCATCTAGTGTGGGTGATATGATCATTAGAGCAGTTAGTATAGAGGACATTAGAAAATAACGCTGAAACTCACCGTAGCTTCCTCGCGCCGTTGGCAGATGAGCGTGGAACAGAATTTTTTCTATTATGGGATGGAGAAATACCCGATCCATTTCCAGGTTGTATAATAGTATATACGTCCAAATCATGTTGTTTGTCGAGTTATTGGCAACGGATCGCTATGTATTGTGTCGAGCTCGAGTCCCGGGACCTATAGCGAGTGATCGGACCGAATTGAAATGAGCACCAGCTTCTACATCCTGTTTCTCCCCTGGGTGATCCCCCGATCGGCCACTAGATGGCGCTCTTGAACCGTTAGAGAGTTGAGTGGAGCTCAGCAGTATATCTCAGGTCCCCGGGGGAGAAATATGATTTCGATCACAGATTTTTGAAATATTGATATCCAAGACGTGTTACGGCGTCTTCGGCAGAATGAGCATGGCGGGGAAAGACGAGTTTCGGCGTCTCCGGCGATTAAAGTGTTAAGGACATCCCACTTTTTCATATAAAACACAATGGTGAGTGAGAAATGTATCTTCAGTGATAAAAACACTGTGCGCTATGATGCACAGCATTGAAGGGTTTTAAGGTGGAGGGAGAGGCATGCATGTACAGAATGTCACCATAATCAATTACAGACATAATTGTTGATTGTACAATAGTCTTCCTACTAGCAGTGGAAAAGCACAATTTGTTTCTATACACGGGGTTCGCACAGGGTTCTTGAAGTGCTTAAAGTGCGTGATTTTTTTTACCAAAAACAGTCGAGGCCTGGAATTCCTTGAAAACAGCCCATTTTTTAACAAGGTGCTTAAAACCTGTTCCACCCCACGGGGTCGGTACCGATCCCAAAATGGCATCTGGTCATAAATCAATATATTTTTTTAATGTTGCATAAAAGTTGCGTTTTCCCCCCAAACGTTTTCAAGTATTAACATCACTACCATGTCACAAAAGCATGTAGAATGTATATAATCATCAATACGTTAGTTTAGTAATAGGTTAAAAGTGCCATTAGATGGGTGCTCCAGTAGCACACCATGTTACCGCGCTGCGTCGCGGAACTCCGTGCTGCGTCACGGATCTGGTTGACTCCGAGTTCGATTCCCGGACTCGCCGTCATTTGCCGAATGTCTCCCCCTGCTCTCTCTCCCGTTTCACCCTACAGCTGTCGGTCATGCTTGACCAGGAAAGCGATAAACGCTAAAAAAAAAAGTAAAAAAAAAAAAGTGCCATTAGATAGTTTTAAGTTTTTCGATTTGAGGAAGTCTATTGCAAGACGGCGAGCATTTTGGAAAATGTTAACCATGGGAATTGTAGTCTTTTTGCAGCCATTCTGTGGAGGCCATCTATAGCTGTGGATCAGCGTTGGAATTTTGCCGAACTACACTTCCTGTCAGATACTATGGGGGTTCAAAGTTCAGCGTTCTGAATGAATAATATCAATAACTGTTATTATTCGCGATAATAAGCCACAAAAGGTAACGTTTTTGACAAATATTGAAACGCAGTTAGTTTCTCCTCCCTATTGTTATCATGTAGCAACAATTAGATCTGACTTTTTTTTTTAAATGGTTGCACTGTGGTGAAAATAAAAAACGACAGTAAATTACAGTAGATATCATTATCTGTTCTTATGCACGCCTGGTGATGTTAAATCCAAATTGAACTCGGGCATTTGAAAGATAATATATGTATATATATATAAATGCGAATTGGCTATAATAAGGTAATTTATAAGCCTCCTATTCTATATTCTATAATAATATTTCAAATTGCATTGGTCTGGATGGGAGAATTCAGTACTGTATCTACAGAACCTTCTGTTTAATCATCTTCCCTTTATTAATTTCCTTAGATTTCTTTGTACACATGATCTCAAGAAGGTACTGAACGAGATCAGTGGCAGTTTTTTATGTTTGGTCATTATTAGCATGGTGTTATCCACTGTCAAAGATGCAAAGAAAAATCATAATTCATATTCTCCTTTGTTTAATCACAATTTAAGCAAGCCTAGTAATAGACACAATATTTCTGACACTGTGAATACATTCCCTGAGGTCCATATATGTACCTAGATACCAAGAATATGCAAATAGCCCTTGTAGAAGTGGAGCAATATTCCATTTACCTAGGTATATATTTTAGGTGGATTTTCACCATGTGTGGAACAGGTTAAAAAGTCCTTGAAATTCAAATCAACCATTCGCATTGAACGTTTTGTTCATCCGTGATAAAATTGTTCTGAATCAAAAAATTGAATTGTCGGAAATTGGTTTTAAGCCATAAATATTGAATTTTTCTATTAAAAAAAACGGCATTTAAAAGTGAATTGTATCCTTTTTAAAATGAAAAATTGTGCTTGGGAAAAGTACTTGAAAGTCCTTTAATTTAATTTTGCAATGTCTGTGGGAACCCTGTATACAAGAATCCAATTGTCAACCTTTTAGAAAGGTGTTCCACATGAGTGTAAAAAGAGAATCTATTATCTAACCTAATTTGAGCAGATTCTCCTGGTCATGTCTTGCTATTATAACCCTGCTTGCACCCCCGAAACAAGACAGCGGTTACTTGTACTAGGTGCGTGTCCAGTGTCCACATTGCCTCAGTCTGCCCCCCACCCAGGAACGGGCACCAACGCCTGCTACATGGAGGAGATGCGCAACCTGGAGCTGGTGGAGGGAGACGAGGGCCGCATGTGTGTCAACATGGAGTGGGGGGCGTTCGGAGACGACGGGGCCCTGGAGGACCTGCGCACCGACTTCGACCGGGAAATCGATGCAGGGTCCTTGAATCCTGGCAAGCAGCTGTAAGTTGTACTGTAACTTGTATTTTTATTTTTATTTTTTTTAGGGATGTCCGATATTATCGGCCGACCGATATTATCGGCCGATATCGGCAGTAAAATGTGATATCGGAAAATATCGGTATCTGTTTAAAAAAAGAAAAAAACAATAACAATATTTGTTATATATATATCCAGTGAAATGATTAGTTACCTGAAATTATTCCGTTTTTTGGGGTGGGAAACCCTGCATATATCGGTATCGGTTGATATCGGTTGATATCTGTATCGGAAATTAAGAGTTGGACAATATCGGAATATCTGTATCGGTAAAAAAGCCAATATCGAGCATCGCTAATTTTTTTAAATCTTTTTCCCCCTCCATTTTCCTCCGATTTTCTCCCATCCCAATGTTAGTTGTTATGCCAATTCCCAATCCCCTTCCTGGTCGTTGCGCACTTACCCCCCACAGTCGGTCTGGGAGAGTGGAGGCTATCACGTGCTTCCTCCGACACACGTCCAGCCAATCAACCGCTTCTTTTCACCTGGCAGCGCGGATTCTCATTGAGAGGGCGTAGCGTGTGGAAGGATCACACTATCCCACTCAAGTCCTATCCGCTCGTAGCAGGCGCCCCGACCGAACTGTAGGAGTCGCTGTTTACAACGACCCGGACCCACCCCGCCAGCTTCTCCCACCCTCTAATACTGCCAATTGTATTAGTGTGAATGGCCAGCCAAGCTGGTGACAACCCCGGAGCTGTGAGCTGGATTCGAACAGGCGAATCCTAGCGTCTCCGGGGTTGGTGACGAACGCAATCTCCGCTACGCCACCTAACCGCCTGTACTGTAACTTGTATTAACCCTTTCACTACCACACTACAGACGGTTAACCTTTCACTACCACACTACAGAAGGTTAACCTTTCACTACCACACTACAGAAGGTTAACCCTTTCACTACCACACTACAGAAGGTTAACCTTTCACTACCACACTACAGACGGTTAACTTAAATTAAAAGACGTCTTACTGTATTTGACTATTGTGTACTTTGCCATTATGTCTATACTACTATCTACATTACATTTACATTTAGTCATTTAGCTGACTCTTTTATCCAAAGCGACTTACAAGTTTTGTACAACAAGACAGCAGGAAGGGCACAACTCTTATCAGCTGAGTAACAATGTTCAACAAAGTGTTGAGTGCTACAGTGTAGGTTAGTATATTAGGACAAGTGCATGACAAATGTAAGGTTAGTTAGGGTACACATTTAATTTTTTGTAATCTACTTTGCTATTATGTCTATACTACTACCTACTTTGCTATTATGTCTATACTACTATGCACTCAGAGTGAAGCACTGCTAGACGAACAATACCCCTCACCCTTAGCCGTCAGAGTTTTACCATTCCTGCTGACTTGTTTTACACAATTTGTAAGTCGCTTTGGATAAGCGTTTAGCATCAGCTAAATTACTAAATGTAAATGTTGGTTAGATGAGTTAGCAGAGGTTGTATTTGATCAAACTGAAGTGGGTAAACTAATGGAAGTTGGAAAACTATAGAATCTGGATATGAATATAGCTTTGTCCTTCTGATTCAGGTCACTTTGGCAGCAATTTTGACCAAATCTAGGTCGAAATAATAAGGGCATAACCTGCCTTGTGAGTGACGTCATAGTATTCTTCCCAAAACACTGGCACAGAAATTGGTGCTGAATTAGGAATAGCTCAATGTCACACGGTGGGTGTGAAGGGCATCTGGTTCAAAAGATCATTTTGTGACATCCATTTGAAATTGTCGGTCACACATTAGAACAAGCAACTGGCACAGATTACATTAATATAGCCTCTCTTTTTAGGCTACTGCACTCCAACTGTACTTTGTCATATTGTCTGGCTCCATTAGCGCTAGCGGTAGAGATGTATTCTGTGGCCCCAGTGCTCCATCCAACGGATATAACTCCCACTTTGCATGACACTTCATGTTGCACTATCTGACTCTGCTAATCCTTTTTCGTGTGTGTGTGTGTGTGCAGGTTTGAGAAGATGATCAGTGGAATGTATATGGGGGAGCTGGTGCGTCTGATCCTGGTGAAGATGGCCAAAGAGCAGCTTGTGTTTCAAGGTCAAACCACCCCCGACCTCCTCACCACTGGACACTTCTATACAAGCTACGTTTCTGCCATCGAGTGTGACAAGTTAGTTCACGTTTGTGTATTATATGCGTGTGTGTGTGACAAAATGTGTTCATGTTTGTGTATTATATGCATGTGTGTATGTGTGTCAGGGTTGGAACAATTTGCAATAATAGCTCAAATGTAACTTTTTTTTTTTTTTTTTTTTTTGTCTTTTTCCCCCTCCATTTTCCTCCGATTTTCTCCCATCCCAATGTTAGTCGTATGCCAATTCCCAGTCCCTTCCTGGTCGCTGCGCACTTACCCCCCACAGTCAGATCATCTGGGAGAGTGGAGGCTACCACGTGCTTCCTCCGACACACGTCCAGCCAATCACTGCTTCTTTTCACCTGGCAGCGCGGATTCTCATCGAGAGGGCGTAGCGTGTGGGAGGACCACACTATCCCCCTCGAGTCCTATCCGCGCTTAGCAGGCGCCCCGACCGAACTGTAGGAGTCGCTGTTTACAACGACCCGGACCCACCCCGCCAGCTTCTCCCACCCTCTAATACAGCCAATTGTATTAGTGCAGACGGCCAGCCAAGCTGGTGACAACCCCGGAGCTGTGAGCTGGATTCGAACAGGCGAATCCAGCTCACAGCTCCGGGGCTGGTGACGAACGCAATCTCCGCTCGGCCACCTAACCGCCTGTAACTCTTTTTGTAATGTATATAATAAAAAGACAATATCTCATAAATGGGACATTCTATAGGCTACAGTCTCATTTTCTAAACTTTTAAGAAAAGCTTTAGCATGGTAATTTGGAACGAGTTGGTCTATAAAACCTGTAATGGATTAAATGTTGTCTTCAGCTCCATAGTAATATCTTATACAGCAAGCAGTCTGTTTGGCCTACAGGCGTTCCCAGAGTGCTGATATACGGTATGGGTACGGTCATAAACTGGCCTACAATGTCTACAATGGTAGTTAACACATTCTGTGCCACGCAGTTTGCCCATGTTATACCACTCTCTGCCAGTGCTGTAAGCCTATGGAGTCGCTCACCTTCTTTGCAGGGCTATAACTTTTTAAATATTATAGCTATATCGACATTACTATGGCCCATTCAACATCGGGTATCTATCGTTCCGGATGTGGGAATGTTATATTTTTCCATTCATACATTGTCGTGTTAGTACCGTTGTGAATATAAGTGTTTTTATAGTGTAGAGCAGTAGAACGCGAGTTATAGGCCCAGACGCATATTATACATATCGATTGGCGTTTCGTTCCTATACACGCTATATTAAATAATTCAAATGCATATGCTCGGTATACATTATGCTCCATCATGCGTGAAGGAAAGGGGGGGGGGGGTCGTTTATGATTCCTTGATTGTCAGTAACGGCTTTCCTTAGTATGACATCATATGTTGATCGGATGGATTGCAATGAAATAAATGGACAATCGAGCTGGAATTAACGTTAGATTCCTCTTACCTGTGGCCGATGAGTCTGGAGAAAAAATATTCCAATTATTTGATTTCGATCTGCTAGATCCATTTTCCGTTTGTATGACTCAATAAACGCCGAAAGCATATTGATTCTTGCGTCTCGAAAGCGATCAAATGCACTTGAGTGTTTGTTTTGATCAACATAACAAGATAGCCCTGCCGGAGGATTTTCCCTGATGCACAGAGCGCCACATCCGGTTTAGAGTGGAGTGCAACTCGCCCGAAATCCACCAGGCGGCGTTATTGAGGCGTTGAAATATCAGACAGGGTCCAGCTGGCTCCCGGAGCCTTCCTGGATGAATTATCAATCCCAATAGCGAATAAAGGAAATAACGATCATAAAAACGAGTAAACTCGTTTTTGGCGTTATGAGATTGGCGGGCAATAACGAGTAAACTCGTTTTTGGCGCAGGATGTGTTAATGGAAGCTAACTGGCTATACTTACTAGAATGCCAGCTGACAGTGAAAATAAGGGTTTGTCGGATCACAACTTGCCACAGCTTTTTTTTATTCACATGATTGCAGGAGGGAGTAGGAGCTTAAACGTGTAACTTTTTAATCTTTCCTGCGTCACATCTGTTCTCTGAACTTCTCACAAATCCTTCTGGATCCCTCTGCTCTGTTCCAACGGCATCATAATGGTCTTTATTTCAAACGGAGCGTCGTATACATCATACACACTATAACGGCACTTTTGTTCACGTTCACTTTGATACATTGTATCTGTATGTGACCAACTAAATGTTGTACAAAAGCAACATCACACTCGAGGTCATACGTTACACTGAATATCAGCACGGCTATGATGACCACATTACAGCCTGCGCTGATGTACTATATACCGTACGACCTCAAGTGATATTGCTTAAAGGAACACGCCAACATTTTGGGAAATTTGCTTATTGTCTTCTACAGAGAGACAAGAAGATGGATACCAGTTTTCTCTGTGCGTTCAGTAGAAAGCTATCTGCCTGCACGTTAGCCTAGCTTAGCACAATGAATAGAAGCGGACATGACTGGTTAGCCTTCGGGAGAGATGTTAGTTGGACAATGCCTAGGCTAACCGGTCATGTCTGCTTCCATTCATTGTGCTGTGCTAGGCTAACGTGCAGCCAGATGGCTTTCTACTGAACGCACAGAGAAAACTGGTATCTTATCATCTTGTCTCTCTCTGGAGAAGACTGTAAGCAAATTTCCCAAAATGTGTTCCTTTAATTAATCCACTCTTTAAAGCTGGTTCTGGCTCTGACCCCAACTGCTACAGGCCTATTTCCATCTTGCCCTGCTTGGCTAAGGTCTTAGAGAAGCTGGTTCACAAACGGCTCAGTCACTTCATGGCCTCAAACAACATCCTGTCTAATCTGCAGTCTGGGTTCCGGCCAGGCCACGGGTGCATCACTGCTACCATTAACACTTTGAGTGCCAACGACGATATTTCTCGTTAGTTCATGCCAGAGAGACTAGAGATCTCTGTTTTGATATATATTTTTTTATTAGCGATTTCCATATTACATATTTCAGCAATCTAGCCTCACGTTACCACTGGAACTCTCTCTGAGCTCCATTGGGAAAATACCGCCCCCTATCGTCTCTCCGGATGGTACTGCACCCCTTTGGATTGGATTGAATGAAACGCATGGAGAGAAAAAAAGTCCTGCTTCCTCATTTTACTTGTCAGACAAGTAACCCGAGACGATCGAAGTCATCGCCGAGCCCAAGAACAGCGGATAATGTGTGTTTCCAGTACCCAGCGTTGGATCAATAAACGCGATCGATATTTGGAATGGCGATCAGGAATTGGAATAATCTTTTTGGAAAACATCTGATCTGAGGTAAGGAATCTATTTGACCAGTCTTGGGATAATCAGAGCTTTTTTCACAGATATATCATCGTGGGCCCTATGTGTGTGTGTGCTGATCAGGAAATGGATAATCGATTTTTCAGCCCACTTCTATAGCGTGCATAAGTACACATATACTATCGATAATCTAGCGTTTATTTGAAAACGATTCATAAATAGGCCGAAAAATGACAACGTTTTTTGTGTATTCCAGTATATTCCAGTAAAGGGCGATTATCACAGAATCTTCAAAAAAATTCTGAAACTTTCAAGAAACAAGCGTTTTTCAAAATGGTATAAAACGGAAATGAACCAATTATTAAAAAAATAAAAAAAATCCGTTTCGACAATGTTGACTGCAGTGCAAACAAGTCATTGATGAGCAACGGCCATATTATACACATAGCTAGAGCTGCCGCGATTACCGCGGTATCGCTGTTACATCACGGCCACCGCAGAGTAGGCTGAATACCGCGTCACCGCTGTTTTTTTATAATAATAATAATAAATTACCCTCCTCTCGTTGGGCTTGCGGCTCTGCAGATATACCCTACTCATCTATCGAGGTTCCAAGCGACCCTATTGGGTACCAGAAAAGTCACGTGAAACATTGCAGACCACTGATTGGTCAGAAGAGAGACGCGTCACACGTTGTAGCGTCATGCAGTGTGTTACCACCAATCGGCAAGCGCGTATTAGGTTTTTACTTCCTGAATGTCAGATCATCACAACACGGCTAATAACGTTAGCTTTAACTCTCCGCCGGAGTGGACTACGATCGCTCCTAAGGAGTACTAAACGAGACATAATGATTTTACTGTCTGCAACGAATGTTATAATAAAAGCCCTTCGTTCTATACACTTGTCTGATTGAAAACTTTATTAACAGACCGCAGAATGGGACAACTCAGCACGCTCTGAGCAAAGAAAGGAACTGAGATATGAATAGAGTATTGCTTGCCTTGCTATTGTCCGGTAAATACGCTGATGTTATTGAACGTATAACTATATAATGTTAATGCCACAAAACGATGTTAATGCCACAAAACGAATGCCTTTATTATAAAGTAGTAACTTTATAGTAATAATAATAAGAAAGGGTCGGGGGGGTTAGGGGTAACCACCCCTGCCCGCGACACCGAGTGAACGGCGCACGACCAGAGGGTAAACTTCGAATCCGTGTTTCACTTTCAATAACTAATCCGTGCTTGCCGAATCCCAAACAATATTCATGCTGCAAAGTCATCCTCTAAAGATAGACATTTAGACTAGAGGCAGGCTATATGCTATAAAGAGTAGACTACTACTAAAAAAAAAAATGCATTCAAACTTTATTTTTTATTTTTTTGTGTGCATGCGGTAGGAAATATTTTGCAAATTTGTGCGGTAAGGAAATAATCAATACCGCGGCAGCTCTACACATAGCCATAATTTAAGATATAGTTTATGCGTTCGCAAATATGACAGGGTTCCGGGGCACTGGACCCTTGGCACGGAAAGTGTTAAGGTCCTGAATGACATCATCACCTCCTTGGACTCTAAGCTGGTTTGCATCGCCACCTTTATTGATTTAGCTAAAGCCTTTGACTCAGTCAACCATTCCATCCTCCTACAGAGGCTCTCCAGCATTGGCCTTTCTTCAAAATCCTGCAGTTGGTTTGCCAGCTACCTTGCTAATTGTGTTCAGCAGGTGATGATGGAGAACATCTTGTCTGACCCTCTCAACATCTTTAAAGGGTTGCCTCAGGGCTCCATCTTGGGTCCCTTGCTGTTCTCTATCTACATCAACGATGTAGACAAGGCTGCTGGAAATTCACAGATCCATCCATACGCTGACGACACCATCTTGTACTCAGCAGGCCCTTCACTCCACTCTGCGGCATCCACTCTTCAAATTAGTCTTACCTCTATTGAACAGTCATTTCACAGTCTCCACCTTCTTCTCAACTCCAAGAAGACTAAATGTATGCTCTTTAACAGAAAGCATGACACTGCTAGCACCCCTAAAATCACCTGTGCCGACGACTCAGAGCTGGGGTTTGTTACCTCTTATAAATACCTTGGCCTCTGGCTATAGACCCATCCCTTTCCTTCTCTACTCACATAAAACACCTGCAGGCCAAAGTCTGAGCTTCCTGTACCGCAACAAAGCTTCCTTCACCCGCTCGGCCAAACACACTCTTGTCAAGATGACCATCCTCCCTATATTTGATTACGGCAACACCATCTATAGAATGGCATCCCAGTGGGGGAGCTCCAGTAGCTCACCGCGTATCTCGGCGCTATTTCGGCGTCGGGGACAACCGTGCGCGTCACGGATCTGGGGTACACGAGTTCGACTCCCGGACTCGCCGTATTTTCTCAGAGTGTCTTTCCCCCGATCTATATCCTATTCAACCTGTTTCTGTCGGTCATGCTTGACCAGAAAAAGCGATAAACGCTAAAAAGAACCAGCTGACTGGTCAAAGTTAAAAAAAAAAAAAAAAAAGTGGCATCCCAGCGTGCCCTCAGAACACTTGACATACTCTATCATTCCGCCATCCGTTTTGCCACTAGTGCACCCTTCACCACTCACCATTGTGACCTTTATAACCTGGTGGACTGGACATCTCTTTGCACCAGAAGGCTTCTTCACTGGCTTCAAATAATTTACAAAACCATACTTGGTAAAACACCTCTCTACCTCTCCTCCCTTCTGCACGTCTCCACTTCTAACTACAGCCTAAGGTCCAGCAACTTCATCAAACTCACCATCCCCAAAGCCTGCACGGTTTCTGGACGCAACGCCTTCCGATTTGCTGCTGCATCTCACTGGAACACATTACAAAACACCCTTAAACTCACTGGCCTCACATCGCTCACTGCTTTTAAACAAAATCTGCAACAGATGTTAACCGACTGTTGCACCTGCTGACTGCCTCCCAATCGCACGCATAACCCTCAGACTATTCTCTCCTCCCCCTCTCCCCCTCCCTCTCCCCCTTTCTTCCCTCTCTCTCCCTCTGGTTCTCGCTCTTTCTTTCTCTTTTTCCCTTTCTCTTTTTCCCCTCTCCCTTTCCTTCTCTCTCCCTTATTTATTGTTGTCCTTGTATACTATTGCTCTGTCATTTTGTATTTTATTTACTTGTATGCATGTACATAACCTTGTTTTTGTTACAGCCTCCCACCCCCCCTTACATTTACATTTAGTCATTTAGCTGACGCTTTTATCCAAAGCGACTTACAAGTTCTGTACGACAAGTCATCAGGAAGGGCACAACTCTATCAGCTGAGTAACCATGTTCATAAAAGTGTTGAGTGCTACAGTGTAGGTTAGTTTATTAGGACAAGTGCATGACAGTAAGGTTAGTTAGGGTACCGGTATATATATATTTTTTTTTTAATTCAGATAATGGTTGAAGAGGTGTGTCTTTAGTCGACGGCTAAAGATTGGACGGGTTTCGGCTGTCCTAACTGGGGTGGGTTGTTCATTCCACCATTTCTCTTTGATGACCCTCCCGGAGCTTGGATAGGAGTAGGTCTGAGGCGGCCAGAAGATCCAGAGCGTAGGGGTCTTGAGGGTGTGTAGTTAGAGACCATTGACCGGAGGTAGGCGGGAGCGGTTCCCTTTGCCGCACGGTATGCCAGGTCGAGGGCCTTGAAGCGGATTCGTGCAGCAATGGGGAACCAGTGCAGGTCCCTAAGAAGTGGGGTGACATGGGCCGACTTCGGTAGGTTTGAGATCAGGCGGGCCGCTGCGTTCTGAATGAGTTGAAGAGGCTTGGTGGCAGTGGCCGGGAGGCCAGCGAGCAGTGTGTTGCAGTAGTCGAGGCGGGAGATGACTGTTGATTGGACGAGGAGTTTGGTGGCTTCTTTTGTCAGGAAAGGGCGGATCAATCTGCAGGTTCTGGTTGTCGCTGCGATGTGAGCAGAGAAGTTCAACTGGTCGTCGAGGACCACACCAAGGTTCTTGGCGGTCGGGGATGCGGTCACAGCTGCATTCTCGACTGTGATGTGACCCTTCCCACAAAAGGCCTTTGCTTTTTGGACAGGCTGCTTTTGTATATAAGAATTTGTTCTTAATTGCTTGCCTGTATAAATAAAGGTTAAATGAAAAGGAAAAATAAAGAATTAACGGGGGGTTGTTGTGCTTGGCTCTCAGGGATAAGGAGGGTCTTGTGAGTGCTGATAAGGTGCTTCGGGGCCTGGGACTGGAGCCTTCGACCGAGGACTGCGTCGCCACCCAGAGGGTGTGTCAGGTGGTGTCCACGCGCGCCGCCCACCTGTGCGCTGCCACCCTGGTGGCCGTGCTGCGGCAGATCCGGGACAACAAGGCGGCCGAGAGGCTGCGCACCACCATCGGGGTGGACGGCTCCGTCTATAAGAACCATCCCCAGTAAGTGTTTTCTTGCGTGATGTCTGAACTGTGAGGCCCACACACACACTTCCACAGTGTATATACAGGGTTCGCACAAGGTCCTTGAAGTGCTTTAAGTGCTTGATTTTTTTACCCCAAAAAAAGTCGAGGCCTGGGATTCCTTGAAAACAGCCCTAAGCCCTGGTTTTTTAAGCCATAAATATAAAGTCCTTGAATTTCATTTAGCAATGTCTGTGGGAACCCTGTATATAGGCATGGGCCTGGTTTACAGGTTTCACCACTATCAAACGATGTATGGACTGACACCTGCACACTGACCTCACCAGGCTTAGCACCTCGAGAACAAGTAGCCTCATTCTGTATCAGTTTTGTCATGGTGGAGGAGCCACTCTAGCCACCCAAACGACTGCCTCTTTGCACTGCTTTGCTTTGTCAGGCAAGCGCTACCGAGTCTCATGGCCGGTACAGAGAGACTCAAAAGGAGCTTCTATCCCCAGGCCATCAGGATGCTCAACGACTCTTATGTAACATCAACCCATCCATCTACACACTCATTGCACACACATCCACATGCACACACTCACCTTAACACTCACTTTAGACACTACACCATATTGTATCTATTTATTAAAATAGAGTTGCACTACATCCATACCTCATTTTTGCATTTAAATTTTTTTTCTTTTAAGTTTGCATTTGTGTACCTCATTGTCTGTATTTTTACTTCATTGCACTTTCATTGTCCTTAGGTTGTATTTTAGTTTGTATATTGTATATTTGTATAGTGTTGGGACTAGGGATTTGACGGTACCGGTACCTGTGAATCGATACCGGTACCCAACGGTACCTTTTTCCGATACTTTAGTCTCTAAAAATGTAATCTACCTACCTCAGTCGTGAAAAAAAATTTCCAAACTTCAAATAACTACACTTTTGACCATTTTCGGCTTGCCATTGCCCCGACTGCTTTGTTGTTGAATCAAGTCAAATCAAAAGCGTATATTGTGCCTGTGAACGTTGACATGAGAAGAAAAAAGGTAAAGAAAAAAAAATTTAAAAAAAAAAAGAAAAAAAATGGTATCTCACGTGAATCAATACTCTGTAGTACCGACGTGTTTCGGTAAGTACCTTTTTAAAAGTACCGAATTCGGTACCCATCCCTAGTTGGGACTTTATTCCTCCTTTACTTATTGTTTTACTGTATTTGTACTGTAAGCATTTCACTGTAACGTAAATGTGCTTTATACGTGACAAATAAAAACAAACTTGAAACTTGAGGTGTGTAGAGCATTTAGCAAATGCATTGCAAATGCACACATCAATATGGAAAACTCCCAAGTTTCGATGAATAAACTATTCACATTTAACAGTTAAACCTCATTGATGAAAATGTTCAGAGATCAGAACCCATGGTTTTACCAACACAAGATGACACCCCCCCCCAGATTCGCCAGACGGCTGCACAAGATGGTGCGGCGGCTCGTGCCGGACTGCGACGTGCGTTTCATGCGCTCCGAGGACGGCAGCGGGAAGGGCGCCGCCATGGTGACGGCGGTGGCCTACCGCCTGGCCAAGCAGCACGCGGAGCGCCAGCGGATCCTGGACACCCTGCGTCTGAGCCGGCAGCAGCTGCTGGAGGTGAAGAGGAGGATGAGCGAGGCGATGGTCAGCGGCCTGTCCAAGCAGAGCCACGAGCGGGCCACGGTCAAGATGCTGCCCACCTACGTCAGGTCCACGCCGGACGGAACAGGTGATGAGAGAGAGAGAGACGGTCTGATGTGTCTAGACGACGTCATTTGAAACTGCGTGTGTGAGATAATATCTGCTGTAGAATCGTATGCGAGTGAATATTGAAGCTAAAGATGGAACTGGCTTTAGCCTTTGAAGGTTGATTGATTTTTATTGTGGATTAGAGTGGACATCATCCAAGGGATAAAAACCTGATCAAATGCAATCACTTATTTCCCTGGTATTAAGAGACGGGACATGCATCATCATAAAACATTAAGAGACAATATGCATATACAGTATAGAAGATAAAAGAATAATACATATGCTACCCTCTCTTTCCTATGCCGATAGCCATGTTCGTACAGACTTTTTGAAGCCAGTTAACCCAGGGGCCTGTTTAATGCTGCTGGGCAGGCTGTTCCACAGAACTGCAGCTGAATAAAGGAAGGTCTGCTGGCCGTACGTAATGAGTTTAAATCTAAAAGGGACTGTTTGTGTCTCTACCTCTGGTTTCATGGTTGAAGTGATTTTGAACTTTTCATTTGTGTGCCTCTGGGGGACGTGTGTGTGTGTGTCTTAGGGCTGAGCCCAAATGTTCGAACCTTCGTTCGCTATGTTGGCATTTTAATTCTAAATCAACATTCACATTTTTTATAAAAAGATAAATAAAAGAAAGGTTTCCTTTTTTCTTTTCTATTCATTCCGTTTAAACCAATGGGGTTTTTCTTCACAGTTGCAGATAAAGATTAGGCTACACTAATATTATAGTATTAAAAAAAACTGATTATTCTCCCTGGGCTTGGTCTGGGGCTGGAAAGTTAAAGAAAAGGACTAATTTAATCAGATTAATCACTTTATTCAAATTGAGGATTTAGTTTGAGGATATTTATATAAAAAAATATTTCAATTTAAAAACGAAGGTTCGAATGTCTGTTCGAAAAACCCTGACGAAGTTTGAATCCCAAAAACAGGCTTCGGGGACAGCCTTAGACTGTGTGGGTTTTAACATGACTTGCTGTCTTGTGATTGGTGCTCATCACCAGAGCGTGGCGACTTCCTGGCCCTGGATCTGGGCGGGACCAATTTCCGTGTGCTGCTGGTGCGCGTGCGGAGCAACAAGAGGCGCAGTGTGGAAATGCACAACAAGATCTACGCCATCCCCCAGGAGATCATGCAGGGCACGGGAGAGGAGGTGAGGTTTTACCTGCTGCTACTGCACCACTGCACACAGAAACCAGAAGGGCTGTGGCACTTGAACAATTTGGTTTGTGCACGACACAACTGTGAGTGTATTACTAGGGATGTCCCGATCACGTTTTTTTGCTCCCGATCCGATCCCGATCATGTGATTTTGAGTATCTACCAATACCGATCTTTCCCGATCCGATCAAATTTTTTTATTTCTTTTATTCAACAAACATGACCATGTTCACGTCTTAAACTCATACTGAGGCCTTAGTTTTGGTTTTAAATTGCATATCATCATTCATTTATTTATTGTCACACAGAGCAGAAGAATTTTGCCAAAACAAACCAATAGTATCCAGCTGCAGAACGGCAGACCAGCCACACACTCAGACCCAAACGCATTTCCTTTGATTTATCAAATGATTTATGTCAAGGATTGCAATGCCTCGCTTGAATGAAGTTAACTTTTCACCTGGATAACGTCAACATTCAGGGTGAATGTAATGTGAGAAATTTGGATTTTTTTTTTTTTTTTTTTTTGGGTCAGAGATTGTGGCTGGTCTGCCGTTCTGCAGCTGGATACTATTGGTTTGTTTTGGCAAAATTCTTCTGCTCTGTGTGACAATAAATAAATTAATGATGATATGCAATTTAAAACCAAAACTAAGGCCTCAGTATGAGTTTAAGACGTGAACATGGTCATGTTTGTTGAATAAATAAATAAAAAATATTCCTGATTTTTATTTGTATTTTTTGCCGATCCCGATCTTCGGAAAATCACGTGATCGGATTGGGACATCCCTATGTATTACCTAACGAAATATGAACCAAAATGGAAGACAATGGGTCTCATTCCAGAACGGATTTACGACAAAAAATGTCCTCTCAACTCAAGACAGGTTTCTGCCAATTTAAGACATATTAGCGCTAGTAGCGTGATTCCCCAAATGTTCCTGAGATGGGATTTGGCCATGGCTGAGAGCAGAGTGCTGAGGAGCACACTTATGATTGATTGACTGATTGAAAATTGTATTAACTTGACAGACTGTGTTCTCCGTTCGTAATGGCTTTATTTGGTAGGAATCATAGTGATTCCTTCATGTCAACGCTACAGGCCTCCTTGGAATTAATTACTTAATCATAATTAAAATAAATATGACAATATTTGTACGATAAGAAATGACACATTTGATGTCGGAAAGATAAATAATATGGATTCATCTGATCACAGGGCAGCTGGATTAACCATATCTGAACCAGCTATTTTGGACAAATGTATAATTACTTTAATTACTCAGATATTCAAACACAATTATGCAATTATTGTGAAATTATTGAAAATAATAATTATTTAATGCCTTCTGTGGAATTTGTATTATTTGTTACATATCCATTTTATTGATTAATAATTATACATTTGAAAGAATGCAGGTTATAGCCAACATGATTGGTACAATGGGACAGACATTTGTTTGATATAGCTATAACTTGCATTCCTTCAAATGTATCATTAATCAATAAAACCGATATTGAAATACACTATGTAGCCTAGTACACCAACACTGCAAATGACAGGGGATAAATAAATAAGAACTAAAGCTAATCGCGTGGAAATAGTAATAATGAATTAATTCCATTAATATTCCATAACAAGTCTTGTGTGCGCCAGTATGGCCTACGTGTAATGAATGAACAGTAGGCTTATATTATTCTAGTTACTTGATTCATTAGGATTTAGTACACGAGACTCTGGCGGCCTTAATATGTGTACAGTACACATATTAAGTCCGCCAGAGTCGGGCGTACCATGAGCGGACTGCATGGTTGTCTACGGGGCGGGCAGCGCAGTGTGTCTTTGCTGCTCTCCTAAAACAAGTCATTAATGGAATAATAAGCCTATACTGCGTTCATTCATTACGCGCGTAGGCTATACAGTACTGCGCGCGCGAGCGTGTGCACTGCGGCAGGTGTACCGCAAGCTGTACTATGTATGATGACAATACATTAATCTAATCAAATTTTGATGGGTCGCAAAGCGCTTCCGCATCCATTTTCACACGGCTGCATTATTAGTTGCCTTATAAGGAGCTCTGGAGGCGTTGTTTTGTATGCAAATGACCTGAACAGGGACACGCGTTCGCATTTCAGACTGGTGCCATTCCCCAACGCAGATATCACAGCTGTGACCGTTTGAGACACTTGAAGACATCTTCCCTGCACCTTGGGAACTTGTCATTGATTCTGTCTCAGTCGGTTCCAAGATAAGTCTTCCAAGAGAACTCTTTGGAAAATATTCGGGAATGAGACCCAATGACTTGGGAGACATAGTAATAACACCGACCTCACAGCTGTCTTTTGTAGAGGAAAATAAATGGTTGAACAATTCTCCAATACAATCATCGCATCAGAAAACATGTTTCCTCTGGCTTTTAATAGACAATGTTTTAATGTGGACAGTACCCCCCACCCCCAATGTTTCAGCTAACACTGAAACATTATGTAGCTTTTCTTTACTGACCTTTTCTTTTTGTGTTTTTGTATTGTGTGTTCTAGCTGTTTGACCACATTGTACACTGCATCGCTGACTTCCTGGAATACATGGGCATGAAGGGATCGTCCCTTCCCCTCGGCTTCACCTTCTCTTTCCCCTGTCGACAGAACAAGCTGGACCAGGTAACCTTCAGCTGTTGTTACCAGGGGTGCGTTGGTGATTTCAAAGCTGGTTGCACTGTGTTTTAATGACGCCACATGCACACGCATACATGTTCCCTCGCGTGCACACAGACTAAAGACAATGCCTAATTGCCTCTACGAATGGAATGTAAACACATTTCATTTGCAAGTTTTGTGTGAATGTATCTGAGAATGTATTTGAACACACCTGACGACCTGCGCTATTGTTATGCAAAGTAGCCAGGTGGGTACTTACTTAGCGAGTTGGCGCATCAGTCGAGTGCAGCGCATTCCTGTGTGCGTGCACGTGCTTCTGCTCACAGAGCCGGTTGCTCGGCGTGCAACCCCGTCCCATGACCGACGCACCCCTGGTTGTTACTGGTATTCACTGTGAGAAGCAGTCCATCCACTTACCGGTACATGCGCTAATTACCTACCATGAAATGGAAAGAACGCCATTGACTTGAAGACTAGCATTGAATATAACTTTTATCATACATCCAGTTAAAGAAAACAACTTTACATGCCTCCGATATAATACTAACATTGAGTATAATTTCCGGGCGGCTACGTGGCGTAGTGGGCAAGGCGCTCGCCACAAAATCTGGAGACGCTGGGCTTGCCTTTTCGAGCCCAGCGCTCCACATTTGCTTTCAGTTTAGCTGGTCGTCCGTACTAATACACATTGGCCGTATTAGGGGGTGGGAAACTGATGGGTGGGGATCGGGCGTTGTGGACAGCGACTCCTACAGGTCGGTTGGTGCGCCTGCGCAGTAGAATCAGGAAGTGTCGGGGGCAGCGTGAGCCTCCCACGCGTTACTCCTCGCCACTGAGAGATCGAGCTGCGCAGGTGAAAAGATGCGACTGCTGTTACCTCAAGTACCGGAGGGGACTTGTGCTATGTATGACTTAGTCCACATTGCAGCCGGCTTGTGGGAGGCAAGAAACAGCGTTCGTGACAGGGGAGGGTTGAATTGGATGATACGAAATTGGGATGGGAGAAAATATAGAAAATGGGAGAAAAAGTGGATCAAAAAAAAACATTGAGTATAATTTCCGTTTACATCCCATTTACTATTGACATTTACCGTAGTCATTTAGCTGACGCTTTTATCCAAATCGACTTACAAAGTCAGCAGGAGGGGTTACACCTTCCGCGGCTATGGGTAAGGGGTATTGTTCATAGTGCATAGTAGTATAGACGTTAGCATAGTAGGTATAGTAGCATATTAGATAATAGTGTAGACATAGTAACATATTACATAATAATAAAATACAGTGATATTATTTCCAAATATTTATTTATTCCAAATAAATAAATACTGTACTTAGTATTTAAATACTGTGCTGTATAATGGCAATACATTTTAATCTAATCAAATAACTGCACAGCTCTGACGTACAAGTCTCATCACAGTTCTAAATGAATGCTACCAATAATTTGAATCATAAAGTGCAGGTCTACTGGTTTGAGTAGCTTTCAGTTGCTTTCAGTTGCTTTCAAAACGCTACGGTTATGAACGCTTCCTGAAATCATTGGCCTCGATGGTGACTTGTCTGTCACCACTTTACCATGTCGCCACTTTACCATGTCGCCACTTTACCGTGTCACCACTTTACCATGTCGCCACTTTACCATGTCGCCACTTTACCATGTCGCCACTTTACCGTGTCGCCACTTTACCGTGTCACCACTTTACCCATGTCACCACTTTACCATGTCACCACTTTACCATGTCACCACTTTACCATGTCACCACTTTACCATGTCACCACTTTACCATGTCACCACTTTACCACTTCACCACTTTACCATGTCGCCACTTTACCATGTCGCCACTTTACCATGTCACCACTTTACCATGTCACCACTTTACCTTACCATGTCACCACTTTACCATGTCACCACTTTACCATGTCACCACTTTACCATGTCGCCACTTTACCATCACCATGTCACCACTTTACCATGTCACCACTTTACCTGTGATGGACATCTGCTGCAACAAACACACCACTGCTCGGTATCCAACACTGTGAGCTTGCGCTGCTGTGGCTATATTTATTAATGTAAAATTATTATGTAGGGCAAATATCTAAACTACAGAGGTTTTATATGTTTGACATAAGTGTATAAGCTAACGGACATCGGCTTCAGCTGGCACCATGCCAAGCAGTTGCCTAGAGTAATCTCACTGAAAGTCAGCCGTTAAAAGTACAAATACCATTTTACCCTTAAAGGTGCTATAGACAGATTTTGCGTAGAGTAATCTTTTTATATATATATATTTATTACATGGCGTTTTAACATTCGCCAAAATGCTTGATTGTGATTGGTCAATAGCGCTCGGTTGCCCCTGACAGCGGTGAATTATTTTTCGATAACTGACCGCTGCCATGGGCAACGCGCAATAATCACCAGTGATACGGGTAACTAGCGCTATTGACCAATCACAATCAAGCATTTAGATCGCAGTCACGAAAGCTAAGCTCAGCATATGCAATCAGACCACAGACCTGCCGGCGATAATAATAATAACTTTATTTGGGATGACAGTGGAGCCACAGAACAACTGCGTCTGCATTTGATCTCATCTTGTCGATGGTGTAAAATGAATTAGGTATATTGTTAGTAAGTTAGCTATGTAATAAGCGGGATAATGTATAGCCTATACTCGGTCATTGTCGCAAAATAATTGACCTTCACTGCGTTTAGAACACCTCGGCGAGGCGCCTCTGTGTTCTAAACTCTGTGTCGGTCAATTATTTTGCGACAATGACCTCGTAGCTATACATTATCCCTTACATATTTTTTTATATACTTTTTTTTATATATATATATATATATATATATATATATATATATATATATATATATATAATACACCCACAGAGCTTTTAGAAAGGTGCGGAATAAAAGTATTGCTTTTCCCCCCAAAGAATTATTGATTAATTAATTTATCATTTAAAATGTTTTTGCGGGTCCAAAATTATGTTGTAGTATTGTATCCCCTATTTACTTCCCATTCCAAGTGGAATGCACCTGATTGGATAAATTATATCTATACAGGCACGTTGGAACTTTAAATCGGTAGGGGGTGCGGCCTTTGAGCTGCGGCAGGGGGGTCGCCAGATGATTAAAAAAAAAACATTTGCAGTCAGGCCACTGAACTTGGAAGCAGGCCAGGCCAGTGTTTCTAGTTGCACCAGCGCAATAGTTAGATAACCTAGGTGGGGAACAACCAGGAGATCACTGCAACTCACACAAGTTGGAGAACTATCTCTCTCTCTCTTGCTCTCACACACGCACAAAGGGAGCCGCATGTGATTGGTGGAGGCGGGACCCTTACAAAAAACTGCTAATCATTGACACATGCTAGCCTGTAATAATACCCCCCAGAAAAATCTACTTTGCATTTGATATATTGCAAATATATGCCATCACACACACTGGCATTTAAAGGGTTAGAATTATAAAATGAATATGTGGTGTTATGATCAGGGCTGAAGTTGAATAAAATATTGTAGGCCTATTTATCAATTACAAAAAAACTGAAAATCCATAAAAATCGGTGTTGTTGCTAATCATACATATGTTAGCCTGTTTTTTAACTAATTTGTGATGCCATCACAAACTGGCATTTAACACTTTGACTGCCGGGAGCCGTCTTTAGACGTCTTTGCTGGCCATGCTAAAGTTGCCGGGGGACGCTGTACGTCGTCTTTATATCAATATTTCAAAAATCTGCGATCGGATTCATAATGTCCCTCCGCTGGCCTGAGATCCACCAGCAGGACCCACTGAGCTCTCTGGCGGTTCAGGAGCGCCATCTGGTGGCCGATCGGCGCAAGCGCTTAACAGGAAGCGCATTAGAGGTTTTGCTAGACGTCCGTATTGCTTCCGGCCACTCGGTACATGTCCCGTGACTCTAGCTCGTCACTCTACATAGCGATCGATTGCCAATAACTCGATAAACAACATGATTTGGACGTATATACCATTATACAAGCTGGAGATGGACCGGGTAATAATATATCCCATAATGATAACATTTCTACTCGACGATGATCGCCCAACGGCGCGCGGAGACTGGGGTGAGTTTCAGCGTGTAACGTTACCGTCTTCGATAATAACTGATATTATCAACATTTGACCCACATTAGATGATTGGTATAACGCTGCCCACGGAATTATAAACGCCCCCTCGCCCATCCGGTCAACATCAGATGACTTGTAGTAACTTCTAGAAGTACGTCTAGTTGGAATTTTTTATATCGCGCTGATTGCCATCAAACTGTATTTCATCATCAATATAATGCATTTGGGGCTATATATCACGTTCTGGAGAAAGCTGCAGAAAGAGATGAAAACATACTTATACATTAGACCATACTTTACTATGAATATGTGAATGAAAAAGTTTAACGTTGCTACACAATGAACAATACATATAGGACTTTGAATGGGCCATAATAATGGCAATGTAGCAATAGAATTTAAAAAGTTATAGCCCTGCAAAGAAGGGGACTTTCTCCATAGACAAATAGCGCTGGCAATCTATGGTATATCATTAATTTAACCTTAGGCAACCAAAGTGTTAAAGGGTACAAATAAAAGAAATCCTGCACCAGAATGCAGGAAATGAAGTCTTTGTAACAAAAGAAATCCTGGTGGGGGACCCCCTGCTTAAAAAGTGGCCTGACTGGGGCTATATTTTGCACTATTTCCTGGCCTGAATGATTTCCCCAGTCCGGCCCTGGTTAAAAGCCTCCAATGCTTATTAGTGTGTGTGCGTTTGAACGTTTGCATGTTTCAACCATACATTTCCATTTATTAAAAAAAATTTAAAGTTCTGAGCTTCCAAGTTGTCATCGGCGAACTGTATATTACACGAGAATTGTTCTTTTCGAGTGACATCAGTGGTTCCGTCAGCGCTCAAGCCAAAGAATGAGCTTTTGGATGCTTTGCCTCTAATTTGTCGCTGAATATCATGGGCAAACAGCTGTAAGATTTCGTTTTGGATGTTGCTCTTTTGGAGCCAATTCTTCAACTCTGGATCAGACTCGGTGCGCACTCTTTCCATCATGAGCTGCCATAACACCCCATCCCTATTTGCATCACCCGTCGGTGGAAGCCCCTGGCGCCCGAGGGGGGGTATAGGGGAACAGACTCGGTTAACTCTTCAATACCTGATGCTGAGGCTGAACCTGTCGTCTCTGTCTCTCTCTGACGTTTATCAGATTTAGTGGGACTGTCACTGGGACCGGCGGGACGTTTAGAAAAGAAATCTGATATTTTAATTTTCTGCGAGTGAGACATTCTGTGCTGGCAAAGTCTGACTACTAGCTCAAATCGACTGACTGCGCAAGCACTGTATCACAGTAGCTCAGTGGTTCGTGGCGCGTGCGAAGGCCGGGAGACGGGAGGTGAATACAATTAGTTGTTTCACCTGTCATTCAATCAGTCTGTGACAGTCTGTCATCACTCGAAAATCTACTCTGCTGCAATCTTGTCGGTTTTACACGTATGATTGTGTACGTACAGTAGTGTAATGAATGAATGAAAACTTTATCAGATTGGAGAATGGCTACAATACAGTACGGCTCAATAACAATACACACAATATTAAAATGGTGAAGTGCTTTGAGCAGGATAAACTTATAATATACAGTGTTACAGTTATACAGTTACAGTATATAATATACAAATATATAAATACTGACATTATATTGCAGCACCCCCCCTTCCAACGTATTTTTAAGATTTATTTTGTCTTTGGCAACTGTACCTATAAAAGCAGGATGATATCTCTGAGGTGTGTGGGTAAAACAATGTAATCTCAGGGTGTCCCACACAACAATAACCAAACGAGAATTATTTATGAGCTCTTGCACCCAAATTAGGTTTATATTTTACCATGCTTTGAAGGCCTGAACCAGAATTAAAACTAATTTGGGTGTAAGAGCTCACACAAACATTTCATGGCCTCATAAAAGCCAGAGCCCCATTCATTGTCTATGGAGCAGCCCCAGATTTTACATCCCAGTTACATTAATGAGTGGAATGTTCTTTCTCTGGTTTCTAGCTTCAGGAGAGAGTGGTGTGTGTTGATATTGACTGAACTATCCTGGGACACAGGAAGAACTGATTTGACCTACGTACATTTGAGATACGTACATTCTTAAAATGGGTGTGATTCCCCTTTTTAACGTCTCAATGCACACTTGGCCTTCACTGACCTGTATACTGCTCCCCCAACACACACACCAACACTTTAGGGCATCCTCTTGAGATGGACCAAGGGTTTCAAAGCCAGCGGCTGTGAAGGGGAGGATGTCGCATCACTGTTGAAGGACGCCATCCATCGCAGAGAGGTCAGTCCACACACACACACACACACACACTGGGGATGCCAATTTGTCACCGTTTGACGAAATCTGCTGTTTTGAATCCAGAATAGCTTACATTTGTAATGTATGCCGTGATGTGATGAGAGAACTTAAACGAGGAGGCTAATATTTTTTTCTTTTATCCACTTTTTCTCTTTTTTCTGTTTTTCTCTCATCCCAATTTAGTCGTGCCAATTCCCCCCTCCCCTGTCTTGATCGGTGCTCGCATGTGCCCCCCACTGGTCGGTCGTAGGGAGGGTTGAAGAATCTATCGCATGTCCCCTCCGATACATGCAGAGTCAGCCAGCCACATCTTTTCACCTGCCAGCGCGGACTCTCATTGGCGAGGTGTAACGTGTGGGAGGCTCACACTACCCTCGACATCTCCTGTCCTTGCTGTGCAGGCGCCCTGACCGACCTGTAGGAGTCGCTGTTTACAACGACCAGATTATTTACCACCCATCGACTTCCCTCCCGCTGACTCTGCCAATTGAGTCAGTGTGACGGCCGGCCCAAGCTGGAGGCAACGCTGACAGCCGGATTCGATACCAGTGTCTCACACGTTGGTGACGAGTGCTTAAACCGCTGCGCCACCCAGCCGCCATACGAGGAGGCTAACATTTGACACTTTGTGTTGCTCTCAATTTTGGCTAATATCCAAATGTTGCGTCGCACCCAAACAGTCACTGTTTCATTCTGAAACACATCACTATTCTGTAAACGACCAAACCGTGGTCAAACACATTCATTCTGATGGATGTAAAACTAAATTCCTATTTGCTTTTCATCGACACTTCAACTGGATGTGTGTTGTTTCTCAGGAGTTTGACCTGGACGTGGTGGCGGTGGTGAACGACACAGTGGGCACCATGATGACCTGTGGCTACGAGGACCCTCTGTGTGAAGTGGGCCTCATCGTGGGTGAGCCTCCCCCTCCCTCACTTTAACCCTTTCACTACCACACTACAGACGTTTAACCTTATGTAGTGTGGTAGTGAAAGGGTTAACCTTCTGTAAGGTGGGTGTGAAAGGGTTAACCTTCTGTGGTGTGGTTGTGAAAGGGTTAGCCCTTTGTCGTGTGGTAGTGAAAGGGTTAACCTTCTGTAGAGTGGTTGTGAAAGGGTTAACCCATTTGTCGTGTGAAAGTGTTAACCTTCTGTAGGGTGGTAGTTAAAGGGTTAACCTGTAGTGTGGTTGTGAAAGGGTTAGCCTTCTGTGGTGTGGTTCAGGTTGTGAAAGTGTTAACCCTATGTCGTGTGGCAGTGAAAGGGTTAACCTTCTGTAGGGTGGTAGTTAAAGGGTTAACCTGTAGTGTGGTTGTGAAAGGGTTGGCCTTCTGTGGTGTGGTTCAGGTTGTGAAAGTGTTAACCTTCTGTATTGTCGCAGTGAACGGGTTAACCCTTTGGTTGTGTTAGTGAAAGGGTTAAACTAATCCCACAAGAGACTGAGGTGGATCTGGGGTTGATACAGAAATGCACTGCAGCTTGTAAGGATGTTCACCGTGTCAAAAAAACATCAATTGAAAAAAGAAATCAAACCAGGACGCTATACCTAATTTGGCCTTTATGTCCTCTGTATTAAGTCATTCACAAACTGTTAGATGTAGTTCTTATTTTTTCTTACAAAACATTAAGAAGAGATTTCCAGCATAATGCTGTAACATTATGGGATGGAGAGAAGTTACACACAGTCAGTACAGTAGATGCAAGATCTCTGGCTAAACGGAGTTTATCAGAGGAAAAGGTGGGCGCTGTGTGCGTCATTTAGTGATAGCGAGACAAAAGGCTTTGTGCTGTGTGTGTGTGTGTCAGTCAGGAATGGTATGTCAAGGTCTTTTGTGTGGATGCAACTGAGAGTCTATGTATGTGAGGTTGTTGGATTAGATTAGCCTTGTCTCATTTACGAGAAATTAGTCTTGGGCATAGCAGCACACTGCCTCTCTATACACACAATATATCGGTATCACTCCCTTAAAGTGACACTACAATACATGTACAATCAAACTACAGTTATCATGTAGTATCACGCAAGTCCATATACACCAGAACATACACATCAAGGATATTGCACGATCCCCTACACAAAGATATTGCATTCCCCCAATGAGAGCCGACCCCCCCCCCCCCCCCCCCCCCCCCCCCCACACACACACACACACACACCATCTCTTACTGTTGTGAAATCCTCTACATCCCCCACGGCAAATCACTCACCATTTTTCACTGCCAATACTAATTCCAAGTAGTAAACCTTCAGTATCTAGCGATACCGAGGATCACTTTCACTGACGAGTATAGACCAACAGGGAAGCAGCGTGTCCCTGTCCAGAGACGCTTTCATTTCATTCACTGCTGCAGTTTCCACCAGGCTGCTGCGCGGGAGATGGACGTAATATGCACCGCTGCTCTGTTCCTTTTACGCTGCTCCAAGTTTGTCCAGCAGAGCGCGTTTCGACTCCATTGTTTATATATAACACAACATTTTAAATACATCGTCATTGTTTACATTGTTTGGTTTATAATTTATTTTTTACAGATGGCTGAGGGTGGAAGAAGTAAGGTGTAGGACTACATTTAAAAAAAGAAAGAAAAAAATATATATATTTCCTTAAATTTAGGACATAAAACAAAATGTATATATATATATACCGGTACTGTGTTTTATTATAACTTTTTTTTCTGATGCCGTTTTCTCTACAACTCCACCCTTCTAAATCCCCCTCTCCTCCGCCTGCCACTGCGCAGGCACTGGCACCAACGCCTGCTACATGGAGGAGATGCACAACGTGGAGCTGGTGGAGGGGGAGGACGGGCGCATGTGTGTCAACATGGAGTGGGGGGCGTTCGGAGACGACGGAGAGCTGGAGGACTTCTGCACAGAGTTTGACCGGATCGTGGACGACAGCTCCACCAATCCAGAAAAACAGAGGTACTACCGCTGACTAGTAACGAGGGTTGCAGGGTGCACTGCGGCACGTCTTTTATTCTTTTTTATTCATACAAAATAAAAACACATCCAAGGTATTAAAAAAAATAAACTGTGTAAAAACAGTGCTTCACCAGTTAAAAAAACAAAGAACGGGTCAATTCATAAAAAAAACATACAAAATTAAAACAGGCATGGACAAAACGGAAGAAACAAAATCACGTGTATACGTGGCCAACGCCAACCTGAACAGGTGGGTTTTTAGTTGACCCTTGAATGAGTCCACAGAGGGGGAGGCTCTCAGGATCTGGGGGAGCTCAATGTTCTCACTTGATGTGTGGCACGGTGGTGTAGTGGTTAACCATCATCATCATCAAACCTTTATTTGAATAGGCAGGTTAATTAAGAACAAGTTCTTATTTTCAATAACGGCCTATTTGGGGGTAAAAAGCCCCCTAGGGGAAAGGGGATGGGGGATAAAATCAAATAAATAAAAATAAAACACAAAGGAACATTATTAAAAAGGCAGGACATACATACAGAGCAACAACTGAACTGAACAACAACTGGCGGACAACAGAACAATAGTGGCAGCATGGTGTTAGCACATGGAGAAACATCTACATGAGTGCTCTAGGGAGTTTGTTAAAGTTTCCTTAAACAATCGAATTGAAATAAACGTTTCCATATTTAAGGTTTTTTGTAGTGTGTTCCAGCTATCAGCTGCTGCGTACTGAAAGGAGGAACGGCCTTGTGAGGAGTTGGCATGGGGGGCGTTTACCAGGATATGTGTGGCTGACCGGGTGTGGTAATTTGGGAGTGGACGAGGGTGGACTAGGCGAGTAAGGTAAGGGGGATTACGGCCTAGAAGTGTTTTATATACAAAGGCCAGCCAGTGGATGTTGCGTCTAATCTCCAGGGAGGGCCAGTTTACTAGGGAGTATAGCTCGCAGTGGTGGGTCCTGTAGGGGGCATTGGTAGCGAAGCGAATGGCGGAGTGATATAGGATATCTAAGCGCTCTAGATCACCTTTACGGGCCAAGCGGTAGATTACATCGCTAAAATCAAATAGCGGCAGGACAGTCATCTGGACCAGGGTGAGTTTAGCAGATCTAGTGAAGGAGGAACGGTTCCTATACAGAAAGCTAAGCCTTGCTTTGACTTTGGCCTGCAGTTTAGTTAGGTGTTCAGAGAAGGAGAGTTTGGTGTCGATCCACACTCCCAGGTATTTATAAGAGGTGACCAGTTCAAGCTTTTTGCCATCGGCGGCTACAATGGTGCCAGTCTGGGAGGTACCCTTGTGGCCGAACCACATAACTTTGGTCTTGCTGGTGTTTAGGACCAGGCAAAGGGCGGAGAAACCAGCTTGGATTTTTAGAAAGCTCTCCTGGAGAGTTTTCAGGACAGCATCCGGGGAGGGACCAGAGGTGTACAGGACTGTGTCATCAGCATAGAGGTGAATTAGGGAGTTTCCAGCGAACTGGCCTATGTTGTTTATATAGATGGAGAAGAGGATTGGAGCTAGTAAGGAGCCTTGGGGGACCCCCTTAGAGATGGATAGGGACTGGGTTAATAGGTTGTCGGTTTTTATTGACAGAGTGTGATCAGAGAGGTAGTTCTCGAACCATGCTACACTGTGATTAGTGACACCAATGTCTCTCAGCCGCTCCAAAAGCTGTTCATGATCCACAGTGTCAAAGGCCTTGGCCAGATCTATTAACACAGCAAGAAGGTCCAGGGTTCGATTCCCGCTTGGGGACCAGGTTTCCGCGTCGCCAGGTACCCAGGTGGGGGATCTCCCAGGCCTTTCTGTGGAGTTTGCATGTTCTCCCCGTGCTCGCAAGGGTTCCCCCCCGATAAGAGAAACCCAATGGAAAAACATGCACAACCAACAGATCGCTGTTGCGTCCTTGACGAAGACGGGCAGGAGCACTTGGATTGGTCCCCGGGCGCGGCCCCTTGTCGACGCCCTGTCTGCTCCCGGCTGCCCTTGGGGGGGAAGGACGACGGGATGGGTTAAGCACAGAGCTCAATCGCATCGGCGACTGAGAAAAGACAATCTGTGTGTATTACAGTGTGTGTGTGTGTGCCGCTCCCATTGCATGTCCAGTTTGTTGCATGCCGAATAAAGACCTCTAAAGAGGTCCTGCATTATTATTATTATCCCTTGTCTCGTCTTTCCCCAGATACGAGAAGATGATCAGTGGCATGTACCTCACTTTGTTGCCTTGTCCCGTCTTTCCCCAGATACGAGAAGATGATCAGTGGCATGTACCTCACTTTGTTGCCTTGTCTGGTCTTTCCCCAGATACGAGAAGATGATCAGTGGCATGTACCTGGGCGAGATCGTCAGGAACGTGCTGCTGGAGTTCACAGCGAGGGGCCTGCTCTTCCGGGGCAAACTGTCCGAGAGGCTCAAGACCCGGGGCATCTTTGAAACCAAGTTCCTGTCGCAGATTGAAAGGCGAGTACGCTTACACAAGGGCTGCGAGGTCAGATCTATTGTATTACATGAGTCCCTATTCTCTGAACATCTCTTCTTCACCGTGGGAACAACCATTTGTGCTTGTTAAAAAGAGAGTAGAATAAATCCAACTGGGTAGGGAACGTTGTCAGTTAGGGGTGGGAATCGCCAGAGACCTCACGATACGATACTATCGCGATACTTGCGTCACGATACGATAGTATCGCGATACTAAATATATCTCGATACGCTGAGTATTGCGATATTAATATTGCGATATTTTTATTTTTCTTTGGATCAAATTTTATTTATTACCTTTTTTCAACTGCAAAGTAAAACTTTGTCAACATGTTTTATCTAATAAAGCAGACGGATGTAAACACTGTAATCTGTGTTGCATGTACCTGATAAACTGAACTGTTTGTATTAGTCATATTCCAACTTAACTGAATGCACACGTGTGTGTGGACAACTGTACTATTACAGGTATTGAAATGAACAATGCAACTTCCTTATACAAAAAAAATTAAATTATGAATAATTAAATATCGATACTTGGCGTCCCTGTATCGATACAGTATCGCCACGCAAAAACTACTACGTATCGATTTTTTCCCCCCACCCTATTGGTCAGTGCATCTCCTTATAATGGGGTGGAGCTGGATGTATCGCTGCAAGGCACAATGGCATAAAAAGAACACGACACAAATCTGATGAATGTGATATCTAACCTAGCTGTAGCCTAAGCGTGTCACATGTGCCTAATCAATGTCACACTACCTTGTTCTCAAATGTGCAAAGTCTCAATGCAGCAGGTAGATGTTTTCTGAAGATTCTCGTGACCATGTCTGAGAAGATGTGATCATCAAAATGAATGTTGGAGTATTATTTCCATTGGATTATTTTATGTAAACTATTTCTAATGCTGATGAGAGGGAGAACCCTCCAATCAGTGATGTGATGACAATCAGCTGGGATATAAAATCTGGAGCTGCTCTATAGACTAACGAATGGTGAGCTTTTACGACAAAATGTGGTTTTAATTCTGGTTCAGAACGGCTAGCAATGCTAGAATATAAACCTCATTGTGGTGTAAAAGCTCACGCAAACATTTTACAGCCTCACAAAATCAGAGCCCCATTCGTTGTCTATGGAGCAGTCCCAGAATTTACATCCATTACGTCACCGATTGGAGGGTTTTCACGGATTTCTAGCTTCAGGAGAGAGTGGTGCGTGTTCAGTCTGAACTGTCCTTGGGCACAAGAAGAACACATGTGAATTCCCCTTTTAAACGAAATAACGATCCCAAAAACGAGTTAACCCGTTTCTGGCGCTGAATGCATGGCGGGCAATAACGAGTTAACTCGTTTCCGGCGCAGATTGTGTTAAGGCTATATATGTACTTGATGTTTTTTTGTTATGTTGCATATTTGAAATAAACTTCAATCAAATCCCAAACCAAATCACATGACCCTGCGCCTCCCTGTGACCCCCCCCCCCCCAGTGACCGGCTGGCCCTGCGGCAGGTGCGCTCCATTCTGCAGCACCTGGGTCTGACCAGCTCCACGTGTGACGACAGCATCCTGGTGAAGGAGGTGTGCAGCGTGGTGGCCCGCCGGGCGGCGCAGCTCTGTGGTGCCGGCCTGGCGGCCGTGGTGGACAAGATCAGACACAACCGTGAGCTGGAGAAGCTCCGCGTCACCGTGGGCGTGGACGGCACGCTCTACAAACTGCACCCCCAGTGAGGACCACGTGTGTGTGTGTGTGGGTGGGTGTATGGGTTGGTTGGTTATAAATAGGGATGTCCGATATTATCGGCCAATATGGCATTAAAATGTAATATCGGAAATTATCGGTTTAAACATTTAATTTTAAATTTTTTTAACATTTATTTACCCAGACAAGCAAGTAAGAACAAATTCTTATTTTATTTATTGTCAAAAGTATGTATAATGTTGTGTTAATTCCACGATAAGAGATATGTGTTAATGACCTGAAATTATTCCATTTTTCTTGGGGGGGAAACCCCGCATATATCGGTATCTGTTGATATCGGAAATTAAGAGTTGGACAATATCGGTATATCGGATATCGGTAAAAAAGCCAATATCGAACATCCCTAGTTATAAAGGCTATATTCATACTAGCCACTATGGGCCCCGTTTTCATGAATCTAGATGCAAGCACAAGCGCAGGCGTGAGCTCACGCCGTTGGTGCACGTGGGTGTGTCCGATTTGACTTTTTGTAATTTGGTGACCAAAGATGCAAGTGTGTCCTTCCTTGGTGCAGCACGGCACATTTCTCAAAAGGACTGGAGCAGGAGGGATACATTATTAGCAGGTGGCGTTGGGAGCTCGCTTCAGTTATGACCAATCAAATCAGCTCTTCTCATTCCCTTTTAACCCTTTCACTGCCACACGACAAAGGGTTAACCATTTCACAACCACACTACAGAAGGTTAACCCTTTCACTACCACACTACAGACGGTTAACCCTTTCACAACCACGCTACAGAAGGTTAACCTCTCACTACAACACTACAGTGGTTAACCTTCTGTAGTGTGGTAGTGAAAGGTTAACCTTCTGTAGTGTGGTAGTGAAAGGTTAACCTTCTGTAGTGTGGTAGTGAAAGGTTAACCTTCTGTAGTGTGGTAGTGAAAGGGTTAACCTTCTGTAGTGTGGTAGTGAAAGGTTAACCTTCTGTAGTGTGGTAGTGAAAGGTTAACCGTCTGTAGTGTGGTAGTGAATGGGTTAAGAACAGTGCTCGCCAAGGCTCAGCATTTTGACAGTTTCATAATGTATGAGAAAAGTCCACACTGGGGCTCCTTCAGAATAGCTTCAACCAGGGCGGCTAAGTGGCGCAGTGGGCAAGGCGCTCGCCACTAATGCAGGAGATGCTGGGTTCGAGCCCAGCTCTCGGCATTGCTACCAGCTTGGCTGGTCGTTCATACTAACGCAATTGGCAGTGTTAGGGGTGGGAAGCTGGTGGGTGAGGATCGGAAGTTGTGGACAGCGACTCCTACAGGTCGGTTGGTGCGCCTGCGCAGCAGAATCAGGAAGCGACGGGGGCGGCGTGTCCCTCTCACGCAGACCCTCGCCGCTGAGAGATCGCGCTGTGCAGGTGAAAAGATGCAACGGCTGCCTCCTCGTGTACCGGAGGGGACACGTGATGCAAGGCTTCGTCCACATTGCAGCCGGCTTGTGGGAGGCATAGTGTAGCAACGTTCGAGACAGGGGAGGGTAGAATTGGACGATACGAAATTGGGATGGGAGAAAAATAGAAAAATGGGAGAAAAAGTAGATAAAAAATAAAGAATAGCTTCAACCAGGGACAAACTGAGATCCAGAAGTAATAATATGCCCTGCCTCATAGCATCATTATAGGATAATTATATTATAGATACTCTGTGTCGTACAAATATGAATAGGTTCACATTTAATTTTTGCATCATATACCACGCTTGACATGTTCAATTCACAAAATTCATGATTTTCATTCATTCAGTTGAACATAAATAAGAAATCAAATTATTATCTCCATAGATTGTGACGCAACAAGAATTGCAAACTATTTCAATAGGAGGCGGCATGCAGTCTTCAGAAAGGCACATCATATTGCGCGTCTACTGCCTCTTGCGCTCTGATAGCACCACGGACAGTCTACACGCCTGACGTTTCCACAGCTCTGATAGCACCACGGACAGTCTACACGCCTCTGATAGCACCACGGACCGTCTACACGCCTGACGTTTCCACGCCTCTGATAGCACCACGGACAGTCTACACGCCTCTGATAGCACCACGGACAGTCTACACGCCTCTGATAGCACCACGGACAGTCTACACGCCTCTGATAGCACCACGGACGGTCTACACGCCTGACGTTTCCACAGTGTTCCTCGTCGTCCAGTTCCCCTGAGGAAGGCCCGCGAGCAGCGTGGGTCGGCTAGCAAGTGTTTTTTGTACACTTGTATTCACCCGGGGCGATGGTGGCTCGGGAGGTAGAGCAGTCATCTGGTAATCCGGAGGTTCCCGGTTCGATTCCCGGGCAGTGTGTCGAAGTGTCCTCGAGCGAGACGTTTGTCCTCGAGCGAGACGTTTAAGTTTAACCCCTAACTGCTCCCGATGAGCAGGTTGGCACCCTTGCATGGTTGCCTCTTCTGTCGGTGTGAGTGAATGGGTAAAATGTGAGGAACAAATTGTAAAGCGCTTTGGATAAAAGCCATTTACCATTTTTTTATCCTGACTGTAATAAATTGAAAAGATACCATGACCTTACACTAAATTGGTGTTTTTAGGCGAAGTGCCCCTTTTAAGGGTCACAGACTTTGGTCATTGGAAAGAAAAAACATTTGTAGAAGGTCAGGGTGAAAAACTTCATGTCATAGTTTGTGCTTTCTGCTGACAAGTCTCTCTTCTGCTCTGCACCTCCAACCTTCCGCCAACAGTTTCTCCAGCATCCTGCACGACACCGTACGGGACCTGGCGCCACAGTGCGAGGTCACTTTCCTCCAGTCGGAAGACGGCAGCGGGAAGGGCGCGGCGTTGATCACAGCGGTGGCCTGTCGCATCCGGGACGCGGGGCAGCACTGAGACGCTGGGACCACTCGGGGGACAGGCCGGGGTGAACACTAAGGGAACTGGAGAGCAACTCAATAAAGGGCAGGTTAGCTGTCCCAGGTCACCATGGGGAATCTAATGCCTTGTTTCCACTAGCCAGGGTTTAGCCGTGCTTTAGAACCTGGCCAAACTGAGGCAGCCACCTTTCACAACCTGGCCAGACCTAACCCAAGCTGGCTGGGACTGTTGTTGCACAGCCATACCATGCTAGATAGACCATGTCTATTCCCAGTCAGCTGGACGTAGCTAATGGAGACAAGGCATTAGATGCAAGAGATACAGTATCTGCTCATGATTGTAGTTATTTTGTACTGACCTATTTAATTTGGCTCTTATTTTGTGTGTGTAGTGTACATGTGCGACGGTGTGAATGGGTTATGGAGTGGACAGTGGAGTGGTTTGTGTATGTCGGTGGTATAGATTAGACACGGTGCTGTATATTAAAGTATGGCATGTGCCTACACTACATCGAAAAGGGATCTGTAAAAACGAATTGTAAAGTCAGAGGTACAGCGGTACAGTTTAGCCTGAATGCCAAAAGGGATTATTTTTCTGTATATGAAATGTATTTGTGATATTGACGTCAATGGGCCTCATTTAACAAATGAGAAACAAGCAAATGTTTATCTGTAAACTCCGAGAAACGGTTAACGGTATATGTGGAGGGAGTTGGAAAGAGAAACATTTTGGACAAAATTCTATTTTCATGTTGGTAACAGGCCACTGGGATTTAGATCATTGCTTTTTTGGTCTTGAAAATGCAATGGAAGGAGGCCTATTAAGGGGAATTTGGTGTCCGATTAACTTGTCAGTCCTTGGCGAGGTTAACCTTTCTTTTCTTTTTATAAAAATTGGGGGTCCTTTCCTGACAATGCTGCTGGTTGACCCCTTGCTTATGCAGTCACTTATTTATGTTGAAGTGAAAATGCACCTAGCTTCTCTTTTATTTACGTTTTATATGTGGCTGAACTTGATGTTGGAGGTTTTTATGGAGACCTCACTACACTAGTACTGTGTAACCAGCACTTTTGCTTTTCATACTCGCTTAAAATCATACTTGCTTCTCAGTTTAGGATTTAAGTTTGTATCTATGTTTGTACCGATGGTTGCAAGCACAGCATTTACCTCCAAGGCTCCAGTCACGGCCATTTCCACATGTTTCAAATGTTAGTTGGTGTGAATGTTATTGCAAGTTCATTGATATTCATCGCGTGAACCAGCAATTGCCTGCTAGCTCTGGAGATTTGTCAAGGTAACAGGAGGGATGAGGATATCCCCTTGTGTCTCCAAGGCTAATAAATGCAGAGTAAGATTTTAGCGCAGCTGTATTTTACACATTACATGAGCAACATGCAAATGCATTGATAAATGAGGCCTGTTGTCTTTTTAACTGCAGCTTGAGGCTGGTCACGTGACATTAATGCTCCTATGTTCATAATTTATTCTAAACTGTTGTAACTCGAGTCATAAAGTTGTCATCTATCTTTTATATTTGTTGCCGTCTCTTTTTTCTTTTAGTTTAGCATAGAAAAGATTAAACGGAGCATCATGAACGGGTTTGTCTGCAATCGCATGATATTCTGCATGATTCAGATTTGGACAGTAGTAGTTAGTTATGCATCCCACCATTTGATGGAAGCCATGCGGTCGTCAGCTTGTGACTGCAACTTGTTCTTGTTCACGGACGACTCAGCCCTGCTGGTCTCTGACAAGAACAAGTTACAGGTTGAAAAAACCCTCCACTCAGAACTTGGCAGAATCTGCACCTGGCTCGCTGATGACAAACTATCATTACACATGGGTAAAACGGAGTCCATTCTCTTCAGATCAAATAACAAACTCAGCAAGACCGACGGCTTCTCAGTTACAGTGGGTGACAATATTGTCACAAGGAAAGATGAAATTACCTACCTGGGTAGCTTATTCCCAGCGGAAGAGTGCGTCGCGTGCTTCCGCGTTTTCTCTGATTGGCCATGTGACCACGGCAGCGCGAGAGAGCTGCAGCGCGGAAATAGGCTGTCTATTGCCTCGCGCTGCAGCGCGGAAATAGGCTGTCTATTGCCATTCTCTAAGACAAACTCTAACCTTAACCAGCTCCTTAACAGCGCCTAAACGTAACCCTTCTAACCTTAACCAACTCCGAAACAATGCCTAACCTTAACCTTAAGTTAACATGCCTAAACTTAACCGGCGAAAGAATGCACGTAAAAAAAAAAAAATTGAAGGGATTCGAACTTGTCACCAACGGACCGCAGCGCTGCCAGTTGAGCTAAGCGTCGAATGAAAAACATCAGGGATTACGGCTACCGCTCCGCTCTGCGGCTGCCGCGGGCCGTGTCGCAGCCAATCAGGGAAAACGCGGAAGCACTCTGCAGCACTCTTCCTCTGGGAATAAGCAATAAGCACCTGGGTTCCATCCTAGAGGCTAATCTTTCCTGTGACAAAATGGCATCCAATGTAATAAAAAAAAGTCAACCAACGAACTCTATTCTTGTACGGGATCTCCTCTCTGGTAAACAAGAATACCCTGAAGACTCTGGCAGGAGCACTCATTCAAGGGTACTACGACTATGCTTGCACCTCATGGTACCAAAGCACCTCAAAGGCACTAAAAACCAAATTACAAACATCTCAAAACAAACTGTCAGACTACTGCTTGACCTGACTCCTAGAACCCACCTCACCCCTGCCCACTTTGACAACCTAGGATGGCTTAGAGTAGACGACAGAGTACAGCAATTTGCAATGGGCCTGGTCTACAAGATACACTACACGACCAAGGTACCCCATGTACATGTCAAAATACTTCCCAAAGGTCAGTGAATACCACGATCACAACACCAGAGGGAGCTCCACAAATCATGTTAAACCCAGATTCGGCCCAGATGCCACATCAATGTGGAACGCCCTACCCAAAGCTGTAAAGGAATGTGAATCACTACCCACTTTCAAAAACACTCTCAAAGAACACCTACGGGAGACTGCAATTTGAAACTGGCCCCTACAAATGTCCCAACCCAGTTGTACAGTAAATTACCAAGTATGGCTTTGTCAGTATTCCAATGTACAGTGTCCCCCACCCAGCCCCCCCCCACCTCCAATGTACAGTCCCACCTACCCAACCTCCTCCAATGTACAGTTTCTACGTCAAATGTATATACACTCTTTTCTGGACACTTTTTGTATCACAAACAGTACTGTATTTGCAAATCTGGTATGTCATAAATGTATAGATGTAGCAGTACTGTCTATCTGTATGTCGTGTGCGTCATATATGTTATGATGAATTGAAAATGGGGGACCCTAATGTAAACAAGACGAAAGTCTTTCTCTGGTCTGCATCCTTAATAATTGTATGTATTGAGCTGTACTGTACCCATTCTGCAATCTGTTAATAAACTTTTCAATCAATATTTAACAGATTGCAGAATGGGTACAATACAGTACAGCTCAATACACACAATTGTTAAGGGGATGCAGACCAGAGAAAGACGTTCGTCTTGTTTACATTAGGGTCCCCCATTTTCAATTCATAGTGACATACATGACATACTACAGGCAGGCATGCGTTGTTCATGGCACGGGGTACCACTCAGTGGTACCTCACTGAGTATTAAAGATTTGAGCAGAAGCGCGTGCACGCACATGCACGCGCTCGCGAGAACGCGCTGCGCTCGGCTCGGATCGTTGTGTTTACCTGCGGCGCTACCTCGCATTATCATAACAATAGCCGCTATAGGCTGGTGTCTTCAACCAGTCTGGGACTCTTTGTTCAACCCCCCACCCACCACCACTCACCCCCGGACAACAACACACTCTGCAAACAGCAGCAACCCGGGACATTCCATATCTACATCACAAACTTCGGGACTGAGTAGATAATTAATTAATCTTCTCTTTATTTTTATTATTTATATTAAAACTGAATCAAACCATAAACAAGGTTGCCTGTTGGGATGTTAGATCCTAATGTGAAAAACTGATTTTATATGTCTGCACTTTATGTGCTCATTTTATGCCTGTCTTAATTCTGTTGTGAAGCACTTTGAGCTGCAGTTTCTGTATGAAAGGCTATACAAACAAAGTGTATTATTGTGCGCGAGGGAACATATGCGCATGCGCGCGGGGCCGCGCGCGCGCGGCGTCATTATCCTGCGTGGCGGCTCAGCCCATAATAACAACGCAACGCTGACTACAGGTACCGTATATTATAGTAATGTTACATTTGTGACATATAACATGCAAATATACAGTACTCAGTACTGTTACCCATAGATCCTAACAGAGATTATACATATGATGGGGAGGAGACTGTACAGGGCTCCAGACTAACCTTTTTCACCACCGTCCCAGAACCGTCCCGAAATACAGTTTTAACCGTCCCAAAGTGAATGTTAACCGTCCCAAAAAAAATTCAATATATATAATCTATCAACGTCGATTTGATCATATGGGGAAATAGGCTCCCTACGCCTATTTAATTAGTAAAGGAAACTCTGTCCTTGATAACAGAAACGAAAAGGCAGAAAGCACATGCACACACACACACCTATTGTTGAATTGCAGCGCTCCACTTGATTGACAGGCATCTCGGGGGCGGGGAATCTGGAGTCTCGCCTACAGTTGCGTAACTTGACAAACAGTCCCTTGTCAGGCGGGCAGCGTGTAGCTTAATCCCAGCGGAAGAGTGCAAGAGCGCTTCCGCATTCTTCGCCATACACAAGTACGGTAATGAATGAATGAATGAAAACTTTATTTAACAGATTGCAGAATGGGTACAATACAGTACGGCTCAATACATACAATTGTTAAGGGGATGCAGACCTGAGAAAGACGTTTGTCTTGTTTCCATCAGGGTCCCCCATTTTCAATTCATATAGATGCGCATTTCCTTTTCCTTCGCCCAGGTGCTCGCGCGCGCGCATGCGCATGAGATCCCCGCTTGGTTCGACGCTTTGGTTCATATTAATCACATATTAACACGCTTTGGTTCATATTAATGATTAATATCTTCACAACAAGTTAGGTGTGAATGTATCTGAGAACGTATTTAACACACCTGACGACCGGCGCTATTGATATGCAAATAGCGAGTACTTATCTGGGGTTGAGTGTATGTAATAATTAATCACATATTAACGCTAACGCGCCATATTAGCACACATATATACACGCGATGGATGCAGCAGGCGATCATATTAATCACATATTAACACGCTTTGGTTCATATTAATCACATATTAACTTTAACGCGCCATATTAGCACACATATATACACACCATGGACAGGCATGCGTTCTTCATGGGACGGGGTTGCACTCAACCCCAGATAAGTACTCGCTATTTGCATATCAATAGCGCCGGTCGTCAGGTGTGTTAAATACGTTCTCAGATACATTCACACCTAACTTGTTGTGAAGATATGTGTTACATTCCATTCGTAGAGGCAATTAGGCACTGCTTTAGTCTGTGCTCAAGCGAGGGGACATTAAATGCGCATTCGCGGGAGCGCACGCGCGTGGTGCGTGTCACCCCAGATGATTTCAATAACGCACCACTGGCGATGGACGCAGCAGGCGATCACTGCTACTGTTATTCAGCCGCGCCGAGGTACATGATTGATTGAGTAGTTCATACAAGACATTGTCCTCTAAGCCAAGCTGCACTTTAACATAGGCCTGGGTTGTTTTTATTTCTGTTAGCGCTGCCACTCTGCAGTAAACAGACATCACTGATATAGAGTGTCTGGTCAGTAACATGGGTCTAGAACCCACCTCACCCCTGCCCACTTTGACAACCTAGGATGGCGTGGAGTAGACAGAGTACATTTTCCTTTTTGAAAATCATCTGACATGAAGGCGTAACACATTTTTGTTGTTAATATGATTTATATTACTGGTAGTTCATACAAGACATTATCCTCTAAGCCAAGCTGCACTTTAATATAGGCCTGGGTTGTTTTTATTTCTGTTAGCGCTGCAGATATAACAAAGAGGTCTAGCTGAGTCAATGTTGGCGGTTTTGTTGAACATTTGTACGTCACAGGAGAGAAACCGTGTATTCAAAGAAAGCTATTAAAATAGTCTTTGAATCTAAATATACTTTCTTTGTAAAATTTGTCATAATGTAGCATTTGTGTGTGTAACGTACTGTAAAAAATAAATGTTCTGTAAAAAATAAATGTTTTTTCACAGGAAATTCACTATTATTTTACAGATTACTTTTGTTTTTCTACTTTAAGTGTAAATGCCGTACAAATATAGTAAATTACCTTTTATCAAAATATTAACCATTAAATAAAGGTTGTAATTAGGGCTGTCAGTTTATCTGTATGTCATATATGTCCTGATGAATTGAAAATGGGGGACCCTGATGTAAACAAGACGAAAGTCTTTCTCTGGTCTGCATCCCCTTAACAATTGTGTGTATTGAGCCGTACTGTATTGTACCCATTCTGCAATCTGTTATTTTCATTCAATCAATTTCATTCAATCAATTTTATGAATGACCGAAAAAACAATGTTACAAAGTAAAGTTGACAGCTGCGTTGTGTTATCGTTACAATGTACAGGGAAATAACATTATGGCTTTGCGAGTGAATCGCGTCGCGATAATATACATGTATTCCATAATATGTAAAGTACATTTGACAGCTGCGTTGTGTTAACGTTACTTACAATGTACAGGCAAATAACATTATGGCGTTTCGAGTGAATCGCGTCGCGATAATATACATGTATTCCATAATATGTAAAGTATACAGTTGACAGCTGCGTTGTGTTAACGTTACAATGTACAGGGAAATAACATTATGTGGTCCTCGTTTGGATAATATGTAAAGTACAGTTGACAGCGAGTGAATCGCGTCACGATAATATACATGTATTCCATAATATGTAAAGTACAGTTGACAGCTGCGTTGTGTTAACGTTACAATGTACAGGGAAATAACATTATGTGGTCCTCGTTTTGATAATATGTAAAGTACAGTTGACAGCTGCGTTGTGTTACGTTGCAATGTACGCGGAAATGCTGCGTTGTGTTGCAATGTACTACATGCATTCCATTTCGGCGTCTGAGCGGGGGGAAAGAAAATGCGCATTTGGAGGGCGTTACCGCTGCCAATCAGGGCAAAATGCGGAAGCGCTCTTGCACTCTTCCGCTGGGATTAAGCTACACGCGGCCGGGCAACGGAAGTGACGTTCTCCCAGGTAACTGCTGTCTGTCCCGGCAGTCAGCTCCTGGTCTTCAATACCCTCCTGGATCGAATACAACCATTTCCCTCCCACTGTCTGTCTGCCCTCTTTGGGGGACAATGTGGTCTCCTTAAGGTCGGGTTTATTCCACTAGCTACCCTGTAGTAGTACTCAACGGGGGTAGGTGTACTGTCCTCCTCGTCACTCCCTTTCCTGGCATAGTCTGGCAGATATTCCGGGGGTTTGTGTTCCCTTGGGGGATACCTCCCACTGCTTGAGGCGCTCGACATCACCCTCAGGTGCTTCTCGTCATCGCCCTCTGGGGGTTGCTGACTGTCTGTCTGCGCAACTGTACTAAGTACACTGGGGTGATGTGTTTCTATTTCTACACACCTTGTTCTGGAGTCCAGCTCTGGCTCCTCTGTCTGTGTCTCGCTCTCACAGGTTGCCTTCGTGACAAACTTGACAAGCATGTGTTTCTGCACTATCCCTTTACCGGGTACAATACAGTACAGCTCAATACACACAATTGTTAAGGGGATGCAGACCAGAGAAAGACGTTCGTCTTGTTTACATTAGGGTCCCCCATTTTCAATTCATAGTGACATACATGACATACTACAGGTACCGTATATTATAGTAATGTTACATTTGTGACATATAACATGCAAATATACAGTACTCAGTACTGTTACCCATAGATCCTAACAGAGATTATACATATGATGGGGAGGAGACTGTACAGGGCTCCAGACTAACCTTTTTCACCACCGTCCCAGAACCGTCCCGAAATACAGTTTTAACCGTCCCAAAGTGAATGTTAACCGTCCCAAAAAAAATTCAATATATATAATCTATCAACGTCGATTTGATCATATGGGGAAATAGGCTCCCTACGCCTATTTAATTAGTAAAGGAAACTCTGTCCTTGATAACAGAAACGAAAAGGCAGAAAGCACATGCACACACACACACCTATTGTTGAATTGCAGCGCTCCACTTGATTGACAGGCATCTCGGGGGCGGGGAATCTGGAGTCTCGCCTACAGTTGCGTAACTTGACAAACAGTCCCTTGTCAGGCGGGCAGCGTGTAGCTTAATCCCAGCGGAAGAGTGCAAGAGCGCTTCCGCATTCTTCGCCATACACAAGTACGGTAATGAATGAATGAATGAAAACTTTATTTAACAGATTGCAGAATGGGTACAATACAGTACGGCTCAATACATACAATTGTTAAGGGGATGCAGACCTGAGAAAGACGTTTGTCTTGTTTCCATCAGGGTCCCCCATTTTCAATTCATATAGATGCGCATTTCCTTTTCCTTCGCCCAGGTGCTCGCGCGCGCGCATGCGCATGAGATCCCCGCTTGGTTCGACGCTTTGGTTCATATTAATCACATATTAACACGCTTTGGTTCATATTAATGATTAATATCTTCACAACAAGTTAGGTGTGAATGTATCTGAGAACGTATTTAACACACCTGACGACCGGCGCTATTGATATGCAAATAGCGAGTACTTATCTGGGGTTGAGTGTATGTAATAATTAATCACATATTAACGCTAACGCGCCATATTAGCACACATATATACACGCGATGGATGCAGCAGGCGATCATATTAATCACATATTAACACGCTTTGGTTCATATTAATCACATATTAACTTTAACGCGCCATATTAGCACACATATATACACACCATGGACAGGCATGCGTTCTTCATGGGACGGGGTTGCACTCAACCCCAGATAAGTACTCGCTATTTGCATATCAATAGCGCCGGTCGTCAGGTGTGTTAAATACGTTCTCAGATACATTCACACCTAACTTGTTGTGAAGATATGTGTTACATTCCATTCGTAGAGGCAATTAGGCACTGCTTTAGTCTGTGCTCAAGCGAGGGGACATTAAATGCGCATTCGCGGGAGCGCACGCGCGTGGTGCGTGTCACCCCAGATGATTTCAATAACGCACCACTGGCGATGGACGCAGCAGGCGATCACTGCTACTGTTATTCAGCCGCGCCGAGGTACATGATTGATTGAGTAGTTCATACAAGACATTGTCCTCTAAGCCAAGCTGCACTTTAACATAGGCCTGGGTTGTTTTTATTTCTGTTAGCGCTGCCACTCTGCAGTAAACAGACATCACTGATATAGAGTGTCTGGTCAGTAACATGGGTCTAGAACCCACCTCACCCCTGCCCACTTTGACAACCTAGGATGGCGTGGAGTAGACAGAGTACATTTTCCTTTTTGAAAATCATCTGACATGAAGGCGTAACACATTTTTGTTGTTAATATGATTTATATTACTGGTAGTTCATACAAGACATTATCCTCTAAGCCAAGCTGCACTTTAATATAGGCCTGGGTTGTTTTTATTTCTGTTAGCGCTGCAGATATAACAAAGAGGTCTAGCTGAGTCAATGTTGGCGGTTTTGTTGAACATTTGTACGTCACAGGAGAGAAACCGTGTATTCAAAGAAAGCTATTAAAATAGTCTTTGAATCTAAATATACTTTCTTTGTAAAATTTGTCATAATGTAGCATTTGTGTGTGTAACGTACTGTAAAAAATAAATGTTCTGTAAAAAATAAATGTTTTTTCACAGGAAATTCACTATTATTTTACAGATTACTTTTGTTTTTCTACTTTAAGTGTAAATGCCGTACAAATATAGTAAATTACCTTTTATCAAAATATTAACCATTAAATAAAGGTTGTAATTAGGGCTGTCAGTTTATCTGTATGTCATATATGTCCTGATGAATTGAAAATGGGGGACCCTGATGTAAACAAGACGAAAGTCTTTCTCTGGTCTGCATCCCCTTAACACTTTAACTGCCGGAAGACGTGTTTAGGCGTCCTTCCCCGCCATGCTCAAGTTGCCGAAGACGCCGTAACTCGTCTTTGATATCAATATTTCAAAAATCTGTGATCGGAATCATATTTCCTTTCCGGGGGCCTTAGACACAAGTGTGATCTCCTCTCAATCCTCTAGCAGTTCAAGACCGCCATCTGGTGGCCGATCGGCAGATCGAAAAAACGGATGTTACCTTTAACCCGGCAGGACTCACTCCATATGTGGTCCGGGCACTCGCTAATGTTAGAGAGACTCAGTCTTCACACAGTGAACATCGATCGCTGCAAATAACTCGAAAAAACAACATGATTTGGACGTATATATTATTATACAACCTGGAAATGGACAGAGTATTTCAACATCCCATAATGGAAAACTGTCTACCCCACGCTGATCGCCCAACGGCCCGCAGATACTGGGGTGAGTTTTAGCGTGTAATATTTCCGTGTTCGACACTAACTGCTATGATGAACATTTGACCCACATTAGATGAATGGTATTAACGCTGCCCACGGAATTATAAACGCCCCCTCGCCCATCCGGTCAACATCAGATGATGTGTAGTAACTTCCAGAAGTCCGTCCAGTTGGATTTTTTTATATCACGCCGATTGCTATCAAACTGTATTTGATCATCAATATAATGCATTTGGGGCTATAAATCACGTTCTGGAGAAAGCTGCAGAAAGAGATGAAAACATACTTATACTTTAGATCATATTTTAGTATGAATATGTGAATGAAAAAGTTTAACGTTCATACACCCTGAACAATACATATAGGACATTGAATGGGCCCTAATAATGGCAATTTAGCAATAGAATTTAAAAAGTTATACCCCTGCAAAGAAGGGGAACTTCTCCATAGACAAATACAGCTGGCAACCTATGGTATATCATGAATTTAGCCTTAGGCAATCAATGTGTTAACAATTGTGTGTATTGAGCCGTACTGTATTGTACCCATTCTGCAATCTGTTATTTTCATTCAATCAATTTCATTCAATCAATTTTATGAATGACCGAAAAAACAATGTTACAAAGTAAAGTTGACAGCTGCGTTGTGTTATCGTTACAATGTACAGGGAAATAACATTATGGCTTTGCGAGTGAATCGCGTCGCGATAATATACATGTATTCCATAATATGTAAAGTACATTTGACAGCTGCGTTGTGTTAACGTTACTTACAATGTACAGGCAAATAACATTATGGCGTTTCGAGTGAATCGCGTCGCGATAATATACATGTATTCCATAATATGTAAAGTATACAGTTGACAGCTGCGTTGTGTTAACGTTACAATGTACAGGGAAATAACATTATGTGGTCCTCGTTTGGATAATATGTAAAGTACAGTTGACAGCGAGTGAATCGCGTCACGATAATATACATGTATTCCATAATATGTAAAGTACAGTTGACAGCTGCGTTGTGTTAACGTTACAATGTACAGGGAAATAACATTATGTGGTCCTCGTTTTGATAATATGTAAAGTACAGTTGACAGCTGCGTTGTGTTACGTTGCAATGTACGCGGAAATGCTGCGTTGTGTTGCAATGTACTACATGCATTCCATTTCGGCGTCTGAGCGGGGGGAAAGAAAATGCGCATTTGGAGGGCGTTACCGCTGCCAATCAGGGCAAAATGCGGAAGCGCTCTTGCACTCTTCCGCTGGGATTAAGCTACACGCGGCCGGGCAACGGAAGTGACGTTCTCCCAGGTAACTGCTGTCTGTCCCGGCAGTCAGCTCCTGGTCTTCAATACCCTCCTGGATCGAATACAACCATTTCCCTCCCACTGTCTGTCTGCCCTCTTTGGGGGACAATGTGGTCTCCTTAAGGTCGGGTTTATTCCACTAGCTACCCTGTAGTAGTACTCAACGGGGGTAGGTGTACTGTCCTCCTCGTCACTCCCTTTCCTGGCATAGTCTGGCAGATATTCCGGGGGTTTGTGTTCCCTTGGGGGATACCTCCCACTGCTTGAGGCGCTCGACATCACCCTCAGGTGCTTCTCGTCATCGCCCTCTGGGGGTTGCTGACTGTCTGTCTGCGCAACTGTACTAAGTACACTGGGGTGATGTGTTTCTATTTCTACACACCTTGTTCTGGAGTCCAGCTCTGGCTCCTCTGTCTGTGTCTCGCTCTCACAGGTTGCCTTCGTGACAAACTTGACAAGCATGTGTTTCTGCACTATCCCTTTACCGGGATGATAAACTAGGAGAGCAGGACTTCCCCTGTCGTGTCCTACAAAAAATCCTTTTACATCCTTGGACTTGGGTTTTCCCCTGTCCTGCAGGTACACATAACACACTGATCCAAATCGGTGCATTCTGGCTAGATTACACTTCTTTCCTGTCAGCGCTGTATACGGAGTGGTGCCCGAGTGCTTATTAAAACACCTGTTTCTGGTGTAAGCGGCTTCTTGCACCGCATAATGCCACAGGCTCTTTGGTAAGTTACTATCTGCTAGCTTACACCTAGCCATTTCGAAAAGGGTGTGCCATTCCCTCTCTGCCACCCCGCTCTGGTGCGTGGGGTATGGACGTGACGTCTCGTGTCTTATCTTATACCTTCCCAACAGTGATTGGAACTCTCTGTTTGTGAACTCGGTTTCGTGGTCTGACCTCAAGCATCTTACTGTACCATAAGGGGCTACGTCTGCCAGGAATTTTTCTGTGGCCTGGAGTGTGTCACTCTTTTCTTTGATAAAGTAAACAAACACTGCCCCTGTACACACGTCTGTAAAAGACTGTACATATCTATAACCTCCTATGGACTCGTTGCTTACTGGGCCTGCTAGGTCCATGTCAACTAGTGCAAGTGGTACCCTTACTCTGTCTGTGGGTTTTCTGTATCTCGGTTGGGTAAACTTCCCCGTTTTGCACATTGCACAATTTTTGTCAGGTCTACGCTTCTCCCCCTCAATGTGCAAGCCCTCTGACACTACTTGCAGTTTTAGTAAATCCTCGTAATTACAATGACCCATAATCTCATGCCATGTCTGAATATCGTGACTGGCCGTCCCGCTACACACATCATCATTATCGTTACACTGGTCATTCCGTTTTCAGATAAAATATTCTCTGGTACATCTTTATGTCAAACCGGGTACCGTCAGGTTCTACAAGAAAATGTTTACCTTTATCGAAGAATACCTTGCCGCCGCTTGCAGTAGCGGCTATTACAGAGAATAGTCCTTGTGGGAACGATGGTACGTATAGAGCGTTCTTTAGCGTCACCGTACGCCGGCGCCTCTTACTGTCCATGAGGCACACCTGTGCGTCTCCCTTCTCTTTCGCCAATCCGTAGGTGCGCCTCCCGCCCACTAGCTCCATGCCGTGCCTCCCTGGGTGGAATGTGTCGTCAAACTTCTTGAACCGACTCCTGTCATTGATGGCATGGGACGGCGCACCTGTGTCCACGATCAGACCCCTTCTCTGGGCCCGCTGCGGCTGGGCCGGTCCGGCGATGCCCGCCGTCCTCGCTCCAAAAGTGCAGTCTTCTTGTCCCGTTATCCTCCGGGCGTCGTCTCGACTCGCCTCACGTCGATCGTCGCCGCCATCGATTCTCCGGGCGTCGTCTCGATTCATCTCACGTCGATAGTCGCCGCCGTCGTGTCCGCTGTCGTCATCCTGTCCACAGCCGTTATCTTGTCCGTAGTCGCCATTTTGTCCGTGGCCTCCGTCTCGTCTGTAGTCGCCATTTTGTCCGTGGCCTTCGCCCCGTCTGTAGTCGCCATTTTGTCCGTGGCCGCCATCTTGTCCATGCGCGTATCGCGCGCTCTGGTTGTGTTTCTTCATGCACGCTCTGTCTGTGTGCCCCCTGGATTTGCAGAAGCTACACCAGACAGTCTTTGTGCATTCGCTTCTCCGATGGCCTTTCTCTCCGCATCGCCAACACGGCAGTTCCGTTGTGGTCCTGGTTCTCTCTCTTGGCGTCGCTCGAGCCTTTAGTATCCTCTCCCCCTCCTCCGCGGCGGCTGGGTGGGTGTCTTCTGAGGCCTCGAAGTTCCTTAATTTAGCCTTGAATTGTCCCAACGTAATGTCCGTTGAACCGTGCGTTATCAGGAGTGTGAACGGTTTGTACAGCTCCGGTAGTCCTCTCATTATCATCGCCATCATTAGCCCATCGCTCGGTGCTTCTCCGGCACTCCTCAATGGCGTCGTGATTTGCTCCGCTCTGTTGATGTATTCGGTCACAGTTTCGGTGGTCCCCTTCCTCAGGCCCGTTAGTGCTGTGTAAAGGGCCACGACTCTGGGTCTTCCTCGCCCGATGAAATGCTCTCTCAGTACCGCCAGGCTTTCTCGGCCTCTGTCTTTAGGGTCGCGGAATATCAGCCCCAGGCTGATGTCGCCGAGCATCGGCGCTAACTCACAGTACGCTCTTGCGTCGCGCTGGTCGTCCAGGGCTTGCCCCTCCGCCGTCAGCTCTCCGGTGGGGGCCCCCAGGATCATCTCCTTCAGCCCCGCCCCGTGCATGCAGCACAGCATGTGCTCTTCCCAGAGCTCGTAGTTCTCTGCTTTTCCATCGAATGTCGGCCACTTGTCTCTTCTCTTGTTTTCCATCCTCTTCGTTAATGGTATGCTTAGCTTTTACTCTGGTTGGCCTAGCGACTAGCCACGCGGTGCTCCCGGTGCTATCCTAGCCTATAACTTCAGCTAAGCTTGCTACAGTACCTCCACTATTTCGCCCCGGCGTTATCTGGGCCCATAACCTGTTAACAGAACTCAACTATAGGGTGACAATAATGTGGTCAAGAGGCATGGTTTCTATCTTGAGCCTGAACTGGCGTGACTTGTCTTTATTCACATGGTAAGCAGCAGTAATACAACTCTTCTCTCTCTGAGAGACATTGGGGGAGAGAACAAAATGGGTGTATACCTTTTCTTTTATAGCTCCGCCTAGAGCGCCCTCCAGTGGGAACAGATATATATGCAACTAGGCAATCACAGGTGGAGACAATTATATATGCAGGTAAACGGTTACTAGTGTAAACAGCCATATGTACAGTTAGACAGTTACTAACAATCCTACACGGAGCCCCTGATCTCAACAGATAGCATGTACAATAATGCTGCATATACTGTATATATACCGCATATACAGTATATATATGCATATAATCCTTCTATATACGTATCTACTTATACACCTGCATATAAGTAACCCATATAACTCTGTATGATAGCATGTACAATAATGTTGTATATACCGTATATATATATATATATATATATATATATTCTATTTCTTACATATACATACAGTATCTATCCATCCTTTTATATATCTGTAGATACTATATCTATATCTGTACATATCCCTTACATACTCTACTAGTATGCTTCTGGCCAGTATGACTACTACCATACTGTCTTTATACCTGTATCACTGTACATATTGGTATTACAACTCTGTACATACATCTGATTAGCACTACACTCAGTAGTACTAATTTATATATTTTATATACTCAGTTTAATCACCTGTACATTGTATATTACTATTGCATTTTTTTTATCAATTTTTTTTATTTTTTATTATTACTTACATGAAACAAGACAACACATTAATCACAATCACAATACACAGAACTTCACAGGAAAATAACAAAAACAATAATAATACAGAATATAACAATTTATAAATTATAAAGACAAAAAGAAAAGAAAACAGAGTTCAACCTTTTTAAATTTTAAATTCAAAATTCCAGGGGTACTATCTAATAGATGACCAAATAGCGAAGAACTAGCTAAATAGCTGCCCCCCAATAAAATCCCCAGTTAAATTCAAGACATCACAAAAGACAAGACAGACAAGACATTTCCTCCTCCCCCTCCCACGAGACCGCCGGACTCCCCCGAACAAGCACCCCAACCCTGCTCAGCCGCACACGGCGGTCCTGACCTTCTCAGCTGCTGCGAACCATAGGTCAATCCCAGCCTGCCCCACCCAAATCACCTGCGCCGTGGATATCTCAAGATAAATCACATCCAACAGTGTTAGGGACCAGTTAATCACTGTGAGCTTCTCAGGCTCCTTCCATCTCATTGCTATTAGCTTCTTCACCGCTGTGACGCCCGCTAGGACAACCCTTTTCAGTTGTACGGACGCGGGTAGTGTTGTTATATCGTTCAGGAGTAGCGTAACAGCTGTGAATGGGATAGTTAAGCCACACAGATCTGAAAGTTTGTCCGCTATTGACCTCCAGAAGCGGGCCACTGGTGGGCAATCCCAATACATATGCATATAAGTGCCAGTGGCCTTTTGAGAGCACAAAGTGCACAGAGAGTCGGTTATCAGTCCCATAGCAAATAGCTTCCTAGGTGTAAGATAGGTCCTATGAATATAATTAAAATTAATTTGCTGGTGATTGGGGTTGCGGGAAGACAATGCCACATTTGCCCAAACATCATCCCAGTCAAACTCGGGGTCCAACTCCGGGATATCCACACGCCTGATTGTATCCAATGATACATTTTTAAACATGGACTGAATTAAGAGCGTATAAAAGTCTGAGACAAACCCTCTGGAGGTCGTCCTGTCCACTATGAGCCTGAGGAAGGGGTGTGGTTGCAAAGCTTGAGCCCACTGCACGCCATGCGCCCTCAGCGCTGACCTTAGTTGAAGGTAAAGAAAGAAGGACTCGCCGGGAAGATCATAAAATTCTCTTAAGTCCTGAAACGCACGGAGGCCGTTCTTATCATAAATATCCTCCAGAGTATGAACCCCCCTCCTTTGCCATTGAGGAATATTAACCGGCTTGTGCCCAACAAGTAATTGCTGGTTATTAAAAATTAGAGAGTCCAGGTGCCATGGGCATTTAACCCCACACGACTTCTGTACATTACGCCACGTCTGGATCACGTGAGTTATGATCGGTCCATACCTCAGTCGGCATTTCGAAATAGGGACAGTGGAGTACACCACATCCTGCAATCTTAGCGGTGAGACCGCCGCCGCTTCTAAGGAGCGCCAAGATACAGCATCTACAGGGTCTAGCCAGCACATCAGAGGTCTCAGTGAAAAGGACCAGAAATAAAGCTTAAAATCAGGGATTGCGAGGCCCACATCTTGTTTCCTACGTTGAGTAGTAGCTCTTTTGATTCTCGGGCGTTTGTTATTCCAGATAAACTTAGATACCATCGATTGTACCTTGTGCCAGTGGTCTATTGGAGGGGGCAGAGGGAGCATTGAGCTAAAAAAATGTATCCTAGGCAGGACGTTCATTTTGATTATGGAAGCTCGGGCTTGTAAGGAGTTAGGAAGGGACGACCATCTGTCTAGATCCTGCCGTATTTTATCATAAGTACCCGTGAAGTTGTACTTAGTAGTTTGACTCAGCGTGGGGAATATCTCTATGCCTAAGTATTTAAAATGTTCCACTATGGGGATATCAGCTGGTAGTCGCACCGCCTTGGCCAGCTCATTAAGAGGTAGGCAGGCTGATTTGTTCCAGTTAATCTTAAAGCCTGACAATTTACCAAAGTCGTCGATTATTCCCAATAATTTTGTGGCCGACCGGGAAGGGTCATCCATAAAAATCAGTAGGTCATCCGCATAGAGAGCAATTTTGTGTGGTGTATTATTGATCATTATGGGGACGATGTCCTCCGATTGCCTAATAAATTGGGCCAATGGTTCGAGGGAAAGCGCGAATAGTCCTGGGCTCAGAGGACAACCCTGTCTAGAAGATCTGGAGACTGGGAAAAGTGTGGAACAGTTTTTGCCTGTCAGTATCATTGCCGACGGCGAGGCATACAGGACTTTAATCATATGAATAAAATTCTTTCCAAGACCCATGACCTCAAGTACCTTCCACAGGTATGACCACTCTAGTCTGTCAAACGCCTTCATGGCATCCAAAGACAGAACTGTGGACGGAGCTATATTGTCTTTACTGTTATCGACTACATGCAACAGCCTCCTAAGATTATCTGCAGCCAGGCGCCCCGGGATAAAACCAGTTTGATCGCAGTGTACCAATACCGTCATAAATCTCTGCAGGCGGCGAGCCAGCACCTTGGCAAACACTTTTAAATCGGCCCCGAGAAGACTCAAGGGCCTATAGCTACCACAATCATTGGGATCTTTGTCCTTCTTGAGAAGTAAAGAAATCAACGCCATGTTGACATCTCTTGAGAACTCCCCTTGTTCGATAGCGTAATTGATCATATCGAGCATCAATGGACCCAGTTGGTCCCAGAAAGCTAAATACACCTTGGGTGGAATACCATCCCAGCCTGGTGCCTTACCCCTCTGCATTTCAGCAATCGTCTCCCTTAGTTCCATAAGAGTGATCGGTTTCCCCAGTTCCTTAGCCTCTTCCTCAGAAATGTGGGGTATCTCAAGCCCGCCAATGAACGATTCAAATTTAGAGTCGTCGAGATTAACCTCTGAGCTATATAACTGTGAGTAAAACTCTTTAAAAGTGTCATTGATCTTTTTCGAATCAGTAGTGACTGTACCCTGTCGCGTCTCTATCGAGGGGATATCCGAGAAATGATCATTCAAGCGTATTTTCATTGCCAATAGATGGCTAGGCCTGGAGCCGTGAAAGTAGTAATTTTGCCTTGGCCTATGTATCAAGAACTCAGACTGTTGTTTAAGTATGGAGTTTATTTCTTTCTTGACTATCTTACGTTGTGTGTTTAGTCGTTCACTATAGTTAGTTTTCAAAGATGCGTATAGGTCCGCATATAATGTTTCCAGTCCTTCTAGTTTTTTTGACCAGGATTTACGCAAATTGGAGGCGAAAAGTGTGACATGACCCCTGATAAATCCTTTCAATGCGTTCCATAGGACCCTGGGGTCATCGACCGTGCCAACATTGATCTGCAAGAATTCAGCTAGTTTACTCCTGAACTCAGAACAGAAATCATCGTTCTTTAATAAGGTTGAGTTAAAACGCCACCTGGGAGCTCTCGTGGAGAGCCTGTCAAAGGTTGCCACAAGGAAAATCCCCTTGTGGTCCGAGAGAGCCAGGGGAACCAATGAGACGTCGAAACTATCAAACATATTAGGGGACGTGAATGCATAGTCTATTCGAGAGAAGGTTTTGTGTCTGGCTGACAGGTGAGAGTAATCCTTGAGGGTGGGATTGGATAAGCACCATAGGTCTGCGAGCCCCGTGTCCTGGGCCCACATCCTGAGGGCCTTAGAGGACCGCTTTTGGTCGCTTGTTTCAGAGGACCCGGACCTATCCATCTCCGCATCCCAGCACGCATTAAAATCGCCACCCACAATGAGAGCGTATCCAGTAAGTTCCAACATATTCTTCGTGATTGTATTATAGAACGCTGAATCAAATGTGTTAGGGGCATACAATGCTATTATTGCCATCTTCCTATGAGAGAACTCAACTTTTGCTATAGTAATCCTTCCCTCCGTGTCCGACCACACATCCAGGACTTTGATATCAAGGTTACGTCTTGTAACTATGACAATTCCTTTCGTCTTATCATCGGCTGAGGATGAGGAGATAACGTGATATTGTCGATTTGCTAGCCTTGACACATCACCCACCAATAAATGCGTCTCACTAAGGAGAGCAATGTCAATATTTCTTCTCTTCAATAACCAAAGGACACTGGCACGCTTGTGTGGGGCGTTAAGACCCCCTGCGTTCCAAATTAAAATATTCAATTTAGCCATGGTCGAGTTTGTCTAAATGCGTAGAGAACATACCAGTGCAGCCAGGCTGAGTACAGAGGCGCTGATCCAGGCGGGCCCAGACGGTCAATCCCAGGAGTTCAGAGGAGTCTGCGTATTAATGTCGCAATGTTATAGCATAAATGGATAAAGGAAAATTCAAAACAAAATTAAATTAAAGCATACCAGCAGATAGTCTAAGGTAGGATCGTATCACAGTTAAATTGCGCAAAGAGATGTCATTTAAACAGCGACAATAAGAAGAAAGGGAAAAAAGGGTTATGGTCAAAGTGCACGCATGTAACAGCCCCTCTGATCAGGCACAACGGCTGGAATGACATAACCTATGTAAGAATAGAATTAAACACCTTCATTAACCCGGGGATAGTAATAAGCTATACCTGACACAAACTGTTATCATATATTGTATATATATATTCAACCGACCTTCTACTACTGGACCCCAAAGCTCAAAACAGCCTGGATATAAAAATAAAAGCATACAAGAAGTTAGTTAAGGACCCGATCACCGTTGAATTGTGCAAACCGATGTCACTTAAACAGCAACAACAACCAAAATACGTAAACATTAACGGGTCTCGAATGTCTTGGCGCGGGCGATAGACACAGCCTGCTAGCTAGCCCGAGGCTAGCGCGTAAGCTAGTGATGAATCCAGCTAGCACGCTAGAATCTGTTTTGTACATTGTTCAGCTAGCTCGCTAGCTTTCATAGAGGCGACACACACGTACGACCATGAGGTCAGCATTAGCAAGTAACAAAAGTCATTGGGATGCCCCGCTAGTTTGGATGGGCAGTGGACAGTTAGCATGTCTGGGCATGACAACAAGCATTTGTGAGTAGTCCGCCCCATCAATGTATTCAGGCCCACATCACCAAGTCACTCACCCGACATAGATATCAAGCTACAGTCTCGGCTATCCCCCCGAGATATTCCTTCGCTTTAGCCAACGACCAAAATGAACGCCGATCATCGTCCTTACCCAGCACAGATAATTTCGCGGGAGCGAATAGCGTAGGCCTCAGGCCTAGTTTCCATAGCCTGGACATGACCACTTTGTATTCGCCTCTCTGTGCTTGAACCTCCGGCGTAAAGTCTTCGAAAATGGCCACTTTGTGATCGCCAAGACTTAGTTTACCCCTTCTGGCACGGGCCGACCGCATGATGAGCTCCCTCTGCTGAAGCCTGTTCAGCTTGACAATGATGGGCCTCGGCTCTTTGTTCACTCCAGGACTGGTCCTGCCCGCTCTGTAGGCCGATTCACATACGGGAGGGCTGGGGAGGACATGTTTCCCCAGTATTTCCTGCAGCAATTCCGGCATGGTCTCCGAGAGACGGCCTCCCTCGTTGCCCTCCGGTACACCAACAATCCTGATGTTGTAGCGTCTCTCCCGGGACTGCATTTCCACAATTACCGACTGTAGTTTGGCAACTTCAGCCTGCCTAGCCAGCAGGGAGGTCTCCAGACCCGCCATCCTCTCGCCTTGTAGTGAGACCTCTGTCGTTAGCGTGGCTAGTTCGTTAGCATTAGCCGAGGAGACAACGTGCAGCGACTCCATCTTGTCTTTCAACGGGTCGACCGCCAACCTAATTTCCTCTGACATCTCTCGATGAAGGTTATCAAAAAATTCCGCCTGCACTTTTCTTTGTGTTTCAGCGAAGCGTGTCTCAAAGTCTGCATGGAGTTTGGTCATGACCGAGAGTACAGCTTCGCTTATCTCACTGATACCGGGCGACGGCGAGGTTAGGCCCGGTGGCAGTTTGCCGGCTGGGGTGCTCATGGATCTGGTCTCCACCACCGACATCGCAGAAAGTTGAAAAAAGTCGACGACAATAGTTGAAACTCGACGACTCAACAAGCAGACAAATAACAAATAAAAATAAAATAAAGACTAATGGGGAGAAAAGTATATTTCGCACGATAGAAGGGAGCTCACGTGAAACACGTCTACTCCATGATCGCCTAGCTCCGCCCTTCACATATTACTATTGCATTTTACGGTTACATTTGCACTCTGGTTGGATGCCAAAACCTATTAAGCTGTACTGTACTTATACTGTATAATAATGACAATACATTTTTAATCTAATCCATAAATCATAATAGTGATTTCTACTCCTGTGACTTAAAACACTGACCAGCACGATTCCGACGTACATCCCAGAGGAGGCCCGACCGGGCAGGGGGCCGCAGTAGCGCACCTCTCCCGAGTGCGTGTAGCCTTTTTACAACGCATCCGCGCTTCCGGCGCTCTGATTGACCAGGTCATGTGACATGTGCGCCCAATATCGTGTTTGCCCATTTCCGCGTCGAACAGGCTGCAAACTACCTGGCGTTCTATCGCCCTGCTCTAAGACAAACTCTAACCTTAACCAACTTCGAAGAGCGCCTAAACTTAACCAGTGTAGAAACTTGCCATCCCACGATTGGCGCTCATGTCACATGACCTGGCCAATCAGAGCGCAAAACGGGAACCCGGAAACGCGGATGCGTTGTAAAAAGGCTACAAGCCTCACGTGTGGACGCCGTCCTCCATGGGGGAAACACACCCGCTGGCCCACCTGGAGCGGCGGGGGCGACGCCGGGCCTCGGACCAGGACCGGGACGTGTTCGCGCGATGGGGGAGGACTCGCAGAAAGGCAGAAAAGCCCGGGAGATACCCCACCTGGGTACCTGGCAACCCAGCAACCTGGTCCCCAAGCGGGAATCGAACCCAGGACCTTCTCGCGGTGAGGCAACAGTGTCAAACACTACACCCCCGTGCCATCTACAGAGAGAGAGAGAGAGCATGAATGGATGGATGAAATGATGGAGCTCCTCTCTCAGCTGCTGAATGGTGCAGAACTCAAGTCAACCTGGCCAGAGTAATCTCTCTACATTTACATTTACATTTAGTCATTTAGCTGACGCTTTTATCCAAAGCGACTTACAAGTTCTGTACGACAAGCCATCAGGAAGGGCACAACTCTATCAGCTGAGCAACAATGTTCATCAAAGTGTTGAGTGCTACAGTGTAGGTTAGTTTATTAGGACAAGTGCATGACAGTACGGTTAGTTAGGGTTAGATTTTTTTTATTGTTTTTTTTTTTTTTTTTTTATTCAGATAATGGTTGAAGAAGTGCGTCTTTAGTCGACGGCGAAAGATTGGACGTGATTCGGCTGTCCTAACTGGGGTGGGTAGTTCATTCCACCATTGTGGGGCAAGGACTGAGAATAGGCGACTTCTCTTTGACTCAGTAAAGTCCAGCTCCAGGAGAGATAAGCTTTCTCTCAGCTGCTGGACCAGTTTTGGAGGGTGTTGAAGGAGTGTGGATGGATGGACTGGCTGGTGCTCTTGGTTCCGGCATCTCTGGGTTCACTGTGTGGTTGGAGGGAGTTGGAGGGGCACAGTCGGCAGGGCTAGTTGCTGGTTTTGACTGTAATACAGTCCCTCTAGTGGTGTAGTAAGAGACTGTAATAACTGGGTTATCAGTCTCCAGGGTCCCATCATGGCACATAGTGAGGCGTCCTCCTAATCCAATGCCTTCTTTCACTACGTGGTCATAGTGATTACAGATCACCTGCTTCCAGGAGTTAATGTGTTCTGTGTGGAAGATGAGGTTATTTTTCACATTACAGACAGTATAGTCAGCAAACATTTAGAGTTAGCTGATTTTGACAGTTGCCTCCTTGTTACTTTGTTACTGGTGTAGACCCTCTTCTCTTTGGATTTAAGTGTTGATCTTTGCCCTTTTGAATCTATGTATCTTTATGTTGCTATTTTTTTTTATATCTTATTATATATTTTTCTTCTTTGTTTTTATTTTAATTATAATTTGAAAGACAAAGAGAGAGAGAGATAGAGAGATAGAGAGAGAGAGAGAGAGAGAGAGAGAGAGAGAGAGAGACACACACACACACACACACACACACACACACACGCACACACACACACACACACACACAGAGACAGAGAGAAAGAGACAGAAGTGATGATGGAACTGGACAATGAGAGGTTATTGGGGGCAATAGCATCTTTAACTGGAAGTATGTTCTGTATAGTATAGTTAGTATAGCTGGAATAGCTGAGTATACATAGTATAACTGTATATTGTATAGGATATTGTATAGTCGTGTACATAGGACCCATTACCTTTTAATTTGTAACCTTAGCATTGTATTGTATTTTATCTTAGTACTTTTTATCATGTCTATTTTATTATCTATTCTATTTTATTTTATTCTATTGTATTTTTTGCATAATCGAAGGTGGGCATGGCCACCTTCATTTCACTATGTCTTGTGTATGTATGTGATGAATAAACCTCTTGAATCTTGAATCTTGAAAGTGATGTTCAGTGTTGATCTTTGAACACGGGGGGGGGGGGGATAATGACGGTATACTTGTTTACATGGAAGGAGAATGGAGAGTGAAGTGTGCCAGTTTGTTGTAAATACTTTTATATTTAATTCTAGATTGTATATATACATATATGTATCCTATTTATAAAAAGAAAACAATGGAGGTGGTCAGAATAATGATTTCCTCACTAGGCGGACATCCGTCAAGAGTGATCACCTTGAGCTGGACACCAAACAGCACAGCGCCGCTCCTTCTGACCAGAGGCCCGCGGTATCGTAGCTCCGCCTCCACCAGCCCATCGTTTGAGAAAACAAAACGTGACTAAAAGTTACATACTTGTATCACCGCCACATATACAACCCTGGTGAGTAGTTATAAGTAAAGCTACGTCAAAGATTTGTCATGGTTTAAAATGGAATACTATTGGAATGCCACGTAGAGACAGGTGTGTGTATGTAATGTATGCTATTGTCATTAGCTAAGTTAGCTTGCCAATGGAATTGAGGGCGACACTGCCACCACGAGGTAGACAGCTACCACGTTACCCGTCTTCCGTGTCTTCTTGTCAACAAAGCATTAAACATTAAACCATTAACTTTAGTTTAATACATGAGATGTTGTCTACTGATGGCTCATAATATCAACAGCTGTTTCGTTGTTAGTTAACTGTACATGTTAGTTACGCAGCTAAGACTGGACTAATGTGCTCTCTGCTTTTGGTTCTAGTTAGCAGTCGGGCTGCAGAGGATGGCTGCTTTAATGGATAATCGGAATCGTAGGATCATGTAAGTTAATTTATGCAACATTTGTATTTTTTGTATTTGTATTTTTTGTATATAACTCGAAAAACGAGACAACTGACGTCAATCAATCAAGCTAATGCTGCCGCTAGCTTAAGAAATCGAGCTTAGTGAGAGAGAGAATTAGTATACGGCACCTGTCTCATTATGCAAAACACGCCCCTTTTAGTTTGATTGATTGTAGCCACGCCACGGAATTTGGAGCCCTCTGATTGGTCGAGATGTTTAAGGGGGCTTAGGGGTAGGTCATACCTTATAAGGGCATGTATCAAAGTTTGATGGATTGTAGCCACGCCCCTTTTTTGAGATGATTTATGACCCCTAGGGCTTCTCTGATTGGTCGAGGATGTAAGGAGGCGGGACATCCGGTTTTGAGGGAGGGACATCCGGTTTCGGAAGGGGAGGGCCATCTGGTTACGGAAGGGGAGGAGTTTTCAGAATTTTTTCAAAATAAAAGTTTTATTTTTTTTTCAAAAAAAAATCCTTCAAAATAAAATATTAAAAAGTTTTATTTTCAGATTGTGTGTATTCCAAGTTTTTTCAAAATAAGTTTTTTTTATTGTCAGAAATAAAAGATTCAAACGTTTTTTTAGATTCAAACGTTTTTTTTATTTTCAGATTGTGTGTATTCCAAGGTTTTCAGATTAAACATTTCACAATATCTTCAGAAGGTGTATTAGTGTTTCTTCACAATATGTATTTTGTGTGTATCTTACAAGGTTGAATAAATGTGTGTTTTCCATGGATTAAACATTTAAACTGTGTGTGTGAATTAAGTTACAGAATATAGTTTTACAAGGTTGAATACGTTTTGTGTATTCCAAAGTCTTAAGAATTTGTGTATTCCAAATGCTAAATGTAAAATACAATGTGTGTTTTCTTCAGAAAGTGCATTTATTCCAAGGTTTTCAGATGAAACATTTCAAATGTGTGTGTTTTCTTAATGCCAAAAGCCAAATGTAAAATACATTTAGTGTATTTCTTAAGAATCTATTATTCTTCAGAAATGTTCAATATGTCTGTGTTCAGAATAAGTGTATCTTAAGAATAAGCATTTCAAATGTCTCTGTTGGTGTGTAGAAAGAATACTCCCCAAGCTCTGTTTGACTCCACTCTGTAGGCTGTCTCCTCTCAGTAGACTGAATATTTCTCCCTCTGTCTAAAGGCAGGTTCTCTGAAAATTCTGATAGTGACATCCCCCGTAGGTGTCATAGTAGGCGGGAGAATGACTAGGGCCAATGGGAAGCCTAAAACTACCAGATGCAGCTTCTGCCAAAAGCCGATTTATGACTCTACGACTTCCCGTTTCTGTAGAAAAAACGGCCCCCAAGGTGTGGGTGTGTGTCTGTGTGTGTATTCCAAGGTTTACAGATTAAACATTTAAACTGTGTGTGAGAATTAAGTTACATAATAAAGTTTTACAAGGTTGAATACATTTTGTGTATTCCAAAGTCTTAAGATTTTGTGTATTCCAAATGCCAAATGTAAAATACATTTTCTGTATTCCAAATTACAAATGTATGTATGTCTATATTTTAGTTTCATGGATAAATACATAATCTTTATACACTTGTGTTTAAGCAAAAGAAAATTACAAATGTATCCCTTAATGCTCTTTGGGTGCCAAAGTGCACCATTTCATTACCCTGCAAGGGTCTAGGGTTTGAATATTTCGTTAATACGGACCTGTGAAGTGTTTTTATTTAAAATAGATTCTTTAAAAAGGTTGCATTACAGTGTTTTATATTATTCACTTTAATTATTACACATATATTACACTATATATATAGCTACAAAGGCGCCTCCCTCAAACTGAACAGTGACATCTCCTTAGCAAATGACCTCAATACCTTCTATGCGAGGTTTGATGCTGGTAATAACAACACCAGCTCACAAGCCACGGCAATGGGGGGGGGGGGTCGGCTGCTGATGGAGGCGCAGTGTTCAGGGTAACAGAGCATGAGGTGAGGCGGACCTTTAAAAAAGTGAATATCAGGAAGGCAGCAGGTCCGGACGGCATCCCCGGCCGCGTCCTAAAAGTCTGTGCCGACCAACTGGCCCCAGTATTCACTGACATATTTAACCTGTCCTTAGAACAGGCTGTCATCCCCACCTGCCTGAAGAAGTCCACTATTATCCCTGTACCCAAAAAATCCAAGCCTGCTTGCCTCAACGACTACCGCCCTGTAGCTCTCACCTCCATAGCCATGAAGTGCTTTGAGAAGCTAGTAAAGGGCTACATCTGCTCCTCCCTCCCCATCAACATGGACCCCCTGCAATTTGCATACCGCCCCAACAGGTCCACGGAGGACGCCATAGCCCATGTGCTGCACACAGCAGCATCACACCTGGACAAGAGGCAGGGGAACTATGTGAGAATGCTATTCATCGACTACAGCTCGGCATTCAATACCATAGTCCCCTCCATACTCATAGCCAAGCTCAGGGACCTGGGCTTGAACTATGACCTCTGCCAGTGGGTCTTGGACTTCCTGACTGGCAGACCCCAGGTGGTGAGAGCAGGCAACTGCACCTCCTCATCCATCACCCTCAACATAGGGGCCCCCCAGGGCTGTGTTCTGAGTCCCCTCCTCTACTCCCTGTACACACACGACTGTGTGGCTCAGCGGAGTAGCAATACAATCATCAAATTTGCTGACGACACAGTGGTGGTGGGCCTGATCTCTGCCAACGACGAGAGGGCCTACCTGGAAGAGGTCAAGGTCCTGGCGGGATGGTGCCAGGAAAACAGCCTCTCCCTGAACGTCAGCAAAACAAAGGAGATGATTGTGGACTTCAGGAGGTCGGGGGTCAAGGACTACAGCCCCCTCAGCATCGACGGGGCACCGGTTGAGAGAGTCAACAGCTTTAAGTACCTCGGAGCCTACATATCCGAGGACTTGACATGGACCACACACATTGACAGTGTTGTGAAGAAGGCACGACAACGCCTCTACTTCCTCAGGCGCCTAAGGAAGTTCCAAGTCAGTCAGAAGATCCTTAAGAACTTCTACTCATGTACAATAGAGAGCATCTTGACCGGCAACATCACCTCCTGGTTTGGGAATAGCACTGCACAAGACCGAAGCAGACTACAAAGAGTGACACGTTCAGCCGAACGCACAATTGGAGGGGGGCTCCCCACCCTCCAGAACATTTACAACAAGCGTTGCAAGGGCAAGGCTAAGAGAATCATTAAAGACTCCAGTCACCCGAACAACTGCCTCTTTGAACTGCTGCGGTCAGGCAAGCAATACCGGAGTCTCAAGGCGAGCACAGAAAGACTCAGAAGAAGCTTCTATCCCCAGGCCATCAGGCTGCTAAACGAACAATGAATGAACACTACACAACAACAACCACCAAACGCACATAGCACACACATCCATACGCACACACTCACTTAAACAAACACACTGTAGCACCCACTCCACACACTTTATAGCACACACCCACTTTAAACAAACACACTGTAGCACCCACTGCCCACACTTTATATTTATTGATGAAGGATTGCACTACAACTCGTACACCTTACTGTAAATTGTACCTAAATTGTACCTCATCCCATTTCTGCTTTGCACTAGATAGTACTGTACATTAGTACACTGCATAGTATTGTATATTATATGGTAACTCAGAACATTGTACATATGTCTATACCGAACACTGTGACCTCATTCTCTTCTTCTAAATTACATGCTATACTATGTTATTTGATACTATCTTGTCTAGCACAGTCTCTGGAGCGTAACAGTAAGAAGCATTTTGTATGAAAGTATTCTGTACTTCTGTATGACAACTATTAAAGAAACTTGAAACTTGAAACTTGAGCTTAAAGAGTTGGGCTGAAAATATAAAGTACAGAAAAGATCTGGGTCTGTGTGACAGTGAGGCTGTCACTGTTCGGGGGGTGTGAATAGGCTCCTCGTAGGTGCTAAAACACAGCATGGGGGCGTGAAGATTAGGGCACATGCATACTTAGAGTAAAAATGTAGAACATTATAGTCACATTTACAGGCAACATTCAAATGGTTTATATCTTTGTAACATGTACATGTACAAGTATTGTATTGTACAACATTTTACTCATAGCATATTTTTAGCTCACACAATGTTCACTTGTTTTCACACATATTTTAAAAGATTTCCCCATAAACATGCATATGTCCTAATAAACTAACCTACACAATAACATACAACACTTTGATGAATATTGTTACACCGCTGACAGAGATGTATTATAATTATAATTTGGATAAAAACGTCAACTAATTGACTAAATGTAAATGTAAATGTTGTAATACCAACTATTTGACAGTTTGGGACACGGTGGTGATTCTTATTTTCTTATTTCGTAAAACTAAGACTAAAACTAAAATTAAGAGGTTACAGATCATAGAAAGACTCTAGTCTTGTTTACATCAGATTCCCCCATTTTCAATTAATCAGGGCATACATGACATACTGATAGACATTAATGTTACATCCAGACATTTAGGACATAGCAGATTTACAAATACAACACTGTTTGTGAAAACAGTCCAGAAAATATATGTCTGTCCATGCTGTTCTAACTGTTTCAATAGGGTATTTCAACCATCTTTAATTAAGACTTATTTTGGATATAGATCACCTCAAGGCCTGAATGTCCATACACTGTAGCAATGGTAAGCCTGCATTTTTAGGTCAACTTCCCCTTTTTAGCACGGTTCAGACATCACCACCCCCATTTAATGTCACAGTACCCTGAAATAGCACAGAGTGTGGGGAAAAGGCCTTTTTCAAAATAAAAAACTTTGAAACTGTACACCATTCACCACCCTAGCTGATTTTAAAGTTCCAAATTAAGGACATTTAAAGAATGAGAGGGGCTAATGTCCCTGCATCATTGCATAACGTGGTGTTATATTTTATATTTATGGCCTGACCATCTCCCCCATACCAACATCCTGCAGTTCATTAACTTCCTTCCTCTTTTTTACCCCCAATGTTTTTTGTATTATTCACATTAATTATTACGATTATTATGATTAGGTATAAAAGTTAAAGATATGATAGCTTAGACTTGGGCTGAAAATATAAAGTGCTGAAAATATCTGTCTTTTTGAGGATCTGGGTGTGAACAGGGGGCCTGTTATAGGTGTCAAAACACTGCAAGGGGGTGTGAAAGTTTAGGGAACGAAGAACCTCTGTATATTTGGTGGTAATACTCTGCATTTTACTCTAAACAAAACTAATAAAGTCTGTATTTCAGCTAACTCTTTAAGTTTCATTAGTCTGGATTTAATACATAATTCGTTGGTATGTTCTCTTGAATCTACATTGTGAACTATTCTTACTGCTCTCTTCTGTAATATAAATAATGGCTTTATGTTGCTTTCATACATGTTACCCCACACTTCCACACAGTAACTCAAATATGGTAGGATGAGTGAACAATATAATATTCGCATAGAATTATAATCAAGCACATTCTATGCCTTGTTCAAAACAAAAACACTCTCGGATACCTTATTTTTTATGTACATTATATGTGGCTTCCATGTCATTTTCTCATCCAACATAACACCCAAATTTTTTAACTCAGATACTCTTTTCAATATTAACTCCGTCAATACATAATGCCACATTGTCCTTCTTTCGATTAGTAAATATCATAAATTTCGTTTTTCCAAATTTAGGGATAGCTTATTGTTATTAAACCATATCTTAAGTTTACACATTTCATTTACAATGTCATCTGCTAATTTTTTAAGGTATTTTCCTGAACTGAAGAAATTTGTATCGACAGCAAATAAAACAAATAGCAATATGTTTGACACTACACATATCATTAATATATAAAATAAAAAGTTTGGGCCCCAGGACCGAACCTTGAGGGACAACACATTCAATATTCATACATTCAGATGTGTAACCAGAGAGTTGTACATATCGTTGTCTATTTTCAAGATAGCCACTTAACCAGTTCATCGCCACCCCTCTCACACCGTATGTTTGTAATTTAGAAATTAAAATGTGATGATCAATCGTATCAAATGCTTTTTTTTTAAGTCAATAAACAACCTTATTACATGGCGTTTTCACATTCGCCGAAATGCTTGCTTGTGATTGGTCAATAGCCCCCCGACAGCGGTCATTATTTTTCAATAATGACCGCTGTTTTTTCAATAATGACCGCAGTGCGCAGCTGTTGGCAATCAAGCCCACATCAGTGCAGCAAATCAGACACACCTGCCGCGCTGCACTGACAGCGGAGTGATCAGCGGAGCCAGAACAGAGGCTGCCCGCGCGCGATAATAATAATCACTTTATTTGGGCTGACAGAGCCACAGAACAACTGCGATTTGTCAAATGAATTAGGTATATTGTTAGTAAGTTAGCCATGTAATAAGCGGGATAATGTATAGCCTACTCGGTCATTGTCGCAAAATAATTGACCTTCACTACGTTTAAAACACCTCGGCGCGGCGCCTCGGTATTTTAAACTCCGTGTCGGTCAATTATTTTGCGACAATGACCTCGTAGCCATACATTATCCCTTACATATTGTGTAATTCCTTTCATCTACGGTTGTGGTTATTTCTTCATATATATTCATTAAGGCTAAGGCTGTAGATCGATTTGCCCTGAATCCATACTGACTCTCACTCAGTAGGTTATTCTTTTCAATAAAACTATCTAAGAATCTTGAATCAAGAATCTTGGAAAATTGTGAAAACAACGACAATGGTCTGTAGTTGATAAAGATGTTTTTGTCCACAGATTTAAATAGAGGAATAAGGTAGTGAATTAATAGAATTTTCCCACAGGGATGAGGTTTATCTTATCTAAGTGTGCTAGTGTTTAATAATGTATAGGGACATAGTGTGTAATAGTGTAATATTGTCATAGGGTAGTCATATAATAGTATGTAATAGTGTTATAGTGTAATATTGTGCAAATGTGTAATAATGCAATAGTGTAATAGTGTGTAATACTGCAATAGTTTAATACATTATTTTGTTTTATTTCCTCAAACAGACATGTTCATGTAACTTGCATCAATCCGATCATACTTATTATAATCTATACCCTTAATTTCAGTCACCTTTCAGCCAACTGTGTTGAAGATTTGTAGCATGGTCCTAGGATAAACATAAATTATAGACATCTAAAATCATGAAACAGGTCGATTTTTAGTAGATTTAATCAATAGTCAGAAGGATAATGCTATTTTAGTCAAGGGTTGAGATATATCACCCCCATGACACATCCCTATTTTGTAAGACAAGCAGTTTGATGTTGTAATTACAGTGATTAGGCTCGTTTGCCTGTATAAATTTTTTATCAATCTGCTTTTGGTGTATTTTTTAGGTGTTTGGTTATGTTTTATCTATCATTTTGACCAGGTCTAGCTAAAAGAGGGGATTTATGATCTCAAATGACTAAGGTTTACCAATTGTCATGCATGAATTTCAACTCTAACGTGTTACATAAGTAAAACAGACTATTTGCAAACAACATTGTTCTAAACAGTGTATCTACTATAGACAGTTTGTATTTATATTTTAGCTAAATGTAAAAAAAAACATGATAACGCATAATCCTAGTGAATTCTGAATTTGTTGTTTATTGGTTGAGTGTCAAGGATACACATAAATTATAAACATCTAAAACCATGAAACTGACCGATACACTTAAAACAGACATATCAACCTAGTTTTTAGCTGTTTACACACTGATGAGGTAAAAACAATACAGATGTATTTTTACAAGTTTAGTAATATCAAACCCCAAATGTATTTTCTTTAACCTGATCTAAGGTACATTATACAACTCATTGCTGAATTACTTTGCAGTGTTTAGTTTTTTAGCCACACTAAATATTTATGCTCTCAATATTATGGATAATGCATTAAATCCTACACACGATAGGAAATATTCAATCAACTCAAAGATGATAATTCTAAGGCAAATACATTTTAACTCACTCACCATAGTTAGTGTATAGTATGGCTAACATGTATGAAAGTAACATAAAGCCGTTATTAGAGTTGTTGATACAATATTATAATTCATAATTTTGCAGAAAAAAAGCCAAATGCACTGTATTACCGGCGAGGTTGTTTGATTTTTGTCCCGATGATTGAAGGAAATTCATTTTAAGAACTACTTTCCATGAAACATCTTAATACAAAGATGTATTTTATACATTATAACCATGAAAATAATGCAATGTTAGGTTTTACCGTGATTATAGTGTTCACAGATAGGAATGTATCATTCACATTCAATTAACCCAATGTACTCAGTTTGTGTGAAATTTACTCTGTGAAATGTACTCTGCGAAAGTTCCCTGCACTATGCAGGCTTTTACATAGGCTACTAGCAAAAACAATTCATATTGTTTCAGTGATGGTCTTGTTGATAGGTCTATTGTCGATATGTCTTATTTTTTATTCTTATTTCATTGTATAGTGAATCCATGGGTATAGTGGATCGATTATATTTAGTTTTTTATAATATTTTATAATATCAAAACATGTCTTATGTTCTATAAGATGTTCTTATATATCTACAAGTCAGAATGATGTAAAAAGAGTCCTACTAATATATTTCACTTTAAAAACTTGTACAGAAAGATAAATATCCGACTCCTGCTATGGGAATTACACCTTTTCTATACATAGCAAATGTGTTGGTATGCTTTATTGTAACTGTTTGACTGTTTGACTGTTTTTAGTGCAACACTACTGTCACCAACATCTAAGAAGGGTCTAGGGTTATCTCCTCAACACTAGGTCGGAGATGCATTTAAGTCCTATTGATAGGTTTTTCCATACCTTTGCAAGGATATGTATGACTGTGTTGCATTAATTTATTTTAAATTTGGCGGACTTTATGGTATTTATAGCTTATTCATGATTGTGATACTTCTTATTGAATTGTTTAAAGAATATGTGTTTAACCAGAGGGGTGATTAATGTATAGTAGGACCTTACAAATATGATTTGATCCCAACAAGTGGTAAAATGTTTTCAAGCATTACATTTTAAAGGGATCACGTTCACATACCTGAATATAGTTGCACAACTGGATAATATTTGTATTATTACTAGGATGAACTTAAAAAAGTTAGAGAAAAGGTAGAATGAAACGCAGATGGTTATATTATAAAATATTTATTAAAGAATATTGCAGATCATACTGTAACCTTTTTTTATCAATAATATAAGCGTGCATAACATCAATAATGTGATTAATATCTAAAGTTTCTAAACACTATGATTTTTCAGTTTAAAAGCCATAACATCCACTATTACGGTGTATAAACATAACAGGTGTGCTCTGTTAAAATGACCATTCATATGATCTAAAATAGTAACTAAGCCGTTTTCAGATAGAAGACTTTCATCCTCTGAGAGTGTCTCTATCATATATTGCCAATTATTTAACAAGCCTTTCTCTCTCACCAGCTTCAACATATTTTCAAAAAGCCTTAAGCGTAGGCTATTGACATTCCCGGTTACCCATCGATGTACAATTGTCCTGACAGCTCCGCGGCTGTCACTAAGGCTTTAAGAGTAGATACTTTGATTGGGAAGTGGAAGGTTTTTCTTATAGTAGGACACAGTCTCTTAACCGTACCCCCGGTTGGGGATGGCAGTGATGATGCTATGTTGGTTACATCAACGATAGGTATTTCTTCGGGGTCGGGGTGGAATACATCAGCTTCTGATGTAAGAGGGGTGTACCGGGGGCTATTAGGAGGGACATCCATACGCCTGACAGGGTTTGGCGGTGATGAATCCGGCGACGAAGTCTCCCTAGGACCCGTGTACCAGGGGCTATTACGAGGAGGGGAATCCATAAGCATGACGGGGTTTGGCGGTGATGAATCAGGCGATGAAGTCACCCAAATCGTTGAAAGAGGGCTGTATCTAGTCCTAAAGCTGTCTAGGAGGCTTAGCAATGAAGGAGTTTTAGTTGAACCATACAGGGGTACGGGTAATGTCTCAACTTCCTCATCTGGAGCGTATAGTGGAGACAGGCTATCTAGTGTATCCGAGGCATGCTTAGAAGGATCAGCCTCATACCAAGCAAAGTTTGATCGCGTTGAAGTAGGGTCACCGAATCTATAACCGCCAGCGGGTAGTGTCTTAATTTCCTCGTCAGGCGTGTTTAGTGGAGACAGGCTATCTAGTGTATCCAATGCAGAGTTAGCAGGATCAGCCTCATGTGACACATACAAAGCCATGATTGCTATCTAAAAGTACAAAATGCACTGTAAGTCTTTTTAAAGGAGGATTTAGGGTTGACACGCCCCATCCTCCACCCCCTCGCAGGGTCACTCCCAAACCATCTCCTCTGATTCGGTGTATGGGAATAGACGTCTTTTTAAATAAACCAGGTCTGTCCTCACCTTAACCCCTTCTTTAGTAACCAATCCGCAAGTCCGAAGACATTCTAACCAGGCCTGTACCGGTACTGAGAAGAGGATATACTCATGACTTGTATTAAGGAACCTTGAGAAGATGGTTAGATTAGTCTCTACACCAAAAGCCACAAAAGAGTACTTTTTATAGATATCCGCCCGTAATACACATAACCATAGTCTATTGCGCTTATTACCAGGGTGAATATATGCCCGTCCTTAAGCGTTCTACCCACTAATCCATCCATAGCCTCATACAAAGCTTTATTTAGTTGCCAAAATTCCGTCTCCGATAGGTCTATCTCAGATCTTCTTCCAACACCCTGGAAATTCTCCAAGGAGGTCTTGTAGAAGACAACTCTCTCAAATTTAACATCATAACAGAATCCTAGCACACCTTCCCTGAGGGGCCATATCTCGGTGTAAAACACGCTACCAAATTTGGATGGTGCAAGTAACTCGGCCTTAAAATGTGCTACTCGGGCTGACGTGCGTATAGTAGATGTAGCTAGACTGCTCGCCATTTTCATTTCTAGGGTCTCTCTAAGAGGGAACTCTCTAAATATATAGGTTTCTATCCTACACATCTATAGCGTCATATAGACCCGTCCGCAGCTTCATCCCCACCCCAAACAGAAATACACACCCTATATCAGCTGTTGTTTAAAGTACCAGGATCGTAGCATAGGAAATGGGTAATTTCTTCAGCAGGACTACCAGCTGTATTATGAGCTCTATAAACGATGATATCGCATTGCTTTTAAAGCATGCTATAGCTAATAAAGTCAACGATGCCCAGTTGTACACTGTAAACGGGAATGTCAATAGCCTGCGCTTAAGGCTTTTTGAAAATATGTTGAAGCTGGTGAGAGAGAAAGGCTTGTTAAATAATTGGCAATATATGATAGAGACACTCTCAGAGGATGAAAGTCTTCTATCTGAAAACGGCTTAGTTACTATTTTAGATCATATGAATGGTCATTTTAACAGAGCACACCTGTTATGTTTATACACCGTAATAGTGGATGTTACGGCTTTTAAACTGAAAAAAGTGTTTAGAAACTTTAGATATTAATCACATTATTGATGTTATGCACGCTTATATTATTGATAAAAAAGGTTACAGTATGATCTGCAATATTCTTTAATAAATATTTTATAATATAACCATCTGCGTTTCATTCTACCTTTTCTCTAACTTTTTTAAGTTCATCCTAGTAATAATACAAATATTATCCAGTTGTGCAACTATATTCAGGTATGTGAACGTGATCCCTTTAAAATGTAATGCTTGAAAACATTTTACCACTTGTTGGGATCAAATCATATTTGTAAGGTCCTACTATACATTAATCACCCCTCTGGTTAAACACATATTCTTTAAACAATTCAATAAGAAGTATCACAATAATGAATAAGCTATAAATACCATAAAGTCCGCCAAATTTAAAATAAATTAATGCAACACAGTCATACATATCCTTGCAAAGGTATGGAAAAACCTATCAATAGGACTTAAATGCATCTCCGACCTAGTGTTGAGGAGATAACCCTAGACCCTTCTTAGATGTTGGTGACAGTAGTGTTGCACTAAAAACAGTCAAACAGTCAAACAGTTACAATAAAGCATACCAACACATTTGCTATGTATAGAAAAGGTGTAATTCCCATAGCAGGAGTCGGATATTTATCTTTCTGTACACGTTTTTAAAGTGAAATATATTAGTAGGACTCTTTTTACATCATTCTGACTTGTAGATATATAAGAACATCTTATAGAACATAAGACATGTTTTGATATTATAAAATATTATAAAAAACTAAATATAATCGATCCACTATACCCCTGGATTCACTATACAATGAAATAAGAATAAAAAATAAGACATATCGACAATAGACCTATCAACAAGACCATCACTGAAACAATATGAATTGTTTTTGCTAGTAGCCTATGTAAAAGCCTGCATAGTGCAGGGAACTTTCGCAGAGTACATTTCACAGAGTAAATTTCACACAAACTGAGTACATTTGGATAATTGAATGTGAATGATACATTCCTATCTGTGAACACTATAATCACGGTAAAACCTAACATTGCATTATTTTCATGGTTATAATGTATAAAATACATCTTTGTATTAAGATGTTTCATGGTAAATAGTTCTTAAAATGAATTTCCTTCAATCATTGAGACAAAAATCAAACAACCTCGCCGGTAATACAGTGCATTTAGCTTTTTTTCTGCAAAATTATGAATTATAATATTGTATCAACAACTCTAATAACGGCTTTATGTTACTTTCATACATGTTAGCCATACTATACACTAACTATGGTGAGTGAGTTAAAATGTATTTGCCTTAGAATTATCATCTTTGAGTTGATTGAATATTTCCTATCGTGTGGAGGATTTAATGCATATCCATAATATTGAGAGCATAAATATTTAGTGTGGCTAAAAAACGAAACACTGCAAAGTAATTCAGCAATGAGTTGTATAATGTTCCTTAGATCAGGTTAAAGAAAATACATTTGGGGTTTGATATTACTAAACTTGTAAAAATACATCTGTATTGTTTTTACCTCATCAGTGTGTAAACAGCTAAAAACTAGGTTGATATGTCTGTTTTAAGTGTATCGGTCAGTTTCATGGTTTTAGATGTTTATAATTTATGTGTATCCTTGACACTCAACCAATAAACAACAAATTCAGAATTCACTAGGATTATGCGTTATCGTGTTTTTTTTTACATTTAGCTAAAATATAAATACAAACTGTCTATAGTAGATACACTGTTTAGAACAATGTTGTTTGCAAATAGTCTGTTTTACTTATGTAACACGTTAGAGTTGAAATTCATGCATGACAATTGGTAAACCTTAGTCATTTGAGATCATAAATCCCCTCTTTTAGCTAGACCTGGTCAAAATGATAGATAAAACATAACCAAACACCTAAAAAATACACCAAAAGCAGATTGATAAAAAATGTATAGAGGCAAACGAGCCTAATCACTGTAATTACAACATCAAACTGCTTGTCTTACAAAATAGGGATGTGTCATGGGGGTGATATATCTCAACCCTTGACTAAAATAGCATTATCCTTCTGACTATTGATTAAATCTACTAAAAATCGACCTGTTTCATGATTTTAGATGTCTATAATTTATGTTTATCCTAGGACCACGCTACAAATCTTCAACACAGTTGGCTGAAAGGTGACTGAAATTAAGGGTATAGATTATAATAAGTATGATCGGATTGATGCAAGTTACATGAACATGTCTGTTTGAGGAAATAAAACAAAATAATGTATTAAACTATTGCAGTATTACACACTATTACACTATTGCATTATTACACATTTGCACAATATTACACTATAACACTATTACATACTATTATATGACTACCCTATGACAATATTACACTATTACACACTATGTCCCTATACATTATTAAACACTAGCACACTTAGATAAGATAAACCTCATCCCTGTGGGAAAATTCTATTAATTCACTACCTTATTCCTCTATTTAAATCTGTGGACAAAAACATCTTTATCAACTACAGACCATTGTCGTTGTTTTCACAATTTTCCAAGATTCTTGATTCAAGATTCTTAGATAGTTTTATTGAAAAGAATAACCTACTGAGTGAGAGTCAGTATGGATTCAGGGCAAATCGATCTACAGCCTTAGCCTTAATGAATATATATGAAGAAATAACCACAACCATAGATGAAAGGAATTACACAATAGGGGTGTTTATTGACTTAAAAAAAAAGCATTTGATACGATTGATCATCACATTTTAATTTCTAAATTACAAACATACGGTGTGAGAGGGGTGGCGATTAACTGGTTAAGTGGCTATCTTGAAAATAGACAACGATATGTACAACTCTCTGGTTACACATCTGAATGTATGAATATTTAATGTGTTGTCCCTCAAGGTTCGGTCCTGGGGCCCAAACTTTTTATTTGATATATTAATGATATATGTGTAGTGTAACTGAGGGGTACAATTCCCTGACTGTATTGATAAGTATGGTATCATTAAACCACTACCGCTTTATGTACTTTAATTACTGGCCATACAGTACATGATATATAAATATGATGAACACTTCCCACATTGAATCGGTTCCACACAAAGGTATAATCAAGTATTTATTGCAGCAAAAGGTACATAATATACGTCTCTATTATACTTTGGATGCGCTTATAAGGCAAAGGAATATGCGTAGGCAAATCAATAATGAATGTCCATTCTCTGGTTACGCAGGAGGTAATTATACAACCTGAATCTTAGGGAATTATATCTATGGTACACTAGTAATATATAGCGGGAGATACTGGAAGGGTCCCCCCGGTTGTAAGCCAGCAGGGGTAGAGGATCTGTCGGTAGTAGAGAGTCTGGTCAACGATGACTAAGGAGACTCCAAGTACAGGAGACGGTGCAATAGTCTCTTGATCCACAGACGAATACAGCTGTTCTCCGTAGACTGTAGCTCCACAGTGAAGAAAGCTAGCCGGCCTCAGGCTCTCTGAGGCGCAGACTCGACTTGGCTCCTCACAGGGTAAATCCCACACGTGTAGGCGTCGGCGATTCTCCGCTCCATAAATCACAGGACCAAATCAAATATAATCCAGCCGCAAAGGGCTATGTAGTCGTCGGGTAGATTAATCCAGTGTACATGTCCACACGGTTCTCGTCTAGGTCTCCTCGGGTGAAAGCGCCATGAAAGCAGCCCAGCCTGGATAAGCACTCTAGCTGGTACGAGGAAGCGTTGGTGATGCTGGTCACTGTAGAACTTTAGCCGCACGATACACTATACACAAATAGACTATTACTGACTTAATAGAACTATGTCGCACTCGACGGTATAGCGCCAAACTCTGACAATTCAGTTATTAATTCGCACGCGGTCTCAATGCTCTATTTGGGGCCAAACAGGCCATACTTCACCGCACGGAGTATCGTGGGTGAGGCTTCAACTTATTGGGTAACTCTGGACTTCTGACTAAGTGCTTCTGTATTCACCTGCGCCATATTTATATGCACGGCGAACAATCTAGTGCCAATCTCATTTCTGTCTCGTATCCCTGGGCAAGGCCGGGCATGTCCAGACATGTCTTGACGGTGGCTTTGAACCTGACTCTGGAGGCACGGCTCTGGCGCCTGTGGACCGCTGTCCAATAGGAGAATGAAATATTATGGTCTGTAATAGGCTAAAGGGATATTCCGTGTATATGTACAAGGAATATACAAGGGATATCAAACGATATACAAATACTATGCAATATATATCAATCAATAAATATATATATTCGGTTTAATCTGATCCTTTGTAACAGCCGCCTCCTAATTAGTCCCACCTAATTAGCTAAGCAGAGACAGATTAACCGCACTGTCCACTACTCAATGTCTGTTGTGAGGGGGTCGGGCAGTTCACAAAGTCATGGGGTCATGGTCGTCATCGATAGTATCGGGGAGCCTTGGCAGTTCTATTAGCCTCGCCACGGGTCGGGTGTAGATCCGTCCTTGGACGAGCACTTCGGCTGCTCGGACCTTTCCGTCGGCACCGGTGATCACTTTGCTTACGCGGCCAGCCGGCCACATAGCTCGGGGTAGTGACTGGTCGATAATCATGACGACTGTTCCTTCTGTCAAATTGTCTCTCTCTTTCACCCATTTCTGGCGGGTCTGTAGAGACGGTAGATAGTGGAGTAGGAAGCTGTTCCAAAACTTGTCAGCCAATACTTGACTGTACCTCCACATTCTTCGGCCGTTCGCTTCTTCAGGCCTGTACATTGTCTGTGGTAGCGCGGGGTCCAGCCGCCCCATCAAGAGTGTGTTGGGGGTGACTGGGTCGACATCTGCTACATCACTTGAGACGTAACCGAGGGGCTTTGAGTTCAATACTCCCTCGATCTCCGTGAGGACTGTCATTAGGACTTCTTCCGCCACGGTCTGGGCCCCAAGCACGGCGTACAGGGCTGTCTTTATTGAACGTACTTCTCGTTCTCAAGTTCCACCGAAGTGAGGTGCGTTCGGGGGATTAAACTGGAAGTCAATCTGGGATGGAGCGAGGTGGGTCTTAAGTTCTGGGCCCATAGCTTGGAAGCTCTCTCTCAGCTCTCTTTCTCCGCCTTTGAAGTTTGTCCCGTGATCAGACAATAATATAGACGGTTTGCCTTTCCGCGATGTGAATCTTCGGAAGGCCATAAGGAATGAGTCTGTGCTCATGGTTGGAAGGAGTTCTATATGCATCGCTCGGGTGGTCATGCATTTGAATACAATACCCCACCGCTTCTCGGTTCCTCTTCCTTTCTTTATATACAGCGGGCCGAAACAGTCCATACCGGTGGAGTGAAAAGGCTTGTCGCCGAGTCGGAGGCGACAGGGAGGTAGGTCAGCCATCCGGGGTATACTGGGCTGCGCTCGCCACTTACGACAGTCTAGACAGGTTCGCTGGAAGCGCCGCACTGCTTCTCTCCCTTGCAGTATCCAATAACGACGTCTGATCTCCGCGAAGACTCTCTCTGCCCCGGCGTGATGCACATCCTCGTCGTATTTCTTTATGATCAGCTCTGTGACCTTGTGTCGGCTGTTTAAGACTATCGGGTACTTGACGTCATCCGGTAAGTCTGGAGCTCTCCGCAGACGACCACCCACTCTGATGAGACCATGGGCGTCGCTCTCGGGGGCTAGGTGGAGCAGTCTGCTGTCTGATGGGACGGGCTTTGCTCCCTGTAGACAGTCTAGCTCATCGGGGAACGAGTCTCTCTGGGCTCGTTGTAGTAGAAGAAGTTCTGCTTCTTCGTAGTCAGCTGCTGTAATGTCAGTAGTGAGCTGAACCTCTGGGTGGTGCCACAGGAATGTCTTTAGCTGCGCACTCTCTAGGGTGAGGCAATCGTCTATGTCGGGGTCTGTGGAGACGAGTGTGTTCAATCCACAGAACATAGATTTCTTGTTTTCGGCCTCCTCGTTACTCGCTTCCCGTGGGGTGGGTGTAGGCCACTCTTCTTCCGGGAGCTTGAGGAACTCTGGCCCGTCACTGTATAGGTTGTGACGGGTGAGGTCATCCAGGGACATTCCCCGGGTGATGACGTCAGCTGGGTTGTGTTTTGTGTCCACATACCTCCAGCTTGCTACTTCTGTTAAATCTTGAATCTCTGTGACTCTGACTCCCACGAAGACCTTGTATCTGCACGAATCAGACCGGATCCATGTGAGTACTGTCGTGGAGTCTGACCACAAGATTGTTCTTTGCACCGGAATGGTGAGTTCACGTTGGATTAACGTGGCGAGTTGCGCTCCTGCTAGGGCTGCGCAGAGCTCTAGACGCGGGATAGATTGTTGCTTTCGTGGGGCTATTCTTGAGCGAGCCAGGATGAAAGCAGTATGTATTTCTCCTCCCTCCTCTCGGGCACGCAAGTAGGCCACTGAACCGTAGGCTACTTCGGAGGCGTCGCTGAAGACGTGCAGGTCCATCTGGCACGTCTCCGGCCTCACTGTGGGTGGGAAGTAGCTGCGGCGTATGTTGACACCTGGGAGTGAGCTGAGTTCCGTCTCCCACTCTCTCCATGTGGATGCAAGGTGTTCGGGTATGGGGTCGTCCCAGCCCTGGTCCTTGTCCCATAACGCTCTTACAATCATCTTTGCCCTGGTGGTGTAAGGTAGAATACATCCCAATGGGTCATATTGTCTGGCGAGTGTTCTGTATACACTCCGTCTGGTGGTCGGTAGTGCAGTCGACCTTCCCTGCTCCTTGGTCAGGGGTGTGTGTTTATAATGGAGCGAGTCTGTTTTGAAGCGCCAGACTAGTCCTAATGTCATTTCTTGGGCTTCTCCTGGGATGGTCGCCATCCAGGTCTCGCTGCTTGCTGCCTTGTCCTCGGGGGAGAGGCTGCGCAATACTTGCGGGTCGCTGCTGGCCCACTGCCTGAGATCAAAGCCGCCTTTGATCAGGGAGGCGCGGAGCTTGAGTAGAAGGGCCTCGGCTTCTTCTGGCGTCGAGACGCTTTGCAGACAGTTGTCCACGTAGAAACTATTTCCTACACTTTGTCGGACCTCTTCATCAGCTGCTGGGTCCTCTGCGACGTGTTTTTGCAGTGCAAACGTAGCACAGCATGGGCTGCATGTGGTTCCGAAAGGGAGGACTTCCCATTGATAGATGGCTGGTTGCTCATCCCCGATCCTCTCTCTCCATAGGAACCGCAGCAGGGGCTTGTCCTCCTCCACTAGTCTCACCTGCAGGAACATCCCTTTGATGTCGCCGCTGATGGCCACCTTGTCTTGGCGGAAACGTAGTAACACGCCTAGTAGAGAGGGGCCGAGTATTGGGCCGGGCAAGAGCTCTTTATTCAGATTTTGTGATCCGATCTGGTAGCTGCAGTTGAACACAATACGATCCTTGCCGTTGTGGTGGACTTTGTGGTGCGGCACGTACCATGATTCGGTCGTCTGATCGGCCTCTTTAATGTCAATTTTCTTTATGTGTCCCGCTGTGATTAGCTTGTTAATCTCAGCGCGGTACACAGTCTCTTGAGCGGGGTCTCTGGCTAGGCGCCGCTCTGTGTTCAATAGATACCGCTCCGTCACTTCTTTTGGGGCGTGGAAGGTAGGCATACCCTCTCGCCTCAGGAGTGGAGTTGCGTATCTCATCACTCCGTTGACTTTGACTCTCTTTGTCCCTTGCTCGAGGAGGGCTATAGCGTAAATGTCTTCCTTGGAACGAATGTCTTTCTTTTCGTTCTTAAAGGGCATTGTCTCTAGTGTCCATAGCCTCTCGACATGCTGTAGGAGGGTGGTGTCTTCTTCTGTCACTCTGGAGTGGAGGCAGCTAGTGGCTGCTGTTCGGTTAAGAGACTTAGCGAGGGGGCCTTGTAATGTCCATCCTAGGCGGGTCTCGACTGCTGCAGGACAGCCTCTGGGCCCTGTGTGGACCCGGTCTATCGGGACGATGAGGTCTGCATGGTCGGAGCCTATCAGCAGGGTCGGGGTGGCACCGTCTATGAGCGGTATAGGTAGTTGACGCAGGTGCACATATTTATCCATCAGCTTGGCGATGGGGTAGGTGTACTGCGACAGGCCTATTTCTTGGCTGGTGAAAGCGTTAGTAATCCTATACCGTCTCTCTGGCTGCCCGCTTGCTGCGATAGTGAAGGAGACATTCTCGCCCTTTATCGTCTTTAGATCTCTTCTTATTGTCCGAATCGTCATCTGGTTTTCGCTCCCCCGCAGCCCCAGCTGGGCCGCAGCGGACGCGAGGAGAAGGGTCTTCTCTGACCCGTCGTCAAGGACGGCGTAAGTGTCCATGACCTTGTCTTGGTAACTCAGTGTTACGCGGACCACCTTTAAGAGCACCCGGGCGCCCCCGCTGCTGGCGGGGTCAATGTACATAACACTTGCCTTTGTGCTGCTTGAGGGTGCAGGCTTTCTTCTGTTACTGTCGTGTAGGACATCTAGGTGGGCTCCGTCACACCGACTACACCTCTTCTTTAAGCGGCAATCGGCTGCCATGTGACTGCGCGCACATCGGTAACAGCGTCGGTTGGACTTTATCCATTGACTCACCTCGTCGGCGGTCATCTTCTTGAACGTGTCACATTGTGACAACCAGTGTTCCTTTTCGCAGTACGGGCACACCATCTTCCACTTCTCTTTCATCGAGGGGGTACTGTGGTTCTTGCTGCTCGGTACTGATTCTGATTGGTGCATGACGGTCACCAATCTTCGGCCATCGTTTGCTCTCCTAGGTCCCTCTCTGGAGCTTGGGGTGCTCCGCATGAACGTATCCAACCGTAGGCTGTTGACTTCTCTCGCCAGGAAGTCGGCTAGGTCTAGGAGGGATGGCTCGGGACCGTTAGGATCACGGTGGTCTCTTTGCCGCCTGAAGCGCTCTTGTCGGGCGGGCGGAAGCTTCTCTAAAATCCTCTCGACATTAGAGTTCGCGTACAGTTCGTGCATACCCTTTTCTCTTTGCGCCCCCAGCATCCCTACCAGGGATTGTACCTTGATAGACAGGTCATCTAGTGAGCGATTGTCTGTGGCTGGGGGTAGGCGGTCAATATGCCTTATCTCTTGTATTACGTAGTCCCATATGCGTCCATATCTTTGGTCGAGTGCTGCTAGAGCCGCTGTGTATGGGGTAGTAGAGGTGGCATAGGCCAGCGCTATATTGTGCGCTCGGGGCACCTTGAGGTGCTTCAGTAGGATAGCATACTTGTACGGTTCATCAGCTACATCGGACATCATTGTCTCTAAGCACATTCGTAGCTCCGTGTACTGTGCTCTGTTCTCGTGGGTGAAGTCCGGAAACGTCGGTGTGCCAATGTATGATGCCATGGATGGCTGGCACATCGGTGAGCGTTGGAAGAGAGGCCTCCTCTTACGCCTCTTGGTGGGCTGGTACCTGCTGGGTACCATGGCCCGCGTATCCAGGTGCTGTTCCTCGGGGCTGGTCGTGCGTCAAGCTCACCCGTGAATTGAGTCGGGGGTCTGTAGCGCAGAGCCGCGGGGGTAGAGCCTGGGCTGTACTGGACCTCCTGGTCCTGTGGAGTACTGTGCTGCTGTCGGGCTTGACTCTCCTCCTCTCCCTCTTCTTCTTCCTCTGGCAGGTCCTCTAGATCCTGTAGTCGTCTATTTAGCCTCTCCGCGGTGTAGACCGTTTCTTCCTTGTAGCTGGGTCTCACTTGGACCGGTCGGGGAAGGGGTTCGGAGGGGGGTATAGGCTCTCTCTGGTGGTCGGGCTCAGGGTCGCTTGATCGGGTAGGGGAGGGTGCCCTTGACCCTTGTCTTGACGAGGCCCTGGAACCCCGTGCGGAGGGAGGGGGTGTTGCCCTGGTGATCAGCTGCTCCATTATCCGCGCTTGTAATCGGTTGCGCTCGGCTTCGCGCTTGGTGAGAGCGAGGTCGCGCTCTGCTTCTCTTTGGGCACCGGCAGCGGCGCGCTGGGCTTCGGCGGCGGCGCGCTGGGCTTCGGCGGCGGCGCGCTGGGCTTCGGCCCGGTCCCTTACCATATTCTCTTCCGTCTGAAGGCGTCTAATCTCTAGACGTATACAATCTTCGTCGCTCCGTTGCTGCGCCTGAAGGCGTTCTCTTTCCATGGAAGAATGTTCGCGCTCACTAAGCGTCTGTGCTTGGAGTCGATCGCGCTCTGTTGAGGCTGCTAGGCTGGCGAGGAATGCCTGTGCCAGCATCTTGTCCGCCTCGCTGGGGGAAGACGCTGGTTGAGGTGATCCGCCCCTGGCAGTACTCATTGGAGATCTGTTCTCCTGTGGCGAGTCCTGGAGATCCATCTCCGGGGTGCTCTCCTCTTCTTGTAGCGGGTAGAGTTCCATCCCTGGAGAGCTGTCTTTATCCTGGAGCTCTCCGGGGACTACTTCTTCGGTCTTGGCGGGGGATAAAGTCATGTCGGGTCCCTCCTGGTCCCTACCGTGAGCTTGGTCAGTTACGTTAGAACCCACTAGGGCCTCTATTGGCGGGGTAGCCTGGTCGATAGGGTCGGACATAATTTTACTATCTACTTTTTCCGCGTTTACCGTCTGTAGAAAGCTAGGTAGTATATTGGCAACGTAATCCTCTAAGTACTGAGGTGTCTGCCGTCTACGCTGCGGGCGATCTACTTTAGGAGAACCATTTTGTGGAGTGTTCATCATAGGCCATGTCAATATTAATACCACTATATTAATATTACACTAGTTACCCTCCGGCTCGAAGGACCAATTGTAACTGAGGGGTACAATTCCCTGACTGTATTGATAAGTATGGTATCATTAAACCACTACCGCTTTATGTACTTTAATTACTGGCCATACAGTACATGATATATAAATATGATGAACACTTCCCACATTGAATCGGTTCCACACAAAGGTATAATCAAGTATTTATTGCAGCAAAAGGTACATAATATATGTCTCTATTATACTTTGGATGCGCTTATAAGGCAAAGGAATATGCGTAGGCAAATCAATAATGAATGTCCATTCTCTGGTTACGCAGGAGGTAATTATACAACCTGAATCTTAGGGAATTATATCTATGGTACACTAGTAATATATAGCGGGAGATACTGGAAGGGTCCCCCCGGTTGTAAGCCAGCAGGGGTAGAGGATCTGTCGGTAGTAGAGAGTCTGGTCAACGATGACTAAGGAGACTCCAAGTACAGGAGACGGTGCAATAGTCTCTTGATCCACAGACGAATACAGCTGTTCTCCATAGACTGTAGCTCCACAGTGAAGAAAGCTAGCCGGCCTCAGGCTCTCTGAGGCGCAGACTCGACTTGGCTCCTCACAGGGTAAATCCCACACGTGTAGGCGTCGGCGATTCTCCGCTCCATAAATCACAGGACCAAAACAAATATAATCCAGCCGCAAAGGGCTATGTAGTCGTCGGGTAGATTAATCCAGTGTACATGTCCACACGGTTCTCGTCTAGGTCTCCTCGGGTGAAAGCGCCATGAAAGCAGCCCAGCCTGGATAAGCACTCTAGCTGGTACGAGGAAGCGTTGGTGATGCTGGTCACTGTAGAACTTTAGCCGCACGATACACTATACACAAATAGACTATTACTGACTTAATAGAACTATGTCGCACTCGACGGTATAGCGCCAAACTCTGACAATTCAGTTATTAATTCGCACGCGGTCTCAATGCTCTATTTGGGGCCAAACAGGCCATACTTCACCGCACGGAGTATCGTGGGTGAGGCTTCAACTTATTGGGTAACTCTGGACTTCTGACTAAGTGCTTCTGTATTCACCTGCGCCATATTTATATGCACGGCGAACAATCTAGTGCCAATCTCATTTCTGTCTCGTATCCCTGGGCAAGGCCGGGCATGTCCAGACATGTCTTGACGGTGGCTTTGAACCTGACTCTGGAGGCACGGCTCTGGCGCCTGTGGACCGCTGTCCAATAGGAGAATGAAATATTATGGTCTGTAATAGGCTAAAGGGATATTCCGTGTATATGTACAAGGAATATACAAGGGATATCAAACGATATACAAATACTATGCAATATATATCAATCAATAAATATATATATTCGGTTTAATCTGATCCTTTGTAACATGTAGTGTCAAACATATTGCTATTTGTTTTATTTGCTGTCGATACAAATTTCTTCAGTTCAGGAAAATACCTTAAAAAATTAGCAGATGACATTGTAAATGAAATGTGTAAACTTAAGATATGGTTTAATAACAATAAGCTATCCCTAAATTTGGAAAAAAACGAAATTTATGATATTTACTAATCGAAAGAAGGACAATGTGGCATTATGTATTGACGGAGTTAATATTGAAAAGAGTATCTGAGTTAAAAAATTTGGGTGTTATGTTGGATGAGAAAATGACATGGAAGCCACATATAATGTACATAAAAAATAAGGTATCCGAGAGTGTTTTTGTTTTGAACAAGGCATAGAATGTGCTTGATTATAATTCTATGCGAATATTATATTGTTCACTCATCCTACCATATTTGAGTTACTGTGTGGAAGTGTGGGGTAACATGTATGAAAGCAACATAAAGCCATTATTTATATTACAGAAGAGAGCAGTAAGAATAGTTCACAATGTAGATTCAAGAGAACATACCAACGAATTATGTATTAAATCCAGACTAATGAAACTTAAAGAGTTAGCTGAAATACAGACTTTATTAGTTTTGTTTAGAGTAAAATGCAGAGTATTACCACCAAATATACAGAGGTTCTTCGTTCCCTAAACTTTCACACCCCCTTGCAGTGTTTTGACACCTATAACAGGCCCCCTGTTCACACCCAGATCCTCAAAAAGACAGATATTTTCAGCACTTTATATTTTCAGCCCAAGTCTAAGCTATCATATCTTTAACTTTTATACCTAATCATAATAATCGTAATAATTAATGTGAATAATACAAAAAACATTGGGGGTAAAAAAGAGGAAGGAAGTTAATGAACTGCAGGATGTTGGTATGGGGGAGATGGTCAGGCCATAAATATAAAATATAACACCACGTTATGCAATGATGCAGGGACATTAGCCCCTCTCATTCTTTAAATGTCCTTAATTTGGAACTTTAAAATCAGCTAGGGTGGTGAATGGTGTACAGTTTCAAAGTTTTTTTATTTTGAAAAAGGCCTTTTCCCCACACTCTGTGCTATTTCAGGGTACTGTGACATTAAATGGGGGTGGTGATGTCTGAACCGTGCTAAAAAGGGGAAGTTGACCTAAAAATGCAGGCTTACCATTGCTACAGTGTATGGACATTCAGACCTTGAGGTGATCTATATCCAAAATAAGTCTTAATTAAAGATGGTTGAAATACCCTATTGTTGTATTTGTAAATCTGCTATGTCCTAAATGTCTGGATGTAACATTAATGTCTATCAGTATGTCATGTATGCCCTGATTAATTGAAAATGGGGGAATCTGATGTAAACAGGACTAGAGTCTTTCTATGATCTGTAACCTCTTAATTTTTAGTTTTACGAAATAAGAAAATAAGAATCACCACCGTGTCCCAAACTGTCAAATAGTTGGTATTACAACATTTACATTTACATTTAGTCAATTAGTTGATGTTTTTATCCAAATTATAATTATAATACATCTCTGTCAGCGGTGTAACAATATTCATCAAAGTGTTGTATGTTATTGTGTAGGTTAGTTTATTAGGACATATGCATGTTTATGGGGAAATCTTTTAAAATATGTGTGAAAACAAGTGAACATTGTGTGAGCTAAAAATATGCTATGAGTAAAATGTTGTACAATACAATACTTGTACATGTACATGTTACAAAGATATAAACCATTTGAATGTTGCCTGTAAATGTGACTATAATGTTCTACATTTTTACTCTAAGGCCATGGTTAGACTAGTGTATTTGTGGCGTTTTTTTTATACGTTTTTGAATACGTTTCATGTCCCTATTACACAGAAATGCGTTTTTTGGCGTTTTTTTGTGGATACGGCTGAAACGCAAAATTGTGTTTGCGTTTTGGAGAAACGCTAAAAAACGCGCAGACAACAGCGTGTAGTCTGCATGAGCCGTTGTTGCGAAAACGCCCATGCGCAGTAGATACCATCTGCGTGCCCTTCCGGTGACAGAGAGCTGTCCCAAACCAAATAGCTGCAGCAACTTGTGTTGTCAAGTTATTGTTATAAGGACCCCAGTCCAAGCTACAACAGTCTGCATGCCCTTAACAATTGTTTGTATTGAGCCGTATTGTATTGTACCCATATGCAATATGTTAAAGAAAGTTTACATCCATTCATTCTGCTAGCATTACCGATTGGCACTCCCACTGGATAACATGAGCTAGTGTTAGCTATCAAACCCTGTTAGCTCAAAGCTCCTCTTTCAACTTAACAAGCATTAAACAAAATGGCCCAGTCATCTATTCACCTTTGTTTAATACACACAGCGTTGTCTCTAATGTTATCTAACCACTGATAGCTCCCGATATCATCAGTTTGGTGCTTGCTAAGTAGCATGAGCTAACGTTAGCTTCTAGCCACAATGCTATACTGTTATAATGGCAAATTCCATTGACGTTAGCATGCAGCTAACAATGCTACCGATCGTTTTTTAGACTAAACTATCCGCTCTTGGTGGTCACTTGTGTTGATGTTAGTTTTGTTTCATCAACAAATGACAGGCAGAACACACAGTGAATGTATCCGTTTTGTTTATTGCACTTTTATTAGGCTTTGCTGAAAAATAATTGCTGCATTGAGTAAATAGGCAAGATGGTGGCGCGGCATAGGCGCCTGCCTTATTGACATTTTCTTTGCTGGAGCTTCCAGGAAGTGTATTGGCACATTCAAGTTCTGATTGGTTGAAATTGCCTTCATGTTTGCCACCTACTGCCACCTACTGCTTTGGCAGTGTACTACATCAGTGTGCTCGGGTGACAAAAACGAAAAGTGTGATACGAAAATGAAACGAAAGGTGTAACCGCACCCTAAGTATGCATGTGCCCTAATCTTCACGCCCCCATGCTGTGTTTTAGCACCTACGAGGAGCCTATTCACACCCCCCGAACAGTGACAGCCTCACTGTCACACAGACCCAGATCTTTTCTGTACTTTATATTTTCAGCCCAACTCTTTAAGCTATCATATATAGTGTAATATATGTGTAATAATTAAAGTGAATAATATAAAACACTGTAATGCAACCTTTTTAAAGAATCTATTTTAAATAAAAACACTTCACAGGGGCGTGGCTACAATCAATCAAACTAAAAGGGGCGTGTTTTGCATAATGAGACAGGTGCCGTATACTAATTCTCTCTCTTTAGTGAATGAATGAATGAATGAAAACTTTATTTAACAGATTGCAGAATGAGTACAATACAGTACATCTCAATACACACAATTGTTAAGGGGATGCAGACCAGAGAAAGACGTTTGTCTTGTTTACATCAGGGTCCCCCATTTTCAATTCATATTGCCTTTTTTTGACATACCGATACTCAACATACATGACATTTATGGCATAGGGACATACCATGATTTACATTATTACAAATATGGTAACGTGGTTGTGGCTTTTACAAATAGTGGTTAGCTTTAGAGATGAATGGCTATGACAAATAGTGGTTCGCTTTAGAGATGAATGGCTATGATCACGGAGCAATAGTGTTAGGTGAAACAGAGACTAAGGGGGGCGTAATAGCGTAGCCTCAGTGGCCAATCAGAGCGCAAAACTCGAACGCGGAAGTACGAGTTGTTTGGGCTTCGAATAGATGCGTCCCGCCCTATTTTTTGTGTCTATTTGTTTATTGTTTACTCCGTTTATTTGATCAGGGACAGTGCATATCAATCAACGGTTACACATTTATAAATGAATACAAATACAAAAGAAACCTGTAAATATTCCAACATTAGCAGGGTTGCTAGTTTTCAGTTGTAGTCCCTGGGCTAGATGTTTAAGCCAGAAAGAAACAGAAAAAATAGGACATTATATAAAACATATAACATAAAAACAGTGTGCGGCTACGTGGCGTAGTGGGCAAGGCGCACGCCACGAATGCGGAGAGACGCTGGGCTCGAGCCCAGCGCTCCACATTGCTTTCAGTTTAGCTGGTCGTTCATACTAATACACATTGGCCGTATTAGGGGGTGGGAAACTGATGGGTGGGGATCGGGCGTTGTGGACAGCGACTCCTACAGGTCGGTTGGTGCGCCTGCGCAGTAGAATCAGGAGGTGTCGGGGGCAGCGTGAGCCTCCCACGCGTTACTCCTTGCCACTGAGAGATCGAGCTGCGCAGGTGAAAAGATGCGACTGCTGTTACCTCAAGTACCGGAGGGGACTTGTGCTATATATGACTTAGTCCACATTGCAGCCGGCTTGTGGGAGGCAAGAAACAGCGTTCGTGACAGGGGAGGGTTGAATTGGATGATACGAAATTGGGATGGGAGAAAAATATAGAAAATGGGAGAAAAAGTGGATAAAAAAAAACATATAAAAACAGTAACATATTCTCTACATTCACTCACTAGGCATTTGTGCATCTATAATAAAAAAAAAACTGTGTACAAGGGACAGGATCAAAGCCCATACATGTATAAGCACCGTATAGGCAGGCACACATATACATATTTGGGGGGGTCCTTGACACAGAAAGGATTTGTGACTCACTGCTCTCCACAAACCCACCCCCACAGGAGATCCAGCAGGAGACAGACATCCCAGAGAGGGAGCTGGTTCGGGCGCTGCAGTCCCTGGCCTGTGGGAAGACCACGCAGAGGGTCCTGACCAAGGAGCCCAAGTCCAAGGAGATCGAAAATGGCCACGTGTTTACAGTCAACGATCAGTTTACTTCCAAACTGTACAGAGTCAAAATACAGCAAGCTGGGTGTAGCGTTGTGTGCGTGTGTGTGTGTGTGTGTGTGTGTGTGTGTGTGTGTGTGTGTGTGTGTGTGTGTGTGTGTGTGTGTGTGTGTGTGTGGGGGGGGGTTAGGCATGTATTTAATTATAGTTAGTGGCTAGGGAATTTTTGTATTCAATGCCATGTCCAATTTTGGCCTGTGTTTAAAGGTGCTATGTCTCATATTCAGCCACTAGATGTCACTAGTGCACCAGCATCTCAGACCAAAACAAACAGACCCATTCCAATTACGTCCTCTCGGCAAAGTCATTATTTCTTAAATTCTTCAAGGACTTATTTTTTCCGGAGATACTATTTCTAGCCTAAAATGTTGTCGGAAACATTTAAACGATCACGGCCTGAGAATCCATTACTGTTTTTTGAATCAACTTAAGACACAACTCAACCACGGTGCTTTTCCTTAGGGTCCTGAGGTGGTTTGGATAGATATAGAACACTAGATAGCTTACCCGCGCTGCCGGCCAATGGAGAGCGACGTCGTCGTAGGGCGGCCATCTTGCCCCAGGCAGCTCAGCTACTGATAACATTAATGTCTATGGTGCATGTACTATTTAAATAACCATAGATTGCTCAATTCTTTACCGATTTTCAAACGGGTTGGTTTGCTATAAACATCAAAGATGTAGTTATGATACTGCATACTTATAAAGATGTTTTTTTTTTACAAACCGCGTGAATCATAGCCACGTTAATAATGCTTATAAACCAAACCGTTTGTAAATCCGTCAATATTTCAGCGAGTTATGAGTTATTTTTGTCTGTGCAGATCACTCACCCTCACTCAAGGCTGACTGGGGCAAGATGGCGGCAGTTCAGCGACGCTGGTGACTCCGCCTTAAGCTATCTAGTGTTCTATATATATCTATGGTTTGCTTTCCTTGGCCATCCTATTATTTTTATTGATCCGAGACTACATTGTACTTCTGTGTTCTCTATAAATCCAATGATCATTATTATCTGTCATCATTATTATTATCCCATTTCTCTTTTGAAACTCACGGAACATAATGTCGTCCGTCTCTCTCCCCGCCAGTTGCTGCCAAGCAGGGCGAGTCGGAGAGGAAGGAGACGCGGCAGAAGGTGGACATCGACAGAAAACACGAGATCGAGGCGGTCATCGTCCGTATCATGAAGTCCAGGAAGAAGATACAGCACAATGTCCTGGTAGCAGAGGTGGGTAGCAGAGCTGACTGCAATCAATCAATCGATCAATCAATCAATCAATCAATTTTTTTTTTTTTTTTATTATCTTTTCCCCCCTTTTTTCCGTTTTTCTCCCCTCCCAATGTTTAATCGTTATTGCTCATTCCCAATCCCCTTCCTGGTCGTTGCGCACTCTACCCCCTACCGTCGGTCTGGGAGGGCGGAGACTATCACATGCTTCCTCCGACACATGTGTAGCCAGCCCACCGCTTCTTTTCACCTGGCAGCGCGGACTCTCACTGGGAGAGTGTAACATGTGGAAGGTCACACTACCTCTCCCAGATCCTTCCCTCGCCGTGCAGGCGCCCCGACCGAACTGTAGGAGTCGCTGTTTACAACGACCCGGACCCACCCACCGGCTTCCCTCCCGCTGACTCTGCCAATTGAGTCAGTATCACGGCCGGCCAAGCCGGAGGCAACGCTGACAGCTGGATTCCATACCAGTGCCTCTCGCGTTGGTGACGAGCGCTTAGTCTGCTGCGCCACCAGCCACCAATCAAATTCATTTGTATAGCACATTTAGCCATGACACTTGTCAACCAAAAGTGCTTCACAGTAAGTCGCATAGCTAAAAACAAAGAAAAGTGCTAAAGTATCAAATAAACAGAAAATATAAACAACCCAACGGACAGACAAAGAAACAGAACAACACGTCAACAAGCAAGGCAAGAGTCGGAGTGAGTCAGGGAAGGCCAGGCGGTATAGGTGGGTTTTGAGTTTAGATTTAAAAGACTCGATGGGGGGGGCAGATTTGATGGACACAGCGATGCTGTTCCAGAGGTCAGGGGCTGCGACAGCAAAAGCACCCCCACCCTTGTCAGCCGATCTGAGGGCCCTGACGTTGGTACGTTGACTGCATGTTAGGTTACGTCCTGGTAGCAGAGCTGACTGCAGGTTAGCTTACATCACATCCTGGTAGCAGAACTGACTGCAGGTTAGGTTACATCAATCAATACGTCTATACTACTATGCACTATGCTGCTATGCCAATATTACTACCTACTATGCTAATATGTCTATACTACTATGCACTCAGAGTGAATCCAGTCAGGGGTAGTAGCAAATAATGAACAAGAGAGATTTGTTAACGGGCCGTTGAATTCAAGGAAAGAAAAAAAGGTGCTGCAAAATAAATGGGTCAAAATGTGATTTATTTTCTTTGGAGGAAAATAATAAATAAATGTATATTGTTTAGGGGGTGATTAAAAAATAATAAAAAAAAGCCCACATTGTACTCATGCCTGTGCATTCATTGAGAACCGTTCTTTAAACCCTTTTGGGGAGAGTGTCATCAAAAGTAATTTAGTCGGGGTAGCTCAATGAGGAAACGAATGGAGCGTGAAATTACAGTGAAGTTTTCACCATTTTCTCTGGAAGATGAAGAGCTTCTAACCTGTAGGGCAGGTGTGTCTTACTTTTCTGAGTTTGTTTGTTTTCCAGTGTGCGTTGATTTAGTGAGTTTAGGCCATGTCCAGACTAAAAAGATTTTGGTCGTTTTAGCCAAAGTATTTGATCGTTTGCATCTTTCTGCCACACGGAACTGCGTTCTGGCAGCCTGAAGACGGTACTTTCTGATACCAGCTCCCAGAGTGCGCAATTCTGAAGACGCCCCCCATTGCGTCACTATCTTTACAAGCGATACGCGTCTTCTCCTGAACCGATGACACGATAGCCCACCTCTCCCTTACCCTGCATAACTATGCTCCTAAATGTGAACTATTGTCTGGATACATACACTGGGCAGGGTTTCCATTATCCGGTAATTCCTGTTTTCTTTTACCAGAAGAAAATCAGTTGATATTTAAATCTCTGGTCATAATGCCCTGTGGAAATTATTCATTCTTATTTCCCCCCCGTCGACAACAGATTGACATCTCCCTTAATCTGCATGCAAAACCCAGCCAACAAAAAAAGAAACATGATACATATATCGTATATGTCCAGATATGCTAGAAGTGTTTATTAAACACATAACACCGGGAGTTATTATTAAACAACAATGGCATGTACAGAGTAGTTGCGTGTTGATCGGGATGATGCAACTGTGTGATGCAATACATGATACTAGCGTCACATAGCTGGCCTTTTTCTGAAAACCCTATAGCCAAGCACATATTGTTCCATAGCATACCCCTTCAGTTGATCATGACAAATCCTCTCTTACCATGACTATTAAAAAGCCTCCATAATTTAGTAAATAGTATTCCCATGGCTGGTGTAGCCAGCTAGCGTTGATGCTATCCAATGCTACCAACATTAGCTAAATAGCTAACCAACTAAATACAATAGACAGTTTGCTAGTCGAAAGGACTGGACACAGGTACAAGTTAAACATCAATCAATTACTTTATTAATACAACACAGGTAGTTTGAGCCGCGGTCTCTCTCTCTCTCTCTCCACTCCCTAATGTACGTTGCGCTGCTGTGTTTGTCTCTGGAAACTAGGTCAGCTCAAAAGCTGAAAGCTCAAAACAACAACAACACTTCTGGTCGGGGGTTTTCAAAATAAAAGAAACAGGAAAGACATTTATTTTGTAAATTTGTGGCACGCACTTATTATCTTGAGACGTTTTCGTTTTTACGGGAACCTTAAAACGAAACGAAAACGAAAAAGATCTAAATCGTTTTAGGCGCTTGTTACACTGACTGTTTTTGTGCTCGTTTTTATACATTTTTGAATACGTTTGCTGTCCCTTTTACACAGAAATGAGTTTTTTTGGCGGATACGTTGTGGCCCTACTGAAAACGCTAAATTGTGTTTTCCGTTTTGGAGTAGCGCCAAAACTCGCCGACAACAGTCGTGTAATTTGCACGGAGCCGTTGTTGCGAAAACGCCCATGCGCAGTAGATACCATCTGCGTGCCCTTCCGGTGACAACAGAGTGTGTGTGTGTGTGTGTTTGGGACAGAGCTGTCCCAAATAGCTGCAGCTACCATGTGTTGTCAAGTTATTGTTATAAGGACCCCAGTCCAAGCTACAACAGTCTGCATTCCCTTAACAATTGTTTGTATTGAGCCGTATTGTATTGTACCCATTATGCAATATGTTAAATAAAGTTTACATCCATTCATTCTGCTAGCATTACCGATTGCATGAGCACTGCCACTGGCTAACATGAGCTAGCGTTAGCTATCAGACCCTGTTAGCTCAAAGCTCCTCTTTCAACTTAACAAGCATTAAACAAAATGGCCCAGTCATCTATTCACCTTTGTTTAATACACACGGCGTTGTCTCTAATGTTATCTAGCTACTGATAGCTCCCGATATCATCAGTTTGGTGCTGGCTAACTAGCGTGAGCTAATGTTAGCTTCTAGCCACAATGCTATACTGTTATAATGGCATATTCCATCCACGTTAGCATGCAGCTAACAATGTAGCTAACAACGTCACGATCTTTTTTGAGACTAAACTATCCGCTCTTGGTGGTCACTTGTGTTGATGTTAGTTTTGTTTCTCAACAAATGAGAGGCAGAACACAGTGAATGTATCCATTTTGTTTATTGCACTTTTATTACACTTTGCAGAAAAAGAAGTGCTGCATTGGGTAAATAGGCAAAGATGGCGGCGCCCGCCTTGTTGACATTTTCTTTGCAGGAAGTGTATTGGCACATTCAAGTTCTGATTGGTTGAAAATTGCCTTCATGTTCGCCACCTACTGCCACCTACCGCTTTGGCAGTGTACTACATCACTGTGCTCAGGTGACAAAAACGAAAGTGTGACTGGCCTCCCCCTACGTTGCGGCGAAACTCATCTGACAATGAAACGAAAATGAAACGAAAGTCTAACCGCAGCCTTAGTCTGGACAAGGCCTTAGTAGTTTACCAGCAAAGGGAAGTTGGAGCGTCAGTGCAGCAGGGCTGGTTTTACTGCACAGAGTTATTCTAATTCAACCACACGGCCCAAACTGTTACACTGTTTACACACTAAACTGTGTAAACTGTCCTAGCATACAAGTGTTTCCTCTTCCAGAAAATGGTACTCTATTTTTGTATCTGTATTTCAAGTTTTTATTTAGCTTTCATTCTGTTCTCCATTGCAGGCAGGAGTACAGTGCAGGTTTTTTTTTCTAACATGTCGTAGTACCTACTAGTACTAAGTAATATACATTTTCAAAATGGCTGCTGTTTCCCCTAGCAAGTTGTGTAGTTGAAAAATGATTGTTTCCCGACAGTTCTGTTAATTGTCTCTCTCTCTCTCTCTCTCTCCTCAGGTGACCCAGCAGCTCCTGGCACGCTTCCTTCCCAGCCCCGTGGTCATCAAGAAGCATATAGAGGGACTAACACTTTTAAAAAGCAGCTAAAGACTGTGCTGTTTAAACAAGGGTTTGGCGAATTATGCTCTATGTAAATCTTTTATGTCTTTTTATCTGTTTTGGCTTTTCCTGATCTTTCACGTTTTTAATTATTTTCTTTTACCATGCTGCTATCTTTTGCATTTTATTGATGTTTTTACTATGTGAAGCACTTTGTGACCCTGGTCTGTGAAAGGTGCTATATAAATAAACTTTACTTACTTACTTACTTACTTACTTACTTACTTACTTACTTACTTACTTACTTACTTACTAATAGAGAGAGAATACTTGGCGTGGACGCCCGAGGACCGTAAAGTCTACACCTACGTGGCATAGAGCAAGACGGCCTGGATGAGAGCGAGAAAGAGAGAGACTGGATGTGGGGGTGGTTTAAAAAAAAAAAAAAAAAAATTGACTGTTGTTCGCATGGACTGGAAGTTTCTTTTAAAGATTAATGCTGGGAGGCTGACTCATCATGCCGTACAAAAACCAATAAAAACCATGATAGAAATGTGAAAAAAATAATAATAATAGTTTAAAACAAAAATCGTGTGTCGTAGATGATTTTAAATCAGGCCCACTCTTCCTTGTCCCTGTGAGTTTAAACGCAGATGGATCCAGCTTCAAGCGTTTCACTGTTTTACCCTTGTAGAGATCAACCTTCAAACAATCCCTTGGGAATTTTCTTTAATGCACCACATAAATTCTTTTTCTTCAGTTTTCTTGTTTTCAATACTGTATAAAAATGAAATTAATTATTAAAAACAAAAAAGATGGCAAATGTGGATTGCTACAAAAAGGAAATAAAAAAGAAAGAGAGACATTTAAATATATATTGATGCTCTGGGGGTTCCCTGCCCATTATCCCAAAACGCCGGCCCCCACGCGTGTATCCTTTCCGCAACGGAATTCGGTTTCCGGGTTCCTCTGATTGGCCGCGACCCCCACGTGACCCGCCCCCCCCTATCCACCGCTCTGCCGCGCGCGCCAGAGCGAGCGGCCGCGGACTCGCTCGCTTCCTCAATTTATACGCATGGAAGTATTGACTGAATGAATGAATGAATGAAAACTTTATTTAACAGATTGCAGAATGGGTACAATACAGTACGGCTCAATACACACAATTGTTAAGGGAATGCAGACCTGAGAAAGACGTTTGTCTTGTTTACATCAGGGTCCCCCATTTTCAATTCATATAGAACGACTATGCCGTAACAAATCATTAAAAAAATATACCGTTAACTGGAATATGTTGTGCCTTTACACATATGTTGGATTATGTAATTGGTTTGTCATGACAAACAAATAAAAAAATCGCGATTTACCCGCTGGCTACAACAACACTCACATATTCATACTAAAATACGGTCTAAAGCAGGGGTGTCAAACTCATTTTCACAGAGGGCCACATCAGCATTATGGTTGCCCTCAAAGGGCCAAAGACCGTATAAATGTTAATGTAATGTAAAATAAATGTAGCTACTCATTTACATATTGTTAAACATGTTGTTTCTGTATTTATTACTTATTCAAGTTATACATATTGCATATGCATTTGCATAGATGTAAAAATATATGTTAGCTTATGTTATTTTAACAAATTATTTTAGTTTATCAGAACCCCATATTACTCCATCAATCAATGATCAAACCATTCAAGTAAATAACAAAGAAGAATATCATCAAATACAAGCTATGACATTAAGTTTGTTCAAAACCTTTTTGTCACAGTCAAGAGGGGCAGAACTAACACCTGTGAGCTGCAAAGAACACATGGGACAGATGTAGCAGATGTTACAAAAACAAATGGCTGCACACAACCTTGCAGAGGCCATACATCCAACTAATGGAAGATAGTTTAATTAACTTTAATTAACAGATTGCAGAATGGGTACAGTACAGTACAGCTCAATACACACAATTGTTAAGGGGATGCAGACCAGAGAAAGACTTTCGACTTGTTTACATCAGGGTCCCCCATTTTCAATTCGTAATGAAATTGCTATTATGTGTCTGCATGAACACACAACTGTAACTGTACTCAAAAATAACAAAATAAGGGTTGTCTCAGTTCACAACTATATTGGTCAAGTTTTGGGTGGGACTTGTTTGCGTCCCTACAGCTTCTTATTCAATTGAGCGAGATGCTCGGTTATGTCACACAGCCAGCTTGCATCTGACAGTTCAGACAATATTTCTTCAACCCTTTGTTACCTATTCCGCCTGGATCTCTTGGGGGGCCAGAGCTCTTGGGGGGCCACATCAAATGACATGGCGGGCCGCATTTGGCCCGCGGGCCGTGAGTTTGACACCTATGGTCTAAAGTATAAGTATGTTTTTATGGTTTTCTGCAGCTTTCTCCAGAACGTGATTTATAGCCCTAAATGCATTATATTGATGATCAAATACAGTTTGATAGTGATCTGCGCGAGATACAAAATTTCAAATGGACGTGCTTCTAGAAGTTACTACTTATCATCTGATGTTGACCGGATGGGGGGGGGGGGGGGGTCGTTTATAATTCCGTGGCCAACGTTAGATGATTCATCTAGTGTGGGTGATATGATCATTAGAGCAGTTTGTATCGAACACGTTAAAAAGAAACTCACCGTAGCTTCCTCGTAGCGTTGGGCGATGAGCGTGGAGCAGAAATATTCCTATTATGGGATGTTGAAATATGCTATCCATCTCCAGGTTGTATAATAGTATATACGTCCAAATCATGTTGTTTATCGAGTTATTGGTAACGGATTGCTATCCATTGTGTCTAGCTCGAGTCCCGGGACTATTAGCGAGTGATCGGACCGAATTGGAATGAGCACCAGCTTCCGTTTCCGGTTTCCGGTTTCCGGTTTGAGCAATCCGCCGATCGGCCACCAGATGGCGCTCTTGAACCGTTGGAGAGTTGAGAGGGGATCAACAGTAGATCTCAAGTCTCCTAGGGAGAAATATGATTGCGATCACAGATTTTTGAAATATTGATCTCAATGACGTGGTACGGCGTCTTTGGCAGAATGAGCATGGCGGGGAATGACGAGTTTAGGCGTTTTTGGCGACCAAAGTGTTAAAAACGAAGGTTCGAACCCTGACGAAGTTCGAATCCCAAAAACAGGCTTCAGGGACAGCCTTACTGGGGGGAGAGAGAGGGTGAAGGCTGAGGAGGAACTAGGGCATGGAGGAGGACACCATAGATATATATATATATAAACACTAAATGGCTCAAGGACCGGTGGAGTCTCCCGCGTAGTTCACCGGTGGCCATCTTGCTTGAGTGGACTACTGCTTTAAGGTGATGATCTGCAAAGACAAAAATACTCTCTCGCTGAAATCTTGACGTATTTACAAACGGTTTTGTTTATTAGAAACGTTATTAATGTGGCTATTAACACTTTGACTGCCACTCACGGCTAATCTCGGGTTTACGATAGTTACGTTGAAAGCCACTCACGAGATATCTCGGATTTTTTTCTTTTTTGCGATCTGAAATCATATTGCATCACGCGAGCCTACCCTAGCCTACCCAAGGGCCGCCGGCGATCAGATGTGAAAAAAGCGCCCCCTATCGTCTCCCAGATGGTAAATGGTAAATGGAATGGACTCAATGAAAATGGATGGGGGAAAAAAAATATTCCAGTCCACATTTTTCCAGTCCACTGATGCAGCCGGGGTTACCAGAGTTCATTCTGGAGCCTCTGAGCCGCGGGGAATCATGTGTTCTACTGTACACACGTTGGATCTATACACTTATCGATTTTTTCTAATGGTGATCAGGAATTGGAATATACCATTTGGATACCATCTGATGTCAGGTAAGGAATCTATGTTATCAGTGTTAGGATAATCAGACTCGTTTTCATGAAGATATAAGCTGTTTTGTGAAATGTGCTCTATCGGTTTCACTGTAAAATCCATGAGGAAATGAAAACGGCTATTATCAGCGCGCGCCTTGAATGTGCGTGCGTGCACGTATACTATTGATCATCTAGCGTTTATTTGAAAACGATTCATAAATAGGCCGACAAATATCAACGTTCTATATACGTTCAGTAAAAGGCGATTATCACAGAATGGACTGTTTTTCACCTGAAAACGAGCGCTTTTCAAAATGCTCTCAAACGGAAATGAAGCGATAAAAAACCAATCTGCCTTGACAGCACTGACTGGAAAAGGATTCTTTGATAAGCGACGGGCAGATTAGACACATAGCCATAATTTAAAACATAGATTAGGCGATATTAACGTTAACATTGGCGCAGATGGTGGCATTCAAGCACTAAGTCGTGCGCCCCCTGGTGGCACTGAAAGTATTAAGTAAGTATGCAGTATGATAACTACATCTCTGACGTTTTTAACAAACCAAACGGTTGAAAATTTAGCAAGTTGTGGTTATTTCAATAGTACATGCACTATAGACATGCATGTTATGAGTGGGCGTGCTCCACCCACACAAGATGGCCGCTATTTAGCAACGTCGGTCTCCGTTGGCCAGCAGTGCGGGTGAGTCATCTACATTTACATTTACATTTAGTCATTTAGCTGACGCTTTTATCCAAAGCGACTTACAAGTTCTGTACGACAAGTCATCAGGAAGGGTACAACTCTATCAGCTGAGTAACAATGTTCATCAAAGTGTTGCATGTTACAGTGTAGGTTAGTTTATTAGGACAAGTGCATGACAGTAAGGTTAGTTAGGGTTAGAGTTTTTATTATTATAATTTTTTAATATATTTTTATTTCAGATAATGGTTGAAGAAGTGCGTCTTAAGTCGACGGCGGAAGATTGGACAGGTTTCGGCTGTCCTAACTGGGGTGGGTAGTTCATTCCACCATTGTGGGGCAAGGACTGAGAATAGGCGGCATCTCTTTGATGACCCTCCCGGGGCTTGGATAGGAGTAGGTCTGAGGCGGCCAGAAGATGCAGAGCGTAGGGGTCTTGAGGGTGTGTAGTTAGAGACCATTGACCGGAGGTAGGCGGGTGCGGTTCCCTTTGCCGCACGGTATGCTAGGTCGAGGATCATCTAGTGATATATATCTATGGTGGAGACAGCTGGGGGGAGAGAGAGGGTGAAGGCTTAGGAGGAACTGGGGTATGGAGGTTAGGGATGCACCGATCCGACTTTTTCAGTCCCGATACCGATACCTGGGCTTTGGGTATCGGCCGATACAGAGTACTTAAAACATTACTTTCCTAACTTAGTGAAACAAAATGTAACAAAGTAACACATATATAAATGTACTGAATTGTTATTTATTATTTTATTTATTATTATATTATATTAATATATATTTTTTTGTATCCAATATTAAAAAGGTGAGGTGCTGGATCATTACTCATGTTACCCTCGTCCTGTGTGCTGTCAACCTTATGTTTCTCCGTATTCCCCGTGAGTCAGTTTTTGTATTGTTTGCCACGTTCAGTAAAGAACTTATTACTTTCATCCACGACTCGTGCTTCGTCTATTTCATCCTCCACTTCCTTCTCGTGTTAAGTTTGCATTCTGGGTTCTACTCATCTCTACCACCGACATGCCAACGAAACGTTCCAGGAATCGTAACAGAATGATCCAGCCAAACCAGAACCCTGCAGAGAGGAGAGACGGAGCGAGCTTCGCGCTTGGTATCCTGGGCGCTTCGGTCCTGTGTGCCGACCAGGCGGCCGCTCGGGATTTGGCACGTGGGACGGAGTGGCCGGGCCAGCGCCGCCGATGACAACGGGTGCTTGCGCCGCGGTCACTCCTGTGCTGGGGGGCCTTATGTTTCTCCGTATTCCCCGTGAGTCAGTTTTGTATTGTTTTCCACGTTCAGTAAAGAACTTATTACTTTCATCCACGACTCGTGCTTCGTCTATTTCATCCTCCACTTCCTTCTCGTGTTAAGTCTGCATTCTGGGTTCTACTCATCTCTACCACCGACATGCCAACGAAACATTTCCAGAAATCGTAACAGCCACCTACGTGGAGCTACTACTGATTGGGAGATGCAGGTAGATTTGGGAGAAAAATGTGTTGTTCCACGAGAGATAGTTAGCACTAACTTGAGGCCTGACCTAGTATTATGGTCTCGTAGTCAGCGGTTAGTTTACTTTATAGAATTGACCATGCCTTGGGAGGATTCAGTGGAGGAGGCGTATGAAAGGAAAACACTTAGATCATATGCAGACTTTACTAAGCCAAGAATGACCCAGCACAATGGGATATGTGGGGGAATCCACCAAAAATAATCGAATGCGCTCAGAATGGTTCCCATAAGCAACCCGCATAGATAAATAATTGGTTCTTTTGGTGACACTGCCTGTACCCAATGGCTGTCCATCAAGCGCTGTGACACTACAGGGTTTATGGAGGGAATGTACAGGTATTTTAGAGTCCTCAGCCCATCTGGAATCGATGAAACTGTCCACTGCCCCTGAGTCTAAAAAGGTGTCAACCTTAACAGACTGCCTATTCCAGCCTAACACCACAGGCAAAAAGGTTCGAAAGGGGGTGATGTGATGTCTCACTAGTGTCTCTCGGCCCACTAGCGAGACTGACCGTTTCCCTTCAGTTTCGGACACTCCACCCTTGTGTGACCTGTTCTCCTGCAGTACCGGCACCAGTCCACATGAGAACCAGTCTGCCTGGAGTCACGCACAGAAGTGCTGTCCACCTGCATAGGCTCAGACGAGCTGGCCACTGAAGGTTGTGGAGGAAAGGACGAATCTTCCTCCAGCGGGACACGAAAACGTTGGCCCCGCCTCTCACGCTCACGGTCTCTGATCCGGTTATCAACGCGTATGGCGGTAGTGACAAGTCTGTCAAAATTGTCTGGAGATCCCACAACCACCAAAGCATCTTTAACCTGATTAGATAACGCGTTGGTTCATGGATTTCTCTCTCGTTACTATCGTACATCATTTAACTCTGAACATCTTTTCCTGCTGCAGGAGAACCGAACGAGAGAAATGGCAGAGCTGAGACACAGGCAGAGGGAGAGTGTCCGTGTTTCAGCCAAGCGGGACTCTACACTGGAACCACACCCTGGTGTCTCACACCTTGCCTCCAGCTTGTATTCGGCCCTGCACAGCTTCCTCTCCATCCATCCAGGTGGCAGAGCCCGATGCAGGAAGGGCATGCTGCCTCAACTTGCAGGGTCCCCCGCTGTAGAGAAACCGGAGGTAGGCCCAGAGAGCAGGCAGGGGAGAAGACCAGAAGAGAACAAACCTGCACTGAAGGAAGCGGAGGAGGCACTGTGTCACCAGACAAGTGAAGACGGCCTCGGTGGTGATGTGTCGGACGTCCCTCACCAACCTTTTTCTCCAGCTGAAACCCGTTACTCTGCCTTTTTGAACAGCAAGGGGAACCTGGGCTCCCCGTGGACCATCCTCAGCCCTTGTCCCTCACCCCGTGGGAACAAACCTTTGCGCAGCAGACTTCCTAGACCTCCTAACCCAGAACACCTGGTGGGTCCCAGACAGGACTTTGGGTCCACATCCCCCCTCGCCTTTAAAAAGCCATCCCAGGCGGCGGCCCAGAGGCAGAGGTCTCACTTTGTGGATGAAACCAGGGCAGGTCCGGCGTCTCGCTCCTGGCTGGGAAATCTGTTGCAGAGCAGCATAGCCAAACTGTCCAGGTCTTCCACAAGTCTGATGACGGGAGTCCTTGACGGAAGGGGGAGCTAGGGCTTCTGGAACTGGGGTGTGGGCAGTTGTGTTTTTTATTTATTGTGTTTTGTGTTTTTTATTTATTGTGTTTTGTGTTTTTAGTTGGGTACGTTTCTTATCTTTAGGGGTGTAACGGTACACAACCACGGTACGGTACGTACCTCGGTTTTGAAGTCGAGGTTCGGTACCGGTTTTCGGTACAGTGGGGGAAAGTTTGTCTTTCCATGTTCCACTCAGAGGTGATGTAGTGTGCAGTAACTAACTCACTACACACCAACTTGTTCGGTTCGGATACGTGTACCTTTACACCCCTACTTATCTGTCATTTATTTTAGCTCCCAGTGTGTTCTCCCCTCGTCTTCCCTATCACTTTTTAAAAATGTTTAATAAAGAACATTTTAATAAAGGTAATGGGTTACATTTTTGATAATTCTATTCATACTTACTGCCCTTTATGCCTATTGGCAAGGATTTCCACTTGTGACTGTTTCAGGGTGAACTGTTGGAGGTACCCCAGTGGGGCCACTCTGTTCATTTCATACTAATTGCTGTGGGGCACTCTAGACTGCGGTCCATGTGTGAGAAGTGCTACAGTATATAGAAGAGTTTTTAATATTTATTATTATTATATTGTAAAAAATGTATGCATTGAAACGTTTAAAGTCTCGACGACATTGAAAATCAGGGTGACCTCAATTGTCCTTTTGAGAATATAAGCAGAGCAAGAGGGAAGAATTGCTATGGGTTGGCGAAGTGAGCCAATGTCCCCCTCGTCCCCACCGGTGACGTGCCCTTGAGCAAGGCACTTAAACCATCATAAATAGTTAGAATGGGTTATACAATAAATGCAGAAGACACATTTGTAACATGTAAACATTTACTTAAATATTATATTATATTCTAGACATAGATATTGTAGGTAAGGTGCATCAAGGCCGGGGGGGAGGGGCCTGGGGCTCAGCATGGAGTATTGGCTTCCAGTATGCTACGGGATAGATTTTAAGGTTCTCCTATTTGTTTTTAAAGCCCTTCACCTGTTTATCTGTAGACCGTCTGGAGATCCCACAACCGCCAAAGCATCTTTAACCTGATTAGATAACGCGTTGGTGAACAAAGTGATGAGTGGTGTTGAAGGCAGAGATTCTGTGTAGGATTGTTAGTAACTGTCTAACTGCATATATGGCTGTTTACACTAGTAACTGTTTACCTGCATATATAACTGTTTCCACTAGTAACTGTTTACCTGCATATATAACTGCTTCCACTAGAGGGCGCCCTAGGCGGAGACACTCAGGAGTACTACCATGTGGCGAGTATAAGTAGCTCTGTCTCCTCCCACTTCTTTCTCTCCCCCCATGTCTCTCAGTGAGAGAAGACCTGTAGAACTACTGCTCTTCATGTGAATAAAAGAAACCATGCCAGTTAAGGCTCAAGATAGAAACCATGCCTCTTGACCACATTATTGTCGCCCTATAGCCGAATTCTGTTAACAGGTTATGGGCCCAGATAACGCCGGGGCTAAATAATAAGGGTACTGTAGCAAGCTTAGCTGAAGTATAGGCTAGGTTAGCGCCGGGAGCACCGCGTGGCTAGACGCTAGGCCAACAAGAGTTAAAGCTAAGCCTACCACTAACGAAGAGGATGGATAACAAGAGAAGGGCAAATGGCCATCATTCAATGGAAAAGCAGAGAACTATGAGCTCTGGGAAGAGCGCATGCTGTGCTGCATGCACGGGGCGGGGCTGAAGGAGACGATCCTGGAGGCCCCCACGGGAGAACTGACGGCGGAAGAGCAAGCCCTAGACGACCAGCGTAATGCAAGCGCGTACTGTGAGTTAGCGCCGATGCTCGACGACACCAGCTTGGGGCTGATATTCCGCAGCACTAACGACCGAGGCCGAGAAAGCCTGGCGGTATTGAGAGAGCAATACATCGGGCGAGGAAGACCCAGAGTCGTGGCCCTCTACATAGCACTAACGGGCCTGAGGAAGGGGACCACAGAGACTGTGACCGAATACGTCAACAGAGCGGAGCAGATCACGACGCCATTGAGGAGTGCCGGAGAAGCACCAGGCGATGGGCTAATGATGGCGATGATAGTGAGTACCGGAGCTGTACAAACCGTTCACACTCCTGGTAACACACGGTTAAACGGACATGACGTTGGGACAGTTCAAGGCTAAGTTAAGGAACTTCGAGGCCTCAGAAGACACCCACCCAGCCGCCGCGGAGGAGGGGGAGAGGGTGCTAAAGGCCCGAGTGACGCCAAGGGAGAGAACCAGGACCCTGACGGAACTGGCGTGTTGGCGATGCAGAGATAAAGGCCATCGGAGAAGCGACTGCACAAAGACTGTCTGGTGTAGCTTCTGCAAATCCACGGGGCACACAGACAGAACGTGCATGAAGAAACACAACCAGAGCGCGCGATACGCGCATGGGCAAGATGGCGGCTACGGACGAGACGACGGCCATGGACGAGACAGAGGCCATGGACAAAATGGCGGCTACAGACAAGATGGCGGCTACGGACGAGACGGAGGCCACGAACAAAATCGCGGCTACGGACAAGAAGGCGGCTGTGGACAGGATGAGGACAGCGGACACGATGGCGGCGACGGTCGACGTGAGACGGATCGAGACGACGCCCGGAGAATAACGGAACAAGAAGACTGCGCTTTCGGGGCGCGGACAGCATGCACTGCCAGACTGGCCCAGCTGCAGCGGGCCCAGAGAAGGGGACTGATCGTGGACACAGGTGCGTCGTCCCATGTCATCAACGAGTCGGTTCAAGAACTTTGACGACACTTTCCACCCGGAGAGGCACAGCATGGAGCTGGCGGACGGGAGACGCACCTACGGATTGGCGCAAGAGAGGGGAGACGCACAGGTATGCCTCACGGACAGTAAGAGGCGCCGGCGTACGGTGACGCTAAAGAATGCTCTATACGTACCATCGTTCCCACAAGGACTATTCTCTGTAATAGCTGCTACTGCAAGCGGTGCCAAGGTATTCTTCGATAAAGGTAAAAATGTTCTTGTAGAACCTGACCGTACCCGGTTTGACATAAAGATGTACCAGAGAATATATTATCTGAAAACGGAGTGTAATGACAACGACCAGTGTGATGATAATAATGATGTGTGTAGCGGGACGGCCAGTCACGATATTCAGACATGGCACGAGATTATGGGTAATTGTAATTACAAGGATTTACTGAAACTGCAAGTAGTGTCAGAGGGCATGCACATTGAAGGGGAAAAGCGTAGACCTGACAAAAATTTTGCAATGTGCAAAACGGGGACGTTTACCCAACCGAGATACAGAAATCCCACAGACAGAGTAAGGGTACCACTTGCACTAGTTCACATGGACCTAGCAGGCCCAGTAAGCAACGAGTCCATAGGAGGTTTTAGGTATGTACAGTCTTTTACAGACGTGTATACAGGGGCAGTGTTTGTTTACTTTCTCAAAGCAAAGAGTGACACACTCCAGGCCACAGAGAAATTCCTGGCAGACGTAGCCCCTTATGGTACAGTAAGATGTCTGAGATCCGACCACGAAACCGAGTTCGCAAACAGAGAGTTCCAATCACTGTTGAGAAGGTATAAGATAAGACATGATACGTCACGTCAATATCCCCCACACCAGAGCGGGGTGGCAGAGAGGGAATGGCACACCCTTTTCGAAATGCCTAGGTGTAAGCTAGCAGATAGTAACTTACCTAAGAGCCTGTGGCATTATGCGGTGCAAGAAGCCGCTTACACCAGAAACAGGTGCTTTAATAAGCACTCGGGCACCACCCCGTATACAGCGCTGACAGGAAAGAAGTGTAATTTAGCTAGAATGCACGAATTTGGATCAGTGTGTTATGCTTACCAGCAGGACAGAGGAAAGCTCGAGTCCAGATGTGAAAAAGGACGACAAAGGAAGCCCCGCTTTTCTAGTCTATTATCCCGGTAAAGGGAAAGTGCAAAAACACAGGCTAGTCAAATTTGTCACAAAGACAACATGTGAAGACGAGACACAGACAGAGGAGCCAGAGCTGGACTCCAGAGTAAGGTGTGAAGAAAGAGAGACACCTAAGCCTAGTGTACTGAGCACGGACGTGTAGACAGACAGTCAGCAACCCCCAGAGGATGATGACAAGGAGCACCCGAGGGTGACGTCACGTGCCTCATGCAGTGGGAGGTATCCCTCACGGGAACACAAACCCCCAAAGTATCTGAAAGACTATGCCCGGTGAGAAAGTGACGAGGATGACAGTACACTTACCAGCATTAATTACTGCTACAGAGTAGTGAGTGGAGTCCCTCAGACCTTTAAAGAGGCGATGGTGTCCCCTGAGTCGAGAAAATGGGAGAGAGCAATGGATGAGGAGATGAGGTCCCTAGAGGACAACCACACCTTTACTCTAACCAAGTTACCAGAGGGCAGACAGACAGTGGGAGGAAAATGGGTGTACTCAATCAAGGAGGGTATTGAAGGCCACAACAAGTACAAAGCCAGGTTTGTAGCTAAAGGTTACAGTCAGAGGGAGGGGATAGACTACGGTGAAACATTCTCCCCCACAGCCAATCTGACCAGTGTAAGGGTAGTGATGCAGAAAGCAGCTGAGGACAGTTTGATTTTACACCAGATGGATGTGAAGACAGCCTACCTGCACGCACCCATAGATAGGGAGATATATATGGAACAACCTGAAGGTTACGAGAAGAAAGGAGAGAAGCTAGTGTGTAAGCTAGAAAAATCCATTTACGGCCTGAAACAGTCTGGGCAAAATTGGAACGAGATGCTTCATACATGTCTCATTGAAGATCACTTCCTACAGAACCCAGTAGACCCCTGTGTTTACTCAAGGGAGTCAATAGAGTCAGGAAAAGTGATAATTGTAATTTGGGTGGATGATTTGATCATCGCAGCGGACAACACTAGAAACCTAGAGCAGGTGAAAAGTATGCTCTCCACCAGATTCAAAATGAAAGACCTAGGCAGGTTAAAGCATTTTCTAGGCATGGACTTCGAACAGTCTGCCAGTTGTGTAAAAATATCCCAGAAGAGATATGTGGAAAAGATCCTGAAACGTTTTGACATGCAAGAATGTAGAACAAGGGAAACACCATGTGATCAAAAGCTAGACTACCAGGAGGATGCTCAGAAACTGACAGATGTACAAATGTACAGGGAAGCAGTGGGTAGCCTCATTTATTTGACAACATGTACTCGCCCTGACCTATGTTTTGTAGTGAGTAAATTGTCACAGCATTTTGCTGACCCCACAGAGGAGCACTGGATTACAGCAAAACATGTTTTTCGTTATCTCAAAGGTACAGCAGATAAACAGCTTTGTTTCAGAAAGAGCAGCGAGGGCTTAGGGCTTAAAGCCTACAGTGATGCAGATTGGGCGGCAGACACCACAGACAGAAGAAATACCATAGGGTATTGTGTGAGTTTGAACACAAACAGCTCACTGGTTTCGTGGAAAACAAAGAAGCAGCCCACAGTGGCACAACTTGTGAAGCCGAATACATGGCTCTAGCTATGACAATACAGGAATGTATTTATCTAGAACAACTGCTCGAAGGAATGGATACCTATGTATATAAGAAAACTGTTGTTTATGAAGACAACCAGGGAACCATTGCAATTGCGAGAAACCCTGTGTGCCGACAGAGGTGTAAACATGTGGATATAAAATATCATTTCATCAGATCTGTCATCAGAAAAGAAAGGATGACACTTATTTATTGTCCTACAGACGACATGGTTGCAGACGCTATGACAAAGCCTGTTTCCAAACTGAAATTGAGAAGATTTGCAGAGGTCATGTTTGGTGTGTAAATATTGCCTGTTATGTAGTATTGACTGCCATATCCTTTTTGATGCTCTGAACTGTATTGTTTTTTTTGAAGATTGTTTTTGAAAAAGTTGTACAGTATACAAGACAGCCGTAAGTGGGAGTGTTAAAGTTATGTGTTGTATACGATTGCATGTAACTGTCTAACTGTTTCCACAAGAGGGCGCTATAGGCGGAGCTATTGACGCTGGCGCCAGGTAAGAGGGTATTTAAGGGATTGTTCTCTCCCTCTCTGTCTCTTCCCACCTACCTCTCACAGAGAGGTCTCATGTACTAATGTGCAATGTGATAATAAACCACGCCGATTAAAGGCTGAAGTGAGAGGACCTTGTCGTCATGACCAAGTTATTGTCGCCCCATAAGTGACTCTGTCAACAGTATGTCTGCTTTACCCATTTCATAACAGGTGAGAATAAGGAACAAATATGTATATCGTAAATTAAGTTTTATTGGCTGTGAGACTGTAAACAGCAGAGAAATGTTAGCTGCTAGCTACTTCACCATATAACGTTAGTCCATTCTCTTATACATGCCTTTTTTTCCGCCTTAGAATCACCAGAAAGGCTTTCGAAATAGGGAAATGCCATGTTGGCCTCAATATTTTCAAAACAAATTATATGAAAAGGTTATGAAATGAACAAGAATGTGATCAAATATGTAATAAAAACGGAGCTCAACGCATACATTTGATCGTAGAAATCCATTTGTTTTCCACCATACCAAGATGACGGCGGTCTCGTGACATCAGAGTGTCTTCGAGAATACAGCAACTTGGACAGTAGTTGAATGAGAACCTGCGAGGTGGCAGCTATGTGGCGATTGGCGCAGAGAGAAACGTCAGTGGCCAATCAGATCGCAGAACCCCAATGCGGAACTGCAAGTGTGTTGGTAAAAGACTACACGCTTACCGTCTCAGTCTGTACCTGAATGAATGAATGAATGAATGAATGAAAACTTTATTTTACAGATTGCAGAATGGGTACAATACAGTACGGCTCAATACACACAATTGTTAAGGGGATGCAGACCAGAGAAAGACGTTTGTCTTGTTTACATCAGGGTCCCCCATTTTCAATTCATAGTGACATATTGACCTCAGAGCTGGTCATCTCCCTGGCCGGGGCGTGGTGCTGGTAGCGGAACCTGCGGGCGTGCACGGCCATGGTCTGGTAGTAGGGAGGGACAGGGTTGAGCATGCGTCTGTAGTCCATCAGGTGAAGGTGGGAGTGGGGCATGATGAAACTTGGCGCCTCCATGTACAGATTTGGCTGATACTGGGGCATCATTGGAATGCTATAACCTAACAGAAGGGGGAAAACAGGAAATGTGGTCAAACTGATTTTGTTCCAGATTTTGATGTAGCGTATGGCATGAGGTCCAAATGTAATTGTGAGGAAAGTTTAAAAGGAAAAGATAAGAGGATAAACAACTTCTTCTCAGCCTTATAAATTGACGGTACATAGTACCGAACTGCCACTGCTTGCATTACATTCTGTACAGTCGGAACTGATGTGCACATAAGACAGATAATCCAACTATAAAAGCACAAAACATTTAGCTGAGGCTTTTATCCAAAGGTTTGAGTGTTGTGGCAATTCCAGCCAGGTGTAGGGGTGGCAGAATAAACAACACACAGACAGGTTGCAGTTCCCAAAATCATGCTCTTTATTTTTCTATTCAAATAATAATCGCTTGCTGGCGGTAATCTGTCGGCCGGGCGGCGTCTCCGCTCTGTGGCCTTTTGCCTTGCGCTGCTACGGGGGACTGAGAGGAGGCTCCTCAGCTCCATTAAGTCCCCCCTCCCCAACAGGCACACCTAATCACTTCTGATGGGTCTCTAGTGACAGGTGCGTCCGGAAGCGGACGCCCAAACATGGGCAGCGCCTAGCCATTGGGTCGCCACGTAGCGCCCATCAATCACCAAGCCCAGGGGTGGCTTGGGGTTGCCACAGTACCCCCCCTCCAGCTCCGACCGTCGGGGAAGAGCGTCCGACGCCCAACAGGCATCCTTCCTGGAGAGGGCGTCTGCGTTGCCATGCGCCACCCCGGACCTGTGGATGACAGAAAAGTTAAACGATTGCAACTCCAGAAACCATCGAGTCACCCTGGCATTGGTCCCCTTTGTCTTGGCCATCCAGATGAGGGGGGCGTGATCCGTCACCAGCGTGAAGCGCCTCCCCAGCAGATAATAACGGAGCGTCTCCAGTGCCCACTTAATTGCCAGACCTTCGCGCTCCACCGCAGAATAGTTGCGCTCGTGTGGCAGCAGCTTCCTGCTCACATATAAGATTGGATGTTCCTCACCCTCCAGTTGCTGGGAGAGGACCGCTCCCAGTCCCACCTCTGATGCATCTGTCTGTACCGTCATCTCCTTGTCGAAGTTCGGGGAGACCAGCACCGGTCCCGAACAGAGGGCCGTCTTGAGGTCCTCGAACGCCGCCTCCGCCTCCGGTGTCCACTTCACCGTGAACGGCCGCCGCGCCTGGGTCAGATCTGTGAGGGGAGCAGCGCGAGCAGCGAAGTTAGGGATAAACCTCCTATAATAGCTCGCTAGCCCATTAAATGTCCTGACCTGCTTCTTGGTTAAAGGGCGAGGCCACTCCCTTATCGCATCAATTTTCCTCTTCTGCGGTTTTACATTGCCCCGGCCTATTGTGAACCCCAGGTACTCTGCCTCTTCTAGTCCCAGCCTGCATTTCTTTGGGTTGGCGGTGAGACCCGCCTCCCGGAGGGCACCCAACACCGCTCTCACCTTTTGGAGGTGGGAGTCCCAATCTGATGAATGAATGATAATGTCATAGAGATATGCGGCTGCATAATCCCGATGGGGCCGTAGTACTCTGTCCATCAGCCTCTGAAAGGTAGATGGCGCCCCATGCAGGCCAAACGGGAGAACTTTATAGTGAAACAGCCCGTCTGGGGTGGAGAAAGCCGTCTTCTCCCTCGAGGCGGGGGCCAGAGGGACTTGCCAATAACCCTTTGTTAGATCTAGTGTTGTGATAAACCTGGCCAGGCCCAGTCTATCAATGAGCTCATCCACTCTAGGCATGGGATAGGCGTCAAACTTTGAAATGTCATTAAGCTTCCTGAAATCATTGCAGAACCTGGTTGTTGAGTCGGGTTTCGGCACTAAAACAATAGGACTGGACCACCTGCTATGAGACTCCTCAATCACTCCCATCTCCAGCATGACCCGCACTTCTCTTCTTATGGCCTCTCTTTTTGCCTCTGGGATACGATAGGGCTTCAGCTTTACCTTGTCTCCTGGGCTGGTAATGATGTGGTGCTGGGCCAATGTGGTGCGGCCCGGAGTGGCCGAAAACACGTCCCGGTTCTGTTGGACCAGCTCCCGAAGCTCCTGCCGTTGGGTCGGGGACAACTGTTCCCCGATGGGAACATCGGCCGCCTCTGCCACCTGCTGCGCAAAAGGGGGGAGAGGGGGGGCGAGAGCAACACATCCCGGGCATGCCATTTCTTCAACAGGTTAACATGGTATAACTGTCGATGCTTCCTACGGTCGGGCTGGTGGACCTTGTAGTTGACAGGACCCACTTTTTCGATTATGTCGTAGGGTCCCTGCCATTTGGCTAGGAATTTGCACTCTGCTGTCGGAACCAGTACGAGGACCCAGTCCCCCACATTAAACTCCCGTGGCTGTGCGCCCCGGTCATAAATGCGCTTCTGTGCGTCTTGGGCCTGTTGCATATGTTCTCTCACCACTGGCCAGAGCGCCTTCATCCTGTCTCTCATTACCTGCACATGCTCTATGAGAGACCGGTGGGGCGACGGCTGTTCCTCCCAAATCTCCTTTGCGATGTCCAGGAGACCCCGCGGCTTGCGGGCATAGAGCAGCTCAAACGGCGAGAAGCCAGTGGAAGCCTGTGGGACCTCACGCACAGAGAACATCAGAAAGGGCAACAACTGATCCCAATTCTTCCCATCCTTCTCCATCACCTTTCTTAGCATGCTTTTCAGTGTTTTGTTGAAGCGTTCGCACAGCCCATCCGTCTGTGGATGGTATATGGAGGTTCGCAGCTGTTCCACTTTCATTAGTTTGCACATTTCTTTCATGACCCGCGACATAAAGCACGAGCCCTGATCAGTGAGAATGGAGTCGGCAATTCCCACCCGACTAAACAAATGAAAGAGCTCCCGTGCCACAATTTTGGCCGTCACCGTGCGTAACGGGATGGCTTCGGGGTAACGTGTTGCATAATCTATGATTACCAGTATATACTGGTGGCCTCGGGACGATTTGACTAGAGGGCCCACCACGTCGAGGGCAATTCTTGAGAATGGGGTCTCAATGATGGGCAGTGGGATCAGAGGATTTTTATAGTGTACCTTTGGTGCTGCGCGTTGACACTCTGGGCAGCTCCTGCAGTAGTCCTCTACCGCTCTCTTCATGCCCGGCCAATGGAAACGCGCCTTTATGCGCTCCATGGTTTTGTCCACGCCCAGGTGCGCTCCGAGGATATGTGAATGCGCTAGCTGGAGTACAGTGGGAATAAAGAATTTCGGCACCAGCAATAGATCTTTAACCTCATCATTCTTCTTTACGACTTGGGACAGCAGTTGTCTTTTTATTGCAAAGTGAGGATATGACAGGTTACTCACCCCCTCCACTGGATTTCCATCTACGGTTTTGATATTCGCCCGGGCCTGCGTTAGGTTTGGGTCTTCCAGCTGGGCCGTTCCGAACTGACCCGCCAGGTCCCTCCCCACCTCGTCCGCCTGCGGGAACTCCGCAAATGGGTCCTCGTCACTGCTATCCGTCTCGGGGCCCGCTTGGGGCGCCGGCGCGTCGTCACCCACACCTGATGCCGTCTCCGTCTCACTCCCCGTTATATTCAGGCTTTCCAGCGCGTCGTCACCCACATCTGATGCCGTCTCAGTCTCACTCCCTGTTACGTTCAGAGCACACACCTTCGGCTGACGTAATCCTTTCCTCTTCCTCGGTTTACCCGTGGAGGGTGGGGTGTGCGGGGAGATGACGGCTGAGCACAGCTGGCGATACAGGGGGCAGTCTCGACCAATCAGCAGCGCTACCGGCAGGTTGGGTATCACGCCGGCTGTCATCGAGCAGACCCCCTTGGTGGTTGTCAGGGTGATCTGCGCTGTGGGATACAACTTTGTGTCCCCGTGCACACAGGACACTGACACTTGCGGAGCCTCTGCGTCGCAGTGTGCCAAATGGGGCTGAACCAGCGTTATGACACTACCCGAGTCCACGAGCGCTACGGCATCTTCGTCGTTGACGCGCACGGGTAAAAGTGTCGCTGATGTTTCCTTATGGGCCCAACAGGCTGCGCCATAATTGCACGTCTTTCCGCGGGGGTCTGAAGCTGCCGCCGATGGCATGGACACATCCCGGCCTGGGCAGTTCCACGAGAGATGCCCGGGCTCGCCGCAGTCATAGCAGCGTCTTTGGTCCTGGTCGAACAGCGTCTTCTTCGGGGTAGTTCGGGATCACCTGCGTTCCCTACCCGGCCCCTTGGGCTGGGCTCGTCGGGACCCCTCCTTGTTCTTGGCCGCTCTGGCTTTTCCCCTCGCCCCCCTTTGAGTAAGTCCCGCGTTACCTGGTGGGCCTACACAATATTCACTAGCTGCTCCACGGAGCGGGGGTCCGCTTGACTCGCCTGCTTCTTCGTGTCATAAGGGAGGGCTCTGACAAAGCGGTCCATAACAATCCGTTCCAAGACCGTGGGCCCTCCGGGGTCGGTCATTAGCCAGGCTCGGCTTATGCGGACTAGGTCGTGCATCTGGGAGCGCGGGGAGGCCTGTGCGTCATACACCCAGTCATGGAACCGCTGCGCACGGGACTGCAGACTATGGCCGTAACGGGACAAAATCTCCTGCTTTAGCCGAGTGTAGTTCTCGGCTTGCTCCAGTGGCAGGTCCTGGTAGGCCTTTTGCGCATTACCCGACAGGAAGGGGGCTAGCAGTCCCCCCCAGTCGTCCTCTGGCCAGCCCTCCCGGCCGGCGGTGCGCTCAAACGCTAGGAGATAGGCTTCTACATCCTCCTGCTCCGTCAGCTTGGGGATGAAGCGCCCGGGGTTAGGCCGCGTCCCTGCGGCCCCTTCGGCCCGCCGGTGAGAGGCCATCCGCTGGAGCTCCGCATGGATCATCCCCGTCTGTTTCCTCTGTTCTTGCAGGGCCTCTTCGTGCCGGGCCTGTTGTTCCAGGTTCGCCTGTACGAGCTGCTGCACCAGCGCGTCCATGCTTCTTTTCATTATTAAATATATATATATATATATATATATATATATATATATATATATATATATATATATATATATATATATATATATATATTTTTTTTTTTTTTTTTTTTCTACTTCGATAAAGTCTATTGTTGTTTATTCCGCACCCCTGATTGCCAGTAGACTATGCCCGCATTCTCCACCACTGTGGCAATTCCAGGTGTAGGGGTGGCAGAATAAACAACACACAGACAGGTTGCAGTTCCCAAAATCATGCTCTTTATTTTTCTATTCAAATAATAATCGCTTGCTGGCGGTAATCTGTCGGCCGGGCGGCGTCTCCGCTCTGTGGCCTTTTGCCTTGCGCTGCTACGGGGGACTGAGAGGAGGCTCCTCGGCTCCAGTAAGTCCCCCCTCCCCAACAGGCGCACCGCGCCGTGATTCGATAATCACCTAATCACTTCTGATGGGTCTCTAGTGACAGGTGCGTCCGGAAGCGGACGCCCAAACATGGGCAGCGCCCAGCCATTGGGTCGCCACGTAGCGCCCATCAATCACCAAGCCCAGGGGTGGCTTGAGGTTGCCACAGTGTGCACGGGTATCTCTGTATATACAGTATAACCCTAGTGTTATCCCAGGTGTATGTAATGGTGTATGTATCCGTGTATCTAATGTCTACTTTGTACACTAACCGATTTTATTACCTTTTTATTTACCTACTGTATGTCCTATTTTATAATGTTTTATGTTGGCCCTTTAACACTTTCCGTGCCACACACGAGAATACTCTGGTTTATTTATAGGTGGTTGAAAGCCACTCACGATATTTCTCGGAATTATTATTATTATTTTTTTTTAGCGATCTGAAATCATATTGCATCACCCGAGCCTACCCGAGTATAGCCGAGCGGCGCCGGCGATCATTGTGGAAAAAAGCGCCCCCTGTCGTCTCCCAGATGACATAAGTGATTTTGGAATGGACTCAATGAAAATGAATGGGGGAAAAAATCCGGTACTCCACATTTTCCAGTCCACTGATCCAGCCGGGGTTACCACAGTTCATTCTGGAACCTCAGAGCCCCGCTGATGATGGAGTTCTACTGTATCGCGTTGGATCCATACACTTATCGATTCTTTCGAATGGTGATCAGGAATTGGAATATACCAGTTGGATACCATCTGATGTCAGGTAAGGACTCTATGTTATCAGTGTTAGGATAATCAGAGTAAGTTTGATGAAGTTATAAGCTGTTTTGTGAAATGTCTTCTTTCGGTTTCACTGTAAAAGTCCGAGAGGAAATCAACGGGGCGATTATCCGTGCGCGGCTCGAATGTGCTTGCGTGCACGTATAATATTGATCATCTAGCGCAGGGGTGGCCAACCAGTCAGAGACTAAGAGCCACAAAAATGACTGTGGTACCACAAAGAGCCACACCATATACCAGCGTTTCTCAACCTTTTTTTTCAGTCACGGCACCCTTCATGTGTTTAATAGGTCTCACCCTCTGGCCTCTGAAGTTGCTAATGTCTTTTTTATTTGGGCCTCACAGGGTTAAAAGTACCCTGTGAGACCCACGGTTGCAAAATTACAAAATCACTTTTAGCCATTTAAAAAAAGAATGTTTATTTAAAAAATGTTAAGCACATGTATAGTCAATTGGTCCTGTTGTTCAGCCTCACAATGCTATTTGATAGTAAATGTGTTTATATGTCCCACCCTCTGGCCTCTGAAGTTGCTAATGTCTTTTTAATTTGGGCGTCACAGGGTTAACCTCTTAAGCCCGAGATATACAGTAAAAGTGTATATTTTCAGCATTACGTTTGTTTACCAATGCTTTTAATTGTTATTAGTGAAATATAAGATTATAGAAATCTCAGGGCATTGAGTCGGAAACCGGCGCATATTGACAGGAGGAAGTGGCACAGCCAAAAGTGAGTGTAGTCTTTTGAAGGAAGAGACTCAGGGCTTTCGAATTTCGAAAAACTACCCTACCCAGCTCACACCAGCCCCTGTCAATCATCTGACTTCTGGATAAACTTTTTTATTTCTCTTATTTTTTGGGATTATCTCCCACAAACCTGAACGTTATTGCCATAAAACAGAACGCAATTCGTTTCTCTACCTTTCTGTGAACGTCTTGCAAAAAACTGTGTTGCAATACGATGAAAAATGGTGGAGAAATTTACATTATAAAAAAGATGGCAGAATTCAGTACTGTATCTACAAAACCTTCTGTTTAATCATCTTCCCGTCATTCATTTGCTTAGATTTTTCAGGTCTGGTAAATTTTAGCATGGTGTTATTCACAGTCAAAGATATATATATATTTTTTTTAAATAGAATTGATATTCTCCTTTGGTTCATTACAATTTACTCAAGCCTAGTAACAGACACACTATTTCTGACACTGATCCATATATGTCCCTAGATTCAGATACCAAGAACATGCAAATGGACCATTTACATTTTTTTTGTAAATGTTTATTCTACGTCCTTATGGAATGAGTGACATAAAAAAATAAAAAATAAAATTGACTGGAAAATAGTCTTTGATAATGCGATGGGCAGATTAGACACATAGCCATAATTTAAAACATAGATTAGGCGATATTAACGTTAACATTGGCGCCGATGGTGGCATTCAGCGGGTAAAAAGGAAAACCCGGCGTGGCGCTCAAAGTGTTAAGGGACGGGTGTTGCAAATTAGCTTTGGCTACAAATACTATGATACAGGCATATATGTATTTGTATATGTCCCTTTAAAAAAATCTAAAAGTCAAGATAGACTGCGCTCACAAATTATAACACTGGGTGCTGAAATCCCGTCGAGTATAATAGAAAGAAAGCAATACGCTTGGACCAGCACTCTCAGATTTTGGTAGATTTAATCGCAGCCTGAAACAAACATGTTTCGGAACTGTAATGTTCCTTCTTCAGTGTTGATGGCTAGCAAATGTTCTCACCGACAATATTGTTTTTATACCAAGAACAGCAGGAAGTGACATCATCCACAGGTGTGTTGAATTACTATAAGGTCTAGTTTGACCCAGGAAGTACTTTGAAGTCAAAATTACCTAAATATACAAATACAAAATGTAGATAATAGATACAAAAACATAAAATTGTTATACTAGAAACAAAACCAAAATTGACATCTAATATGTATGGCTAGATAGGTACATTCTAATGCCTTATTCATTTTCAATATAAACCATAAACAAGAACCCTAGGGTAAATAAGTCCGCCCTTTGGCTTACAGTCAAACTCTTCTTTTTTTTTTTTTTTTTTTTTGAGCCTCGTAATAAAGAGGAAACCCGATGAAAAAACTAAAGTCAAAATTACCACAATATACAGATGGTAAATGTAGGTATAAGATTAAAATTAAAATTATTGTGCAGGAAACAAAAAACATAAATCAAAATAGCAAAAATATCTAGTATGTCTGGCTAGATAGATACACTACAATGCCTTATTCATTTTATATAAGCCATAAACAACAAAAACAAAAACTAAACAGGAAACCCATTGGGTAAATAAGTCTGCATTTATATATGGCTAGATAGATACACTCTAATGCCTTATTCATTTATAAATAAACAATAAATGTATTTACAATAATTTAAATTTTAATCTTATACCTACATTTACCATCTGTATATTGTGGTAATTTTGACTTTAGTTTTTTCATCGGGTTTCCTCTTTATTACGAGGCTCAAAAAAAAAAAAAAAAAAAAGTTTGACTGTAAGCCAAAGGGCGGACTTATTTACCCTAGGGTTCTTGTTTATGGTTTATATTGAAAATGAATAAGGCATTAGAATGTACCTATCTAGCCATACATATTAGATGTCAATTTTGGTTTTGTTTCTAGTATAACAATTTTATGTTTTTGTATCTATTATCTACATTTTGTATTTGTATATTTAGGTAATTTTTACTTAAGAATGGACTCTTGACTTCAAAGTACTTCCTGGGTCAAACTAGACCTTATAGTAATTCAACACACCTGTGGATGATGTCACTTCCTGCTGTTCTTGGTATAAAAACAATATTGTCGGTGAGAACATTTGCTAGCCATCAACACTGAAGAAGGAACATTACAGTTCCGAAACATGTTTGTTTCAGGCTGCGATTAAATCTACCAAAATCTGAGAGTGCTGGTCCAAGCGTATAGCTTTCTTTCTATTATTCCTTTAAAAAAATCTAAAATCAAAAGCAATTTACTTCAGGTACATTGACTTTATTCATCAAGCAGTGTCGACCTCGAGTGCTACACACTCTTGAGTGGATAGTAGAATAGACATTAGCATAGTAGGTAGCAATATAGTCACAGTAGATTATAGATACAAAACACACCAAAACCAACCACCTCGTACCTAAACCAGAGAAGCCGCCGTAGGGGTTGTGTAGGACATCTGGACAGGCAGGTAAGGCTGTGAGGGATGCACATAGATGTGGTGCTGTTGAGGCTGCTGGTGCTGCTGCTGCTGCTGCTGCTCAGGGCTTGGACGAGGCCCACACAGCCCTTGGGAAGGCTGGGCTGGTTGAGGTCCATGGGGAGCGTTCGGTCCCCGAGGGCCGTGACCAAATGCGTGTTGCAAGTTGCAAGTTGCTGCCGCCATAATCTGGAAAGAGAGGAGAAAAGCAGAGAGAGTGGCATGTTTACCCATCATACAGCGTCAAAGTGAAGCTTGTCTCTGTTGTTCAGTCACTAAGTTTGTTGCAAGGCAAATACAGGTGTGTGCAGTGAAGAGATATCATATATACATACATGCAAGATGAATATGACTACAAACAAACCAACATGGCTGCCATGTTAGGATTTAAATAGGAAATTAAGAGGATCGCGCTTGTGTCGTTGAACTCCCTGTACACACATGACTGTGTGGCACAGCGGAACAACAACACAATCATCAAATTTGCTGATGACACAGTAGTGGTGGGCCTGATCTCTGCCAACGACGAGAGGGCCTACCTGGAAGAGGTAGAGAATCTGTCGCAGTGGTGTCAGGAGAACTGCCTCTCCCTGAACGTCAGCAAAACAAAAGAGATGATTGTGGTCGGGGGTCAGGGACTACAGCCCCCTCAGCATCGACGGGGCACCGGTTGAGAGAGTGAACAGTTTCAAGTACCTCGGAGCCCACATATCCGAGGACTTGACATGGACCACACACATTGACAGTGTTGTGAAGAAGGCACGGCAACGCCTCTACTTCCTCAGGCGCCTAAGGAAGTTCCAAGTCAGTCAGAAGATCCTTAAGAACTTCTACTCATGCACAATAGAGAGCATCCTGACTGGCAATATCACCTCCTGGTTTGGGAATAGCACCGCACAAGACCGTAGCAGACTACAGAGAGTGGCCCGTTCAGCCGAACGCACAATTGGATGGGGGCTTCCCACTCTCCAGGACATTTACAACAAGCGGTGTATGGGTAAGGCTAAGAGAATTATCAAAGACTCCAGCCACCCAAACAACTGCCTCTTTGCACTGCTGCGGTCAGGCAAGCGATACCGAAGTCTCATGGCAAGCACAGAGAGACACAGAGAAGCTTCTATCCTCAGGCCATCAGGTTGCTCAACGAACAATAACACTATGCAACAACCATCAAATGCACTCACAGCACACACATCCACACGCACACACTCACTTTAAACAAACAACTCACTGCAGCACCCACTTTACCCACTTTAGAACACCTAAACACACTTTATATTTATTGGTAAAGAATTTGCACTATAACCCATACCTCATTACACCTTACTGTAAATTGTACCTATATTGTACCTCATCCCATTTCTGCTTTGTACTGTATAGTATATTGTATTGTAACTCAGGTACTTCTACTCTGCATTGTACATTGTATATATGTATATACTGAACACTTTTGTCTATGTACTTGACTTCTATTTTATACTTGCTATACTTATTTTGTACTTATCTATTTTGTCTAGCACAGTCTCTGGAGCGTAACAGAAAGACGCATTTTGTATAAAAGTATTCTGTACTTCTGTATGACAACTAATAAAGAAACTTGAAACTTGAAACGCTGCACTCGTATTGGACAATTCCTTGTCCCAGGTGATGATGATTGACCCATAAGACTTCACAGGATGATTGAATCATCAATTAGCTTGGATGGTTGGTGATTAAATATAAATCTTCAAAATGAATATGAAAATGGACAACTAATTGTATCTCAATATTGACTGAAAAGCACATTTTATATTACATCTAAATAGGGATGTCAATTCCCTGTCTGTATATTTAGAAATTGGAAAACGATGACATATATTATCTGTGGTATTTCTTCAAACTGTATATATATCTCAGATATTGACTAAAAAGCTCATTGTAGCAGACATCTATTGACATGAACTCAATTAATATCTCATCTATGATGCTGCAGTTCAGTTCAAATAAATAAAGGCTCTGGGTATAAAGTGACAGATGCTGGCCCCTCACGTTCACAGTGACTTTTCCTAAACCACTTCCATCATCGAAAACGAGGGGAAAAGGTCGGCTCGCGACCCTGAACATTTCGCGTGATTTTAAAAAGTGAGCCTATTATAGGCTCCATGCGAGCTTTCTACCGTGGGTACATCTGGGCGTCCCGCAACTTTTACACATGTAGCCCCAAAAACGCTTAGAAAAGGAAAGTTGAAAGCGTGGAATAAACTCGCCGAAACGGTAAAGTGTCCCACGGGTGCGCCGTGATTCCGATCCGCGTGAAAATATTCACGGCCATAGAGGAGACCGTGGGACACCTTTATGCAACCGAATATGTGTCTCGAATTTGCTCCCACGCGGCGTGCAAAATCGCGCAAGGAAAAATCGGACATGGCCCAAACTTTGGGGGGGCACTCTCCCCCCCCGGTCTTGTTTACATCAGGGTCCCCCATTTTCAATTCATCATAAATGTACAGTTCCCTCCCCCTTGTATATATTTACTGTATGTCACAAATGTAACAGTACTGCATTGAGGTCTTTCTCTGGTCTGCATCCCCTTAACAATTGTGTGTATTGAGCTGTACTGTACCCATTCTGCAATCTGTTAATAAAGTTTTCAATCAATCAATCAATCCCTCAGTGCAATACTCCAATTCAGCCATTGGGTGGGACGGTCACGTGACCCAAATCCGGGCCTGTGACCATAGATATCTATAGAACACTAGATAGCTTAAGGCGGAGTCACCAGCGTCACTGAACCGCCGCCATCTTGCCCCAGTCAGCCTTGAGTGAGAGTGAGTGAGCTGCACAGACAAATACTCATAACTCGCTGAAATATTGACGGATTTACAAACGGGTTGGTTTGCTATAAACATCAAATATGTAGTTATGATACTGCATACTTATAAAAAATTTTTTTTTAAAGATGTTTTTTTTTTACAAACCGCTTGAATCATAGCCACGTTAATAATGCTTGTAATAAACCAAACCGTTTGTAAATCCGTCAATATTTCAGCGAGTTATGAGTATTTTTGTCTGTGCAGCTCACTCACTCTCACTCAAGGCTGACTGGGGTAAGATGGCGGCGGTTCAGTGACGTCGCTCTCCATTGGCCGGCAGCGCGGGTAAGCTATCTAGTGTTCTATATATATCTATGCCTGTGACGGTCACATGTACCTATTATGTATTCAAATAACGCACCGGACTGCGGCTTGACGTTTGACGGTTTATTTAATCCGCTCCACCAGTGCATAACACACACACACCATCTCCCGTTACCACAACGCTTTACGGTATATCACAGCAGTGTCGTAACATTACCGTGCCATCTTAAAGGCCCGGTGAACACCGTTGTGATTCACATACACAACATATTCCCCCCCCCCACAGGGAACCCCGAAGAACATCCCCATACAGTTTAATTCATATTTAATTCATACTAACAGTCCCTGCAGCCTACCTAGGTGAACCGGGTAGACTGCCAGTCACCGACATAGTCTTGTGGATTATTCTGCCACGCAACAGACTATGCTCTGACTAAACCGGTCAATGAATAAATATAAATAATCTGTAACATAAATAGTCTATCTCTCAAGTAACATAGTCTCTCAAGTAGGCCGGTCTATTCCGGACGCGGACTGGCCGTGCGTCCCGGTGAACCTGGGGCTCGACTGGCAATGGCAATGGTGAGCCCCGCTGGGCGCGGTCTTGAGAGGCCTCCAGGTGAACCTGGGGCTCGGCCGGCAATGGCGGGCCCCGCTGCGGCTCATCTGGCAAAACCCAGTCCTCAATGTCCAGCTCTGAACCCTCCCTGGACTCTGGGTCCGAGATGGGGTCGTTTGCCACCTTCTTAAGCCGGTTTGCGTGCCACCGTGATCCATCGGCCAGACGAAAGGTGGCCGGGCCCAGCCGGGCCGTGACCCGTATCGGTGCCGACCAGAAGGAGAGCAGCTTGTGGTCCCGGTGGGGACGACGAATCCGGACCCAGTCTCCTTCTGTGAAGGAAGGCGCTTTCACCCTCCGCCTCCTGTCGAACCGCTGCTTCATTCGACGCTGAGCATCTGCGACCCTGGTGCCCTGGCAGGGTATCACTGCCGGCGCGATACTTGCCGGGACCCTCAGCCGATCCAGGGGAAGCTGCAACTCGCGTCCCATCATCAGGAGGGCTGGGGAACTGCCCGTAGTTGTGTGCGGCGTTGCCCTGTAGTGCAGCAGAGTGCGGAGTAAAGCGGCTGAGAACGGCAGACCCTCCGTCAGGTGCGCTCTGATGCCGTTCTTCAATGTCTGATTAAACCTCTCCACCCCCCTGTTTGCCTCCGGGTGGTAGAAAGCTGTACGGACGTGGTTAATCCCCCTGGCCTCCATGAAAGTGGCAAAGTCAGCAGAGACAAACTGCGGCCCATTGTCCGTAGTGAGGGTGTCTGGAATTCCCCACCGGGCGAACAGGGCGGAGAGGAAATCCGTGACCACACGGGTAGTCACAGACCCAGAGGCGGCCACCTCCGGCCACTTGGAATGGAGGTCATAGGCAACCAGGAGGAAACGCTGGTGGTGTGGGACACCATGGAGCTCCCCACAGATGTCCAGCTGGATGTGCTTCCAAGGTGCGGGTGGCCATGGCAAAGGCTGCAGCGGCGCTGGGGTCGGCGGCCCCGTCTTACCGCTGAGAAGGCAGGCTGAGCAGTCCCTCACCATTGTCTCTATATCCCGGTCAATGCCCGGCCACCACACCAGATCCCTGCAGCGCTGCTTCACCCTCACGATGCCCAGGTGCCCCTCGTGCGCCATGGTCAATATGCGTGCTCTGAGGTCACTGGGGATGACTGTGCGAAGCCCCCGAGCCACACAAACACTGCTCCAGCAGGACAGCTCATCCTTGACCCGATGAAAAGGCGCCAGCACCTCCGGGACCTTCACGGGCCACCCCCCCCTGATGTAGGTGCGGAGCTGGGCGAGCGTGGAGTCCCCCTCCGATGCAAGCTGAAGGTCCTCCAGGGAGACTGTGGCCTGGAGCGGGCCGTGAAGCTGAAGGACAAGCTCCGGTTCCATTGGATCCGGGCACGTTTTGGGTGCCGGGTCAGGGGTGGCACGGGAGAGCAGGTCAGCCACTACATTCTCCCTGCCGGGAGTAAACACTGTGGTGAAGTTATATGGCTGGAGCCTCTCAGACCAGCGGTGAATCCTCAATGGCTTGTGGCCCGACCCGGATGTAGCGAGCAGGGCGGTAAGAGCCTGGTGGTCCGTCCGCAGCGTAAAATGTCGTCCGTACACGTACATGTGCCACCGTTCACACGCCCAGACACAGGCCAGAGCCTCGCGCTCCCCCACCGAGTACTTCTGTTCCGCTGGGGAGAGAGCGCGGGATGCAAACGCCACTGGGCGCTCCACGCCCCGCTGGACCTGAGACAGCGCAGCCCCGATCGCCGTATTGGACGCATCACAGGTGACAAACGTCGGGCTCGCCAGATCGAAGAACGCGAGCACTGGTGGTGAGGTGAGCTGCGTTTTAAGTTGGCGAACAGCGATAGAGCAGGCTGGGGTCCACTCCCAGACCGCGTCCTGTTTCAGGAGCCTCCGAAGCGGGGTGGTGGTTGTGGAGTATTGGGGAAGGAAGCGAAGGTAGTAGGCTGTCATCCCTAGAAATGACGAGAGCTGCGCTGGGCAGGACGGCTCAGGCAGGCGCAGCACGGCCTCCACGTTAGACTGGAGCGGGCTGAGGCCATCAGCAGACAGGCGGAACCCCACAAATTCGATGACTGGGACAGAGAAGGTGCACTTGTCCCCATTCAGCGTGAGGTTGTGACCGGACAGGACGTCCAGCACCCTCGCCAGGCGCTCGTCGTGGATGGCTGATGTTGCACCATGGACCACTATGTCATCCAAAAAAACGACCACGCCCGGGATGCCGGCGAAGATGGTGGCCATTATTTTTTGAAAACAGCTGGGGGCTGAGCTGAGACCAAAAGGCATGCGGGTATACCTAAACACTCCGACATGTGTCACGAAAGCCGTAAGGTAGCGACTGTCAGGATGCAGTGGAACCTGCAGGTAGCCCTGGCGAAGGTCCAGTTTGGTGAAAACTGAGGAGCCGTAAAACTGTGCCGCCAGTTCCTCCACTGTGGGCAATGGGTACTTATCCGGAATCACCGCTTTGTTCACCTGCCTGAGGTCGACGCATGGACGCAGTCCCCCTAATTTCCTTTTTACTATCACCAGGTTGGAAACCCATGGTGAAGCGTCGACGCGCTCGATGATGCCCGCATCCAAAAGCTTCTGCAGCTCGGCGGTGACATCGTCGCGTAGGGTGAGGGGCAGGCGGCGCAGCGGCTGGATCACCGAACGCACCTCCGGGATGAGGAGAGGCTGGTGGTGAAACGCAGTGAGGCAGCCCAAGCCACTAAACAGAGCAGGCCAGCGCTGGTGCCAGGGCGAACCCACAGACAGAATGTCAGCCCCTGTATTGTCCACCAGGGAGAACCCAAGCCCACAAAACAAATCGTAGCCCATGAGGTTGGCTCCCTGATGAGACACTTGGAAAGTGAATGAGGGAAGGGCCTTGGTCCCATAGCACACAGTGAAGGTGATTGTGCCTGCCATTCCTATCTTAGAGTGTCCATACCCATACAGGTCCTCTGCGTTGGCGGTGAGCGTCCGGCGCGGGAAAAGTCGACGAACCGTGGAAATGTTCAAAAGTGACTTGGAGGCCCCCGTATCCAACAGGAGTGGGAGAACCACCCCGTCCAGTTCCACCGTGCACCATTTAAATGCACGAGAGGTGGCGTCCACTGAATGGATGGTTGTCGGCGTAGGTGGACGTGGCGAGCGTGGCGGCGTGCTATCAGCACCGGGAGCAGAGCGGCAGACCCGGGCGAAATGGTTCTGCCTGCCACAGCGTTGACACCTCTGTCCCCTGGCAGGGCAAACTGGAGCCCGGCTGGGGTGTGATGAGGAGCCACAATTTCCACACACGGCCCGGCGTGCTGTTGACGCAGCCGTACCCCCCCCGCAGTGCAATACACCAATTCAGCCATTGGGTGGGACGGTCACGTGACCCAAATCAGCCAATGGGAGCGAGAGTCCGGAGAGTGTGGGTCCGCAAAGTGTCGCGGTCCTGACTCCTGAGAGTGTCGGTCGGTGCTGTGGTCCTGCAGCTGGATGCATCTCGATTTCTGTTGTCCTCTAATCACCTAAATGCGTGAATACATAAACAAGCCGCATTTCTCGGAGACGCTCTCTGATTGGCCGACGCCTGTTTCTACACTGGTTAAGCTTAGACACTCTTTCGAAGTTGGTTAAGGTTAAACTTAGAGCATGGCGATAGAACGCCAGGTAGTTTGCAGGCTGTTTGACGTGGAAATTGCAAAGACACAACTCGTCACGGTCACGGATTGGGCAAACGCGTCAGTGGCCAATCAGAGAGCGTCAGTCAGTGCCAATCAGAGAGAGTCTCCGAGAAATGCGGCTTGTATGTATTCACGCCACCTAAATACACCCAGCTGTGCTTCCCAATTGCCCCAAAAGCCAAAACCCCTTCCAAATAAAAGCATTTAGCTGAAACTCATAAAATATGGCTGTTGTAGTGCCGAGAGATGGGAGACGGAGACGGTAGCTCGAGGTAGAGCGAACAGCATTTATTGGGTACACAAACACAACATGCTACTGCTACATTGCGTGCACTCGACTGACCCGTGGTGGCAGGCAGTGCCACCTCCTATAATGTCCGGGCGGAACTCTTGTTCCTAACAATAGTTCCGTGGGTGAATTATGTACCATTAACAATCACTACACAAGCCCCCCCAGAATTCAACCATGGTCAAAATCTCCACGGCGGGGAGAGACCACGACCCGGCCGCGGCGTGAGCGGACAACCCGGGGCGCGGTGCAAGCGATTGCGCCCTCCACGGCGCCCGGGGGCATGAACCGGCCACGGTGAGTGCGGAAAGCCAGGGTCGGGGAGGTAGGGGCGGCGCAAGCGCCCGTGTCCTCCCCGACACCCGGGGGCACAGACGTCGACGAGGCCAACGGCGGCTCCGTCGTTGGCGGGTCCCGGGGTAGCGGCGGACGGCCTCGGCGGGGGGAGAGGGCCAGCTCTAAGGGCTGGGAAATGTCTACGTGGGCGGGTTCAACCTTGTGGTGGTTGTACCCCACCTCAAAGGCGAGCCTTCGCCAGTCCTCAGGGGCCTGTGGGCTAGGGTGTCCGGTGGACAGGTCACCCAGCAGCGTCGGACCCGCGTGACCAATCGCGACGTCCTCCAGGCGTAGCCTGGAATCTGCAGTCCCGAGGGCCTGTATGTCGTGGTCGGAGGCCTGTTCCGAGCCCCTGTTGACGTAGTCGAGGTCCGGCTGTACAGCTCCGATGACGACGTTGGGCTTCTCGGCGACGTGTCTTGACTCAGAAAACGTGAGGGGTTCGTGGTCGGTGAAGGCTGTAAGAAGGCCGCCGTATGCCGCCTCATCGCGGACACATGCCAACGAAGCCCGTGTCTGTGCGTTTATTAGGCGGCCATGTCTAATGTCCACGAGGAGACCGTGTGCACCCAGGAAATCTGCCCCCAGTAGTGGGAACGAAATGTCGGCCGTGATGCAGTCCCACGTGAACCGCTGGCCCCCAAAACACAGTTCCACGGTCCTTGTACCGTAGGTGCGGATAGGGGTATCGTTGGCGGTCGTCAGGCGTGGACCTCTATTATCGCCGGCGGTGTCCTCTTTCGTAGCCGGCAGGACGCTCCTCTGAGCTCCGGTGTCGCAGAGGAATTTGCAACCGGAGAGTGTGTCTCTAATGAAAAGCAGCCGGTCCGACATACCCGCGCTCACCGCTGCTACTGGGCGCAGGTGTCTGCGTTTCTGCGTTATGCCGAAAGTGCAAGGGGAACGGCATCTCGTCGCCCTGGCGCCGAAACGTGCGTGGTAAAAACACAGGCCTGCGGCAGCGCTGCTCCTGTTCTTCCTCGCCCCTCCCCCCTGCGGCGTGTAACCGCGAGTCGAGGCTATTAGCCCTGGGGTAAAGTGTCGAGTGGCCAGGTAGAACCGATCTGCCTCCTCTGCCAGAGCACGGGGATCCACAATGTTTGTATTGGCTAGTGCCGTCTGTACCCGTGGCGGCATGTGTCTGAGGAACAGCTCTTTAAATAAAAAGTTCGGCTGCTCGGCGCCCAGCAGGCTCAGCATCATCTCCATATGCGCCGACGGCTTGCTGTCTCCCAAGCCACGTATATCCAACAAGCGCCGGGCCCGCTCAGACGGCGACAACTCGAATATTCTGAGTAGGTGCGTCTTAAACGCCTCATATTTATTCCGTGCAGGCGGAGCTGTTATGAAGCCTACCGTCCTCGCCGCTGTAGTGCTCCCGAGGCTCGAGACGACGTGGTAATATCGCGCGGCGTCGTCGTCAACCCCTCGTAGGGCGAACTGCGCCTCCGCTTGCGCGAACCACGCCGCCGCAGAATGCTCCCAAAACTCCGGCAATCGAATAATAACGGCATCGTTTGCCATGTTCGGTTCGGTCCCTGATACTTCAGCGAGACCAACGTCAGGGTCACCAGTGTAGTGCCGAGAGATGGGAGACGGAGACGGTAGCTCGAGGTAGAGCGAACAGCATTTATTGGGTACACAAACACAACATGCTACTGCTACATTGCGTGCACTCGACTGACCCGTGGTGGCAGGCAGTGCCACCTCCTATAATGTCCGGGCGGAACTCTTGTTCCTAACAATAGTTCCGTGGGTGAATTATGTACCATTAACAATCACTACACTGTAAACAAATTAACTCTACAAAAACCACATAACAAATAAATATATTAAATAAATGTGAAAAGAAATAGTGAATAGCTCCCCCACCCCACACAAACTTATTTGTCGTTTTGAATGCGCACCAAACACATCCACGTGTTAGGTTTCCATGGCTACGTGACGTCACATCATCACCTCCACCATGTTTGTAGGAAACACGCCTCTCTCCGCAGCGAGCGACTGTCACACTCAGATTAGAGTTTAATCCGAGAGGAGGGGGGACGGTGGTCAAGAAGAAGACGCTTCTCGATCACCACACACACACGCACTCATTCAAAACGCTTTGGATTATATTGTTATTTTTTGGCACGCGTAATGGAGCGGTAAATAGAACATGGGTCGTCATCATTCGGGTTGTTATTATGGTTATTCTATGCCAATCTCATTGCTATAACGTTAGCTCGCTATAGCCTCCTTGATATAACGGGTAAAAAAAGTAAGACATCGGATTAGCTGCTAACGTTCGCTCTCCTCCAGGATTTAAGTTGCTTGTATTTTATTAATGTTGCTGTTGTTGGCAAAAGCTTGTTGACATTGGCTCATACAAGCAGTTAGTATAGTAACTATAGCTCGCTTTGCTAAGGTTGCTGCTTTTTTTTGTATTTTTTATTTTATTGGACAGGAAGAAACAAAAAAGCAAACATCTTTGACTCCAGCACCGATAATAATAACAACACGGAGTTGTCGTCCAAATCGATGTGCTAGCTGGTCTTCAAACTAGCTAGCGATCTAGCATCGGGTCGAGATTATTTGGACCTGGATTTATTATTAAATCTCTCGAGAAGAAGAAGCAAACATGTCGGGAAAAGACAAGGACAAATCAGAAAAACAGTCCACCACAGAGCGGCTGGTAAAAGGTGAGTTGTTTCCTCAAATGTTTTGCTATAGTTATAAGTGAAGACTAACTGGCGAGATAAAAAAAAGTCAACTAACCAGTTTCATAATAGCGGCGATTCTTTATACTCTTTTGTGAAATAAAGCTCTACTCTGTACAGTCCCCTCCCCATCATAATATGTGACATATACGATATGCAAATATACAGTACTGTTACCCATAGATCCTGACAGAGTATATACATATTATGTATATACTTTGTCAGGATCTATGGGTAACAGTACTGTATATTTGCATATCGTATATGTCACAAATGTAACATTACTAAATACCTGTGTGTCATGTATGTCCCTATGCCATAAATGTCATGATGTCATGTATGTTGTATGTCATAAATGTCACTATGAATTGAAAATGGGGGACCCTGATGTAAACAAGACTAAAGTCTTTCTCTGGTCTGCATCCCCTTAACAATTGTGTGTATTGAGCTGTACTGTATTGTACCCATTCTGCAATCTGTTAAATAAAGTTTTCATTCATTCATTCATTCATTCATCCATTCATTCATTCATTCATTCATTCATTCATTCACTCTGCTAAGGTATAGGCAGCCACAACAACATGTGGTGTTAATGCAAACAGCCTGTTATTAATATACTCTGCGCCGAATAACAGAGTAGAGACGACACCTTGACTCATTCAACATGACTTTATTTGTTAGATCGTTGGCACACGTGGTGTCATTTGTTTGATAACAGAGCAGGGCCGGGGAATGAGCATTGTTATTATGCTATTGCTATGTCTCTGGAGTGGTTTCCACTGTCGCTGAGAGAACAATAATTTGCCATCATCATTATGAAGGAAATCTAGAAAACGAGAGGCAGATGAGTAGCTATTGCGCGCCCCGCCCCCTCCCTATATTGTGGACATCTCCATTTCTTAATTTGGTGTTCTATTTGCTGGTTTAGATCCAAGGTCTTGTAAAAATGTTCAGCTTGTTTTCAACATCTGGAGGAGACTAGCCCATCTGCAACCCATAGCTAGAGAAAGTTTGACAGGTCTGCAGTTACTGTTATTATTACATCGACGAGGTGGAAGCCTGCACTGTATGTACTGACAGGACCGCATTAGCTGTGTCTGCTCAGGACGGGGCCATCCATCCATCCAAGCTAGTCAGCCAGCTCCCTAGGGAGTCCACCTCTGCCAAACAGCCCTCAACCCTCCCTCTAGTCAAGTCAAGTCAAGAGTTTTATTTGTCACGGCATACGAGTATACAATGAAATGTGAAATAGTAAGGGGAGTGCTGGGCTGGGAGTGCGAGAGTGAGTGCCCCTGGCAGGTGGACTGGAATGCTCAAGTGTACGCCAGTAGGGAGAGGGTGAGTTAATTGTGGAAAGAATCTCCCCAGTGATGTGCCCAACATGGCCCAGTGATGTGCCCAACATGGCCCAGTGATGTGCCCAACATGGTCCAGTGATGTGCCCAACATGGTCCAGTGATGTGCCCAACATGGTCCAGTGATGTGCCCAACATGGCCCAGTGATGTGCCCAACATGGTCCAGTGATGTGCCCAACATGACCCAGTGATGTGCCCAACATGGTCCAGTGATGTGCCCAACATGGCCCAGTGATGTGCCCAACATGGTCCAGTGATGTGCCCAACATGGTCCAGTGATGTGCCCAACATGGTCCAGTGATGTGCCCAACATGGCCCAGTGATGTGCCCAACATGGTCCAGTGATGTGCCCAACATGGTCCAGTGATGTGCCCAGTGATGTGCCCAACATGGTCCAGTGATGTGCCCAACATGGTCCAGTGATGTGCCCAGTGATGTGCCCAACATGGTCCAGTGATGTGCCCAACATGGCCCAGTGATGTGTCCAGTGATGTGCCCAACATGGTCCAGTGATGTGCCCAACATGGCCCAGTGATGTGCCCAACATGGTCCAGTGATGTGCCCAACATGGTCCAGTGATGTGCCCAACATGGCCCAGTGATGTGCCCAACATGGTCCAGTGATGTGCCCAACATGGTCCAGTGATGTGCCCAACATGGTCCAGTGATGTGCCCAACATGGTCCAGTGATGTGCCCAACATGGTCCAGTGATGTGCCCAACATGGCCCAGTGATGTGCCCAACATGGTCCAGTGATGTTCCCAACATGGTCGTGGAGGCAGCAGGAGTGTGGAACGGAAAGCATGGGAGATGGAGAACTGGAAATTGAGAGGGAACAAGAGTGAGTGTTAATGGAGACAGAAGAGAGAGAGATGTAAATGAATACATCAACATTATGGGAAATGCGCTTACTGTCTTCTCCAGGGTCTGACAAGAAGATGGATACCAATTTCCTCTCTGTGTGTTCAGTAGAAAGCTGGATGCAAGCTACGGACCACCTGCCTAGCTCAAAACTCTGGCAAAGGTGTTTCAGCCAGATAGCTTTTTACTGAATGCACAGCGAGGAAACTGGTATCTATCTATTAGTTTGCCTTGCATTTGAAGTGCATTTCCATAATGTTGACGTGTTCCCTTAACGTTTGGTAGGGATAGACCTATTGTCTTTATTGGCTGTGTGAGAGGGCTTAGCTGAGACTTGATAGCTCGTAGCCTAGCTAAGACTAATACTGCTCCTCTTGGTTAAGCTCCTGGTATGATGTGGTGACCTACAGTCAGTCTCCTCCCTGGGCTGTAGATATAGCCGTGACAGATGCAGGTGTTAGTGTTTTGAAAAGTATTTGAAAACCAAGGCATTCGCTAGGCTACATTTTGATGGGCTTTGTCATATTTCATTCCTCACACTGATGTGACACGGGGCAGATGTCAACTTTGACATTGATTGAACCAGAATGCCGCCACAAGTCCGTCTGCATTCAAGGCCCAATTATGTCTGAAAGGCAGACGGGCAGAGCCCCGACGATGGTGAATGTGTAGCCTACTGCCACCCCCGACATGTGATTGACTGACGGATACAACCAATAAGCCTGGGGCCTAGCTATTTAATTTGGGTGAGTAATAGCCTCCATTCAGTGATCATTAGGGCGATCTGAAGTGGGACTTTGTGTTTATCTGGTGATGGTCCCCCCTCAATTCATCTCCACTCAGCCGTGTCTTTGTAATTCAAAACCTCCCCACATTGTGCAGATTGTTGATACAATAGAAAACAGATTGTATGGCGGGCCTAATATCAATGTCCAAAACATGATCATGAATGGCAGCGACGCCAATGGTACTAGTGGTAAACAATACTGTCTTTGTTTCTTGGGTTGTTTTTGTTGTCATGCCAGACACCGACAGACAATGTGTGGGTGCGTGTAGTGCAGCATTGGCCCCAGCGCATGTCTGTCATCAGCCATATACAGTAGCACATATTGATGCTAATGAACCCTTTCACTACCACACTACATACGGTTAACCCTTTACTATCACACTTAACCGTCTGTAGTGTGATAGTAAAGGGTTAACCTTCTGTAGTGGGGTTGTGAAAGGGTTAACCCTTTGTCGTGTGGCAGTGAAATGGTTAACCTTCTGTAGTGTCGCAGTGAAAGGGTTAACAGTTTGGTAGTGCGGCAGTGAAAGGGTTAAACCAATCTGAAGTGAGGGCAGCAGCAGCCTATTTTGAACAGGACATTTTTCACTGTTGGGTTACAGACGTTATTTATTGCCATTTTTGGAAAAGCTCAGCTCACGAGGCAGGGTATTTGAATCAATCAAGGATACAGGCTAAAGCCTACATTTGTGTGTGTGTGTGTGTGTGTGTGTGGGTGTGGGTGGGTGGGTGGGTGGGTGGGTGGGTGGTCTCACTGTCGCCTATGGTCATTCAGTAGAAATGACCAAAACCTTCTGGACTGGAGCTTGCCTCCAGTGTAGCTACTAGGCTCTTAAATAAACACACTCTGAATCTGGAAGCCCCAGCTAATAGAGGCTTTACCTAATCTGTTCTTAACACTCGTACCTCAGCTTACAGTTCCTTTTTTGTGGCCTTGGAGGTCCATGAGTGCTTACCGTTTATTTATACCACACTTTTCAAAGCATGACAGCTTGTCCTCCTGATCATAGCTGGGTTGGCCAAGTTGGAACGGTGTTCCAGAGTTTATTACACTGCAACAAGCCGGTGTCTGCGTAGCCGTAGCCTAACCCACATCCTTCTCCAGCACCCACTCACTGAATGACATCAACCACAACCTGTAGTCTTTTGGCGACTGGCTACGTTGATCCATTACAAAAACTGTGAGAAAATTGTGCGTTTTGCAGAAACGATCCGCTTTTCTAATGGAAGGTGACGTATATCCATCGGTTCCAAAAGTTCATCCTCTAAACTTTTCTGTACGTCAAAACGGACACAAATGTGACGGAGATGGGACACATCATCGGCCCTGCCCAACAATCGGATACTCCTCATTGAAAAAATACATAAATAAATGGGTGTAGACGGACAGACACAGTGGATCATTGTAACTGGGACCTAATGCTCTGTAGCTGACCATCATTACTAATAGCAGAAAGATGCATGACCAGGCCCTTTTACCAACAGGAATATCAAGCTATTTTGAAAACAAGCACACATTTTCAATAGCTGCAACCGTGTACGTGCACAGCCCGTTCTCGCTACATATTATAATATTTCAAAGTTATATATTGACATATTTACAAAAATATACAATGTGTAGTAGGCCTACGTATTACAAATAATAATTTACTTATTTGATTTTCAGAAAACCTTTGAGCTCCTTTGCTGGGGTAGAAACCTGGGGTGCTCACAAGTTTAAGGTAACATTGTGGTTAGGGTTATGGTTAGTTTAAGGCTTAAACTAACCATAACCCTAATCCTAACCTTAACCACAATGTTACCTTAAACTAACTCAAACCTTATTGCTTAACCACACTGTTACCTTAAACTAACCCTAACCTTAACCACAACTGTTACCTTAAACTAACCATAACCCTGGCTGACCCTAACCTTAACCACAATGTTACCTTAAACTAACCATAACCCTGGCTGACCCTAACCACAATGTTACCTTAAACTAACCATAACCCTGGCTGATCCTAACCTTAACCACAATGTTACCTTAAACTAACCATAACCATGGCTGACCCTAACCTTAACCACAATGTTACCTTAAACTAACCATAACCCTGGCTGACCCTAACCTTAACCACAATGTTACCTTAAACTAACCATAACCCTGGCTGACCCTAACCTTAACCACAATGTTACCTTAAACTAACCATAACCCTAACCCTAACCTTAACCATACTGTTACCTTAAACTAACCCTAACCTTAACCACAACTGTTACCTTAAGGGGTCTCAAACTCAATTTACCTGGGGGCCGCTGGAGGTAGAGTCTGGGTGAGGCTGGGCCGCATCAAATATTCCAGAAAAAAAGGGTTTCAACTTTCAAGTATTCCGAAGAAAAGTACAACTGATCCAATCTTCTCAACCTTTAGCAATAACATTTCAGAACATGAACGGTTCTTCAGAACATAGGCATCTCTTACCTACTCCTTCCTCTTATGTCTTCCCCCCTTGTGTGTCGTCAGGTTTGTCAGGCGCAATACATCTTCAACAAACTACCCCTTTGCCTCATCATAAAACCTCACAAACACCAGCAACTGAGCATTCTCAATGGTGTCAGTGGACTCATCCACAGCTATGGAAATGCACTGTGCATTTTTTTTTTTATTATATCACAAAGCTGTTTAATCAAATCACCAGCCAGTATTTCAGTTATTCTGGTTGCTGTGCTATCTGAGGGGGAGTTGCGTTAGTTTGCCTTCAAACATGGTCTCCATCACTTCAGTCATACATTATTTTATTATGTATGCATCAGAGAATGGCTTCTTGTGTTTAGCCAACACCCATGCCACTGAGTGAGGACTTGGTTGCTTTTTCTCGTAGTGACATAGATTTAACAATAATTCTGCTTGCAGCTAGGGATGCACCGATATGAAAATTTGCCACCGATACCGATCAACTAACACAATCGGCCGATACCGATACCGATATTTGTGGCAAATTCTTTTAAATATTTTTTTTATTTTTATTTTTTTTATTTGTTTTTTTTGTAATATATATATATTTTTTTATGAAACTACTGTATATTTGTGTTACAAATTGTGCTCACCGACATGAACATAGGCCTCTTTACTTACTTAAAAAAAGGAAAATCTCTCTCCCAGTATGTTCTGCAGGGCTGCAGCTAGATACTAGTTCTCCCAGTATGGTCTACCGGCTGGGCTGCAGCTGGATACTATTGTCTCAACCAATGAAATTTTGATTGACAGTCGATTCTGCCAATTACATCACACACCGCTTCCCGCCTCTGCTGTTACCACCAATCGGCAAGCGCGTATACATTTTTTACTTACGCTTTTGTCCGCCATTGATTTTGAGTTGACGAGAGGTATTCTACAACAACAACAACGCCGCCGTTTAGCTTTTAGCTCCGCAGGATGACTTAAACGAGGCATAATGATTTTACTGCAACGAAGGTTATAATAAAACAAAGCCTTTCTATACATGTGTCTGATTGAAAACTTTATTAACAGATTGCAGAATGGGTAAAACTCAGGGCTATATGAGCAACGGAAGGAACTGAGCTAGTATGAACGCATAATGCTTGCTACGTTCGGGTAAATAATATAAGATAAGATAAGATAAGATATTCCTTTATTAATCCCCTTGGGGAAATTCCAGCGACACACACATACAGCTCAACGTCTCATTAATAATAACATCACAATCATTACATTTTTACAGTAACAACGGCACAGCATAAATTCAACAGACATGTACATTTGTTGACACATGTCATCTACAGAAAGCCTGAGACGCCATATGCGATAGTCAGGCTGCAACAACACTAAGTAGTACATGAAAACAAAGTGTCGTCGCACCAGGTGGCGGGAGGGAGGGAGGGATGGAGGGAGGGGCGGGATCGGGGGAGGCTGGGGGATAGGACTTGGGTAATGAAACAGTCTTAGGGCCCCCCCTCCAGCGCGCAAACTAGTAGGCTGCCGTCCAGACAAGGCATAGGCGCCAGGCGTACACGCGGGAGGGGGGATTGGGTAGAGAATGGTGGTGGAGGGAGGGGGGACGGGGGCCTCATCAATCTTATCTCCCCCAGACAGCACAGCTCGTTCCTCCTCGATCCTGGTACCGCTTCTCCGAAATCGTCCCCCCGCACTGACCTCGACCTTGGTTGGTTTCACAGCAGAATGGGATAGGGGGGGGGGGGGGGGGGGGATGATACATGCAGCTTGAGGCAAATTGCTGCCATATGATTAAAATTGGGTTAATTTATATTAATCATCATACCCCCTATTAGCACGGTATGGTGGCATATCTATTCTCACGTCCCTAATTTCCGTCGTGATGTCCAGAATGGCCTGAGACCGCGACAGTTCCTCTGCGTGGTTGGTAACAAGTCTCTCAAGAATAGTCTTCAGGCACGATTGTTCATCTGTGTGATAGATTTCGCCCCGTTCCAACATGGTCTTAGAACTCAATTGTTCATCACCCCGCAGAGTGTTAAGGTCAGCGATCTTTTTATACAGTTCCATTTGGTTGTCTTTGATCCCGGCCATGTCCTTGGCCATAGGATTCAACTTCTTCCGAATTAGATTCAGGCAGTACCAGATCCAACAGCTGACGGAGCCCAAGCCGAGCAGCATGACAATTAGAAGATATACGTCTTCAACATCGTTTATCTCCAACGGGAAAAAGCATATCGCAAGCCATTGCCCGTATGAATTTATGGTGTATCCCGCTTGATGGCTCCCGAGTGGGCAGAGTGGATCGTCCGCATTCTGCCTCCTCGTCGAGAATATGCGATCAATCGCTGTAAAAGCCCAGCTTATTAGATCCATATTACGGTTTAAAGTTGAGTTGATTCTGCTGTAAAAAGAAAAAGGTCAGCACGGCCGAGCGGTTCCAGGGAGGGGCAGATCCAGGCTCCAGGGAAAGGGAGCTGTAGAAGGCTGGTACGGACGTCTCTGGGTGGATAAGAGAAAGGCCTTGAGCTGGTCTTGTGGAGGGTGGGAGAGGAGTAGAAATGCGACTGTCTCTGGGAGAGGTAGGAGAGGAAGGCGTTGTGCAGGTCGTGAGTGAACTTTTTTTTGTCTTTTGATGCTACACAAATTGATGGATATTTATCGGCTACTGCCATCGGCACATTCGAGCTTATCGGCCGATTGCAGTCAACAAGGCACTTATCGGCCGATACCGATACCCGACCGATACATCGGTGCACCCCTACTTGCAGCTTGATATGATGATTTCATTCCATTTATTTTTGTGGTTCTTAGCACTGAATTTTGAGGAAAGGTTGCATCAAAATAACTGTTTTGTTTCATAGTGGCGTTTCAAATTGCCACTCTTCACAAGAGCTACAGGCATATTAAGCTAATTGGTTTGGTGCTGGGAGGATGAACGCATATTTTTCAGTCCATTCACATTTGAATTGCAGTGATTTTCACTGTCGACTTTTCTTTTACTGGCCATCTTTGAACATGCCATATTTTTCTACTAGCTGCCTGCTGGCGAAACTAGGCTACTAGCTACAGTACCTGCAGATTAGACTACCTGTAGATGCGCTGTCAACTCTCGCTCTGACTCGGACCCGTTGAAAGAGACGACATGCATTCCGCGAAGACCTGCCCTACTCTGCCTCTGATTCGCAGACTGTGGGTGGGAGAAAAAAACGCTGACCGGACACTGAATGTGATTGGACCAAAGCAGAGTAGACAGACGCAGACAGTGGAGCAGTGCAGCCGGACATGCAGAGCACTGCTTGCAGAGGAGATAGCGGAGAATTTTGAGGATGCCTGCCATACAGGATATATTTTCCTTCCACTTGGTATCACTCCGGAATCACGTTTCAACATGCGCTATGGTAGCCTAAAAGTGATAAAATAAATAAAACGTCCAACTCGCGCAACGACTCGGCAAAAAGTTGCGTGCGGGCCGCACTAACACTACACTTTGATGTCGAGTAGGGGGCCGCAAAATATCATCTAGCGGATCAGGGTGGTGGTGAGAGCACCTGCCCGCTACCACTTTTGCTGATACGAAATATAAAAACATTACTTATACAAGATGTAAGTATATTACTTATGGCTAGCCTATAACATAACGTACATTATGTACCTTTTTTCCTGTGGTCGACTCGACTAGTCATTTTTAAGTACGTTTTCTGATGAGACTGTCTTGGCATGCATTTATAAATGCCTGTATTCACACACACACACCCACACCCACACACACACACACACACACACACTTGACCTTCATGCAAAATGTCAACCTCCTAGGGCGAAAACTGTGGCCTCTAGAGGGTGGTAAATTGTATTGGACCGACAGAGTGGCCTATAGAGCTGCTGGACACAGCTAAAATGGTCAATACTGAGTAGGTCCATCTGTATACTACACTCCCAGTTTGCTATAATAAATGCATCTTTTTCCTCATGTGTTTGGAAAGCCCACTGACTCACTGTGATGGATGCTGTTTAGTAGCATCTACCTCTACAGTCATGCACCACTACATCACTAATTAGCCTGCCAACCCTCACTTAAGATCATTAAATCTTTCTCATATGGCATTTTGATTTGGCCTGTGTGGGTTTGACAAGCTGCTCAGAGTCTCACTCTATTTCTATTGTGTGCATTGGAGCAGCTTATCACTCCAGAGTGGTCCTGATCTCAGTCCAGAGATAAGCCTATGTTCTCATTTCTGACACTTGGTAGTGCAGGGTGTGATAGACTGGACTGGACTTGGGTAATCTATTGCAATCCAAAGTCCCTGTGTAGCCATGCCTTGTCACAGGATCTGTGGAAGTGACTTCTGGTGCTTCTTAAAGGAACACGCCAACATTATGGGAAATGCACTTACTATCTTCTCTAGAGTCGGACAAGAAGATAGATACCAATCATCTAGCTTAGCTTAAAACTCTGTGAGAGGTGTTTTTGGCCAACAGCTAGGCTATCTGATCTGTATACACTTCCATTAATCTGTGCTAAGCTAGGCTAGCTTGCAGCCGGATAGCTATCAGATACTGAAAACACAGAGAGGAAATTGGTATCTATTTTCTTGTCTGACTCTGGAGAAGACTGTAAGCGCATTTCCCATGAAGGTAGCATGTTCCTTTCGAGCTAATTGTATGCTGTACACATTACACCATCATCGTGCCTATTTTGTTTGCACAGAATGTATTCTGCATTTCACTACTTCACGCATGTAGAGCTAGTAGGTTGCTAACAGCTAGTTAGTAACTAGTTCTGCAACATAGCCTAATTTATGCTACTCTATCCTACTGTGTATTGTATTTGACTACAGCTGTGAGACTATGTTGATATTGGGGAGACTAGTAACACAATAATCCCTTTTACAAGGCAAGGCCCTGGAGGTCAGAGGGTTCATATCGGGTAAAGGCTGGGCAATACTGGACACATTAATACCTACATATTAATCACAAGGACATAGTGTTGTCAAAAATATCGAAGTATCGATACATATCGATACTGAATATTTAAAACGGCTTCGATACTCATTTCCCGAAATACCGATACTTTCTGCAGTATCGGTACCAGCTGGCGAGTGTTCTACAGCAAGTTGTTGACGCGCTGTTCAGAGCGCGCTTGCCCCTCCGCCTCCTCCGAGTCCAGCCTTCCCCCTCACAGAGCCGTCTTCAAACATTTTAGCTGAAGATGGCAAATGCAGAGCCTCCGCAACTTGTGCTTGTGGATAAAGAAAACAGCAGAAGTGCTGTTTGGAGGTACTTCGGGTTTGAAGTAAACAACGAAGGACAAGCTAAAAATGCCCCAATGCTATTTGCAAGCGGTGTTACAGAGCAGTGCCAGCGCGGATCTCCATAAAGAAATGAAAGAGATTCGTGACAGCTGCTCTTTCAACGTCACTGTGACTGAAGCATTAAACCATTAACTCTAGTTTAATACATGATACGTTGTCTACTGATGGCACATAATATCAACAGCTGATTCGTTGTAACGTTACAGCTATCAGCTAACGTTAGCTACTGCTAGCCGTTAGCTCCGTTAGCTTAGCTGGCCACCTTTTATAATTACTGCATGGAAACGGAGTAACGTTAACGTTTAAACGTTATGTCGAGGTCATACAATACTACAGTCGACATAAGGTTAACGTTACCCCGTTTCCATGAAGTGTTTAAATAGCAGCAATCTTGTTGAAAATGTAACGTTACTAAAATGCTCCGAGCATAGCTCTCTCTCTCTCTCTCTCTCTCTCTCTCTCTCTCTCGCTCTCTCGTTATCTTTAAATAAAAATCGAAACTGTTACTAACTGTAATACAAACAGTTCAGTTTGTCAGGTACATGCAACACAGATTACAGTGTTTACATCTGTCTGCTTGAGAAAATACCATGTTCTGCTTTTGCAATAAAAATGATTGAAGTGAGATGAACAGTTATTTTTAACACTTTGATCGCCATGGTTAAATTCATAATTTACCATCCCTAGCCAGCTCTATTTGTCTATGGAGAAGTTCCCCTTCTTTGCAGGGCTATAACTTTTTAAATTGTATTGCTAAATTGACATTATTATGGCCCATTCAATGTCCTATATCTATTGTTCAGGGTGTAGCAACGTTATACTTTTTCATTCACATATTCATACTAAAATACGGTCTAAAGTATAAGTATGTTTTTATCGTTTTCTGCAGCTTTCTCCAGAACTTGATTTATAGCCCCAAATGCATTATATTGCCAGATAAAAAATTTCAACTGGAGGTACTTCTAGAAGTTACTACGTATGATCTGATGTTGACCGGATGGCAGTGGAGGTTTCTCTATGACAACACGTGAAACACAAATTCACTCATAATTCATAATTATTATGAATTTACATATACCTATATATATATATAAAAAAAAAAAACTATATATATATATATTTTTTTTAAATTATTATTATTATTATTTTTTTATTATAAATGTTTTCCTCTGTAAAAAAAATGCCAGTGATTTTTTTTTCTTCAAAAATGGCCAAAATGTACAGCTCTGAGCAGGCCTGCACTGCAGTATTGCCTGCAGTAATTATTCGTGAAGAAAACTTCACAGGTGTGACCCATTGTTAAATAAATAATAAATAACAGCGAATCAAAATAGGCTATTAACTTCATCTAAGCACGGTCTGTGCAGTTAAACTCTTGCCATTGAATGGAGGATTGATTGATTGACAGCCCTTGACATCCAATACACGGAGGTTGAATATGATTGGCAGCCTTGCAAATCCAATCAGAGATTTCTGCATTGCAAAGTCAAAATGGGTCCAGCTGCATGTGAGGAGGATAGGTTTAGCTCGGGCCAATCTCAAGTTTCTCAAGTTTCTTTATTAGTTGTCATACAGAAGTACAGAATACTTTTATACAAAATGTAACATAAAGAAGCATTTTGTATAAAAGTATTCTGTACTTCTGTATGACAAATAATAAAGAAACTTGAGAAACTTGAGATTGGCCCGAGCTAAACCTATCCTCCTCACATGCAGCTGGACCCATTTTGACTATGTGAAAGTTGAGACTATGAGAAAGTTGTTGTTTAGTAGTTAGTAAGCTGTACAGCTATAACAAGTCAGGCTAAATTAAACTTTGCACCAACATTAGGACCGAAGTATAAACCAGCAACTGAGCAACATGAAGAAGTGGATTTATGCATCTGGATCAGAAAAAACGTAAGTAGGCTACAGTGCTTGTATGCTAACAGTAGCTAGGCAGCTTAGCCTACATCACAATGATAATCACCAAGCTAACTTACTGTACACACTGTAGGGCTGGGCAATTAATCGAAACAGAATCGCGATATCGATTCATAGACCTATGCAATCTAATTTCTAAGTTATGACTATTTTCTTTTATTAAAAAAAACGTTTTTTTTTTTTTTTTTTTTTTATTATTTTATCTGGGTTGAACATGATTTGTGGAACTCCCTCTGGTGTTGTGGTCGTGGTATTCACTGACCTTTGGGAAGTATTTCGACATGCACATGGGTATCTTAGTGGTGTAGTGTATCTTGTAGACCAGGCCCATTGCAAGTTGCTGTACTCTGTCGTCTACTCTAAGCCATCCTAGGTTATCAAAGTGGACAGGGGTGAGGTGGGTTTTAGGAGTAAGGTCAAGCAGTAGTCTGACCAGTTTGTTTTGTGATGTTTGTAATCTTGTTTTTAGTGCCTTTGAGGTGCTATGGTACCATGAGGTGCAAGCATAGTCGTAGTACCCTTGAATGAGTGCTCCTGTTAGAGTCTTCAAGGTATTCTTGTTTACCAGAGAGGAGATCCGGTACAGGAATCTAGTTCGTTGGTTGACTTAGTTTTATTACATTGGATCCCATTTTGTCACAGGAAAGATTTGCCTCTATAGGATGGAACCCAGGTAGGTAATTTCATCTTTCCTTTTAAGATAAGATAAGATAAGATATTCCTTTATTGATCCCCTTGGGGAAATTCAGGCATCATAGCAGCATGGGGGAAGGGGGGGGGGTACAGGTAGTGAAAACAACACAAGCAGTGTAAACAAATAGGTCAATATAATTTACTATCTAACTAACTGAAATATACATTATTCATTATTCACAGTATCCACATAAGGTGCAGTATGCATAAGGTAGTGTTATTGTCCTACTTGGGTTCCTATTAGTTCTAGGTCGATGTCTGGCAGCAGTCGCTGCCCACTGTTGTGGAGCCTGATGGCCACTGGTATGAAGGACTGTCCGAGGCGGTTAGTTGAGTGTCGGGGGGGTATGAGTATGTGGCTTCCTTGTCACCTTCACCTAATTATGTTTTGATCTGGTCAGGTGCGCTGTCACCTAAAATGTTTTGATCTGATCAGGTGCGCTGTCACCTAATATGTTTTGATCTGGTCAGGTGCGCTGTCACCTAATATGATTTCATCTGGTCAGGTGCGCTGTCACCTAATATGTTTTCATCTGGTCAAGTCCGCTGTCACCTAATGTTAATATGTTTTCATCTGTGTCCACTGACACACAGTGGGGGATGTTTTAAAAATATTATTTAATATATAATATAATATAATAATTTGTGCTTCACCTAAAAATTTGGTCAGCAGCCTCCACTGCCGGATGGGCGGGGGGTCGTTTATAATTCCGTGGGCAACGTTATATCATTCATCTAGTGTGGGTCATATGATCATCAGAGCAGTTAGTATAGCAGACATTAGAAAATAACGCTGAAACTCACCGTATCTTCCTCGCGCAGAATTTTTTCTATTATGGGATGTCGAAATATCCGATCCATTTCCAGGTTGTATAATAGTATATACGTCCAAATCATGTTGTTTATCGAGTTATGTGCACCGATCGGTGTTCACTGTGTCAAGATGGAGTCCTGCTAATGATAGCGAGTGCCCGGACGAAATATGGGTGAGCACCACTTCATCCACGTGACTTCCTGTTGGGCGATCTGCCGATCGGCCACCAGATGGCGCTCTTGAACCGTTAGAGAGTTGAGTGGAGCTCAGCAGTATATCTCAGGTCCCCGGGAGAGAAATATGATTTCGATCACAGATTTTTGAAATATTGATATCAAAGACGTGTTACGGCGTCTTCGGCAGAATGAGCATGGCGGGCAATGACGAGTTTCGGCGTTTCCGGCGATTAAAGTGTTAAATGTGTGATCTAAAGCTAAACAAAGGGTTTTAAAAGTGTTATATTTATCTTCTCTCATAGTACCAGAGAGAAGCTGAGGAGAATCAACCAGCAACAAAAGCTAAATTTGTTTAAAAAAAAAAAAAAAAAAAAAATATATATATATATATATATATATATATATTTTTTTTGTATCAAAATGGTATCGAAGTATCGATACTTTTCAAGGTATCGTATCGAAGTCGAAATTCCAGTATCGTGACAACACTAAAGGACATGACTATATCGTCTTATAATATGTATGCAAGATCACACATTGGCTTAAATAATACAATTGAGGTTCATCACACCAAACTGCATGGTAACAAACCAAAACTCCATAATTGAATTTTCAAATGCTATTTCCCTCAAATGTTTCAGTATTTCAGTAGTATGTAATTCTGTGAGCAATATTAGGTAGGCCTGATATTTGCTTGTTAATGACATCATTATTAGACATTATTACCCTAATCAGGTTCAACCATTGTTTTGAAGAAGTGTGTGTCATATCATGATGAGAAGATACTGTCTTCCTAATCAGCACAGACCGCATGCATGAAAACTGGAAATTAACCTTTTTTTGCACTTGATGCTGTATGATGAACTCCATTACTGACCCAACTGGTTTGGCTGCTGCTGCAGTGCTAACCAGTAGGACTCGGCGATATGCCCAAATTATATTATTTAGTTTTGACTGTATATCGGTATTTTACAGTAAATACAAAATTACAATGTGACATGATGATCTTTTTTGTGTCTTTATCTTGTAATGTAATTGCCATGGTCCTATTTCCTTCAAAATGGTCTTAATTGTGGTGTGGCTGGTATTCTAGAGGTCTAACCCTTTCACTACCACACTACAGACGGTTAATAGGTTAACCCTTTCACTACCACACTACTAGGGCTGCAACTAACGATTATTTTGGTAATCAATTAATCTGTCGATTATTTTTGTCATTCGATTAGTCGACTAATCTAACGATTATTTTTGTCACACCCTCAATCTCTGCTTCCTGTGGGCATGGCTCCTTCTCCAATGCATGTTTTACCTCGCATGCTCAAGTCTGCACACCTGTGAATGTCACCCTGTTGTCCAGTCCCTCTGCCTTAACAGTTAACTTAACATAACATGATGATCCCATACCAAATTAAAATAATGACGCATGAAACATTTGAATTTGGATCTTAAGCAACTTTAAATCAAAATGTATTTGAACAATACAACAATCACTCATAACAAGATAAATAAATTAAATAATACAAATTAAAGTGGAAGTGTTTAAATAACAAAAAAAAATATATAGCAGACTTCTTAGCTTAACATCCCAGGGAACTAATGGGATAACTGGGGATGTTGTTTGCTCCTGACAAGAGTCTCAAAGTCTGGGGTGATGGTAGACAAAGCAACTCTGAGGTCATGCTCAATGTCCAATCTGTTCCTCTACTTTGTCTTCAGCTGGACCAGAGCTGAGAAGCCACTTTCACAAAGATAGGTAGTGCACATTTTTATTTAAAAATTTTTACGAGTACTAATCGACGCAAACATTCTGCGTCGACGAGTTTTTATGATCGACGTCGTCGATTATGTCGACTAATCGTTGCAGCCCTACACACTACAGACGGTTATTATCCGTCTGTAGTGTGGTAGTGAAAGGGTTGACCTTATGTAGTGTGGCTGTGAAAGGGTTAACCCTTTGTCGTGTGGCAGTGAAAGGGTTAACCTTTTGTGTGTCGTAGTGAAAGGGTTAACCATTTGGTAGTTTGGTACTGTGGTAGTGAAAGGGTTAACCATTTGGTAGTTTGGTACTGTGGTAGTGAAAGGGCTAAGCACTCGCCTACCACTGCAAAAGAGACCCGCAGGTTACGTTCCTGACGGCGGTACCTCCCGCTCGGTCAGTCGTCCCTCCAAACACAACGCTTGGCACAGTGTTCACGGTGGTGGGAAGCTGGTCGTTGCCTGTTCAGCAGTGAGGGGATCTCTGGGGGAGATGGCGTGAACCTCGGCATGTGTTACGCTCTCCTAGTAAAACTCCTTGCTGGTCAGGTGTATGTATCAGAGGTAATCTCCCCAGACTCGACAGTAGGGTATAGCGCAATGACCAGGGGGGAATTGGTATAATGACTAAATTAGGGGCAAAGGCAAGAAATAATGTCATATTATGGACAATGGGTGTAGTAGAAATCCATACCTTTTTACCATATTCCGTACCTTTCTGTCCAGTTAGGAGATCATCTGTGTGAATTTGCGTTAAACATTCACATGTTGCGTGTCTTCCTGCTCAATTGAGATTATTATTTAGTGTTACAACTTGGGCAGCGAGATATCATCACACACAAGTTTTTTTTTAACCATATGTAGAGTGGTAGTGAAAGGGTTAACCTTCTGTAGTGTGGTTGTGAAAGGGTTAACCCTATGTTGTGTGGTAGTGAAAGGGTTAACCCTATGTCGTGTGGTAGTGAAAGGGTTAACCCTATGTTGTGTGGTAGTGAACGTGTTAACCGTCTGTAGTGTTGTACTGAAAGGGTTAACCTTCTGTAGTGTGGTTGTGAAAGGGTTGTCGTGTGGTTGTGAAAGAAGGGTTAACCTTCTGTATTGTCACAGTGAAAAAGTTAAGCCGTTGGTAGTGAAAGGGTTAACCTTATGTAGTGTGGTAGTGAAAGGGTTAACCTTATGTCGTGTGGTAGTGAAACCTTCTGTATTGTCGCAGTGATAAATAAATGTATACTCTATCTGCCCACTCAGTGGAGTTGGAAAGGAAGCACCCTCACATGTAGAATGAGAGACGCATCGTTTCGATCATGATAATGCATAACCTCGTCGCTGTTTACGGTCTCTGTTAAAAAGGATTGCGAGGCAGATTACTGGAGGGGGGGGGGGGGGGGGGGTTCATGTGAGGTGACAGGACTTTGACTCCCTTGTTGTAGGTATCTTTCATGGTATATATTATCGATTCATAAACGGATAAACCTGTATTGCCCTACAATATATGACTCAACCCTCTTGTGACTATACCTTCAGATCAGATCAGCCAAACTAAACACTGCCTCTCCTGTCAGCACCTTGTGGGAAGGCGGCTCACGTTCCCCCTCCAGAGGATCTCCTCGCTGCTAGCTAGTCGTGTTCGTCTCTCATTCTACATGTGAGGGTGCTTCCTTTCCAACTCCACTGAGTGGGCAGATGCATACATTTATTTTTAATAGAGGAACAATCTGTGTACATATTAGTGGACCAATTGAACCCATCTTGCCCAGAGAGAATGCTAATGAAAATTTGTTGAAATTCAAGAGTCCCAATTAGACATAATTGAGTTATCCTAATGGTTGGCCCTTTCCTTCCCCCACAGCCGTGCCGTACCCTCCGCAGCAGAAGCTGTGTCTGAAGGATCTGTTCGAGGACGGCAAGCCCAACCCGGAGGTTCTCCGGACTCACCTCGTCAAGGAGGGGCGGCTGGAGGAGGAGGTGGCCCTGAAAATCATCAACGACGGGGCCAACATCCTCCGTCAGGAGAAGTGCCTGCTGGAGGTGGAGGCACCCATCACCGGTAGGCTGATCGATGGGACCGAAGGGACTGGGGTTGGGGTGAAGTGCTCATCAAAGAGGGTGGCTAGTCACTGTAACTGACTTAATTACTTGGATCATCTTTTTTGAGAAGGCGAGTTCACCACCATGGCATATGATGATGTAGGGCTGGGCGATATGGAAAAAAATCATATCGCGATAACGATATGATAATGTTATCATATTTATCGATATCGATAATTATCGAAATTGTTATAAGTATTAAAAAAAAAATAAAAAAAAAATGTAATTAAAAAAAAAACAGATGTATGTTTATTTTGCAGCAATTCTTTGTCGTTGCTGCCATCTTTAGTGTTACATCCCCTCACACTCCAGTTCTCAGGCTGCAGCTGGTTTAAAAGCGAAAGTAAACCGGCTTCTCTGCTGGCTGTGGCTCCAGGGGAGTTGAACAGTTCTGGCTCTGCTAGTTTATTTTCGATCTTTTGGCGCTTTTTTGGTGGACAAACCACCGCACTCGTGACTGGAGTCTAGCTCTGCTAGCACACTTAGCCTACTGTGTACAGACGGTTTCAAACTGTATTTTAAATTAGAAAGCAAACAAAATAAATGGACAAGAGAAAAATAAATCTCAATTTGGTCAGTATTGTCATTTGGACAAGAAAAGCCATTACTTTAAGTTGCATGCAAGAAAGACAAGTCTGTCCACTGTCTCTGGTTTTAAAACTGCCCTGCTGCAGGTAAAAAAAAAAAAAAACGAAATTTCGATATTCGATATCGATTATTAAAATATATCGCGATATTTATCGCTATCATTATATCGCCCAGCCCTAGTCTGTACCCTAACTGGCACGATATACGTTATAGTCCGTGCAGGTTTTGGTGGTTATTATTATCATATCATATCATCTGATGATGATATGATATGATATGATAATAATAACCACCAAAACCTGCACGGACTATAACGTATATCGTGCCAGTTAGGGTACAGACCCTCACCTGCACCTTGTGTATATGGCTTACTTTTATTCATAGTATTCAGATGACATTTTAATTAAAAATTTTATTCTATATTTATTGCAACATATTTTATAACTGATAGGGCATACAGACCCCATCTGCACCTTTTGTTTGCACTTATTTATTTGTCTCATATTTTTATATTCAGATTTAATTATATTGTTTACACCTTTTTATTTTCTCCTATATTTATATACAGATTTAATTGTATTGCCTATTTCTGTCTTTCTTCTTACTCTGCCCATTATACGTACCTCCCACTCTCCCCTCCCCCCATGCTGCTACAGTATGACGCCTGAATTTCCCCAATAAATAAAGGAATATCTTATCTTATCTTAATGCTGTAGTAGTCTATAGCTCCTTAGTGACCACATGGCTGCAGAGTAGAGGTGTGTTCTTCTCTCCCCCACGAGATGGTATATGGGGGCATGGACTTGGCGTCCAACAGGGTTCGCACAAGGTCCTTGAAGTGCTTAAAGTGCTTGATTTCTTTTACCACAAAAAGCCTGGATTTCCTTGAAAACAGCCCATGTTTTAACACTTTGACTGCCACGCTGTTTGGTTAAAGTTACACTTAGAATGCCAGCCTTCTAGTCGTTTCACTATGTTTGCGAAGCTGGGTGTGTGTTCTGTATTATAGCTGTAGAGACACGGTGTGGCTCAGGACTGTGATCGTTAGAAAAACACGTTTCAGATTAGGTAAAATAGACATAGAATGTACCTTACCTTAGCCAGAAGGTATTGCAAAAGAATAATTGTATTCCAGATGGTCAAATACGCAGTGATGGGCAAGCTACTTGGAAAATGTAGTAAGCTACACTACTAGTTACTCTCGATTAAATATAGCTCAACTAAAATTGAAGCTATCCCCAGAGAAATGTAGCAAGCTACACTACAAGAACATGGCAAAAATAGCTAGCTACATCGGCACTACTTTTTTTTTTTCTTACTTCATGATCAAGTTTCCACCAAACAAATAGGCAGGCAAAAGAAATCTCAGTTTGATTGTTTATTATAAAACTGAAACAAGCCCTCGGTCTGGCTTTTTGTGTCATCCTTTTAACATGAACTTGTATTAATGTACCTTGCGGTACCATGTACAAAATGTTAATAAAGTATGAGGAAAAAACTGTGGAAACGTAATAAATAAAAGGCAGTGAAACAATAATCAAATAAACACCAAAATATATACTATCTCTATTGGAACGGAGACTTTTCAGCACAGGATAAACTACTGTTTCAACTCAAACCACAGTAGCAAAATGACAATAACCTGGCCAAAGAAAAAGTGCAAGAAACATTTGTCTAACAAAATAGACATTAACGAAATCCATCTTTACATGGGTGCAGCCTCTACAAAAGAAAAGAAAGAGACCATTTTGGTCAATGTTTGATCAGTTTTTATAGTATAGTTTGTTGATTACTTTTGATGCAGTAATGGTCTTTTTCTTTTCTATTCTATCTTTATGTATTATTTATCCCTAAACTCTGCATTTTCTGGCTGCCTGATACCCTCTCCTAGCTGAAACCTGCCCACTTTATCAACCAAAAACACACTTCTTCAATATCTGAATTTTAACTAATAATAACTTTGTTACTGCATTTGACTATTATGCTACCATGTCTATGCTACTACCAACTATGCTAATATGTCTATACTACTACAGTATACACTCAGAGTATAACACTCAAGCTCGACACTGCTAGACAAACAATACTACTTATCCTTGGCTGCTAGATATGTACCACTCCTGCTGACTTGTTGTACACAATTTGTAAGTTGCTTTGAATAAAAGCATCAGCTAAATCAGGGGTTTTCAGGCCGCGACCCCCAAATAACGGTGTCAGAAAGCCGCGACCCCCACTATTATAGAAGGTAAAAAGAAAATTATAATTTTTTGTTTATAAATGGAAATGTATGGTTGAAACATGCAAACGTTTAAACGCACACACACTAATAAGCATTGGAGGCTTTTAACCAGGGCCGGACTGGGGAAATCATTCAGGCCAGGAAATATAGTGCAAAATATAGCCCCAGTCAGGCCACTTTTTAAGCAGGGGGTCTGGGGGTCCCCCACCAGGAATTTTTTTGTTACAAAGACTTCATTTCCTGCATTCTGGTGCAGCAATTTTTTTATTTGTACCCTTTAAATGCCAATGTTTGTGATGGCATCACAAATTATTGTTAAAAAACAGGCTAGCATATGTATGATTAGCAACAACACTGATTTTGATTTTTTTTGTAATGTCAGATTGAAAATAATAGAATCTTTTATTCAACTTCAGCCCTGATCATAACACCACTAGAGCTGCCGCGATAACCGCCTTACCGCGGTATCGCTGTTGCATCACGCCCACCGCAGAGTTAGGCTGAATACCGCATCACAGCTGTTTTTTATAATAATAATAAAGTAGCGCCCAGACGTTGGGCTTGCGGCTCTGCAGATATACCCTACTCGGTTCCAAGCGACCCTATTGGGTAGAAGTGGTACCAGAAAAGTCACGTGGAAACACTGCAGACCACTGATTGGTCAGAAGAGAGACGCGTCACACGTTGGAGCCTCCTGCACAAAAGCAGAAAGCCGCCATCTTTACTGCCTCGCTAAGGATGCATTTCATTCAGGATTTGTTTGCAACAGCACCAAGTGCAATAAACAAAAAAGGATGGATTCACTGTGTATTCTGCCTCATTTATTGATGAAACAAAACCGACATCAACCCAATTTACCACCGAGCGGAGAGTTTAGTGTCACAACAAGATCGCTGATGTGTTAAGCTTGTTGTTGTTAGCCCAATACTAACGCTAACGTCAGCAGATATACATGAGAGGTAACGTTAAACCCGGGTTGCTTGGTAGAATAGACACAATGAGAGGTAACGTTAGCTTTAGCAGAATAGACACAATGAGAGGTAACGTTAGCTTTAGCAGAATAGACACAACGAGAGTCTGGTTAATGTTGTTATTGATTGATTGATTGAAACTGTTTTAAACTCTGGCTTGCTGCAAGCCCTCGGACATAGCTATGCTCACGGAGCTTTCAGTGTACACAAGCGGCCCCGCCTGCATCCCCACACGGAGACAAACGGAGTAGTACCTGCAGTGGAAAAGGAACGAAGTACCAGGTACCTAAAGCGGGTCGAGTTGAGTAGGTACTATGCAGTGGAAAAACGCCATTAGACTAGAGGCAGGCTATATGCTATAAAGAGTAGACAAAAAAAAATAAAAATGCTTTCAAATATATATTTTTTTGTGGTTATCGTCGCGGTACGAAATATTTCGCAAATTTGTGCAGTAAGGAAAAGATCAATACCGCGGCAGCTCTAAACACCACTATTCATTTTATAATTCTAACCCTTTAAATGCCAGTGTGTGTGATGGCATATATTTGCAATACATCAAATGCAAAGTAGATTTTTCTGGGGGGGATTATTACAGGCTAGCATGTGTCAATGATTAGCAACAACAGTTTTTTGTAAGGGTCCACCAATCACATGCGGCTCCCTTTGTGTGTGTGTGAGAGCAAGAGAGAGAGAGAGAGATAGTTCTCCAACTTGTGTGAGTTGCAGTGATCTCCTGGTTGTTCCCCACCTAGGTTATCTAACTATTGCGCTGCTGCAACTAGAAACACTGGCCTGGTCTGCTTCTAAGTTCAGTGGCCTGACTACATTAAAAAAAAAAAAATAATTGTAATTTTTTTATTTATTTTTTAATCATCTGGCGACCCCCCCCGCGGCGGCTCGCGACCCCCACTTTGGGAACCCCTGAGCTAAATGACCAAATGTATTTAAATATGTAACTCACAAAACATGCCATGGCCTGGGCGGCTGGGTGGCGCAGCGGACATTGCGCTCGTCACCAAGGCAAGAGACACCGGGTTTGACTCCGGCTGTCGGCGTTGCCTCCGGCTTGGGCCGGCCGTCATACTAACTCATTGGCAGAGTTAGCGGGTGGAAGTCGATGGGTGGTAATATGGACGTTGTGGACAGCGACTCCTACAGGTCGGTTGGGGGATGCCTGCACAGCAGAGACAGGAAATGGCGGGGGTAGTGTGAGCCTCCCACACGTTACACCTCGCCAATGAGAGTCCACGCTGGCAGGTGAAAATATGTGACAAGCTGCCTCCACATGTATCGGAGGGGACACGTGATGCAAGGGTTCTATCCTCCCTACAACCGACCAGTGGGGGGCATATGCGAGCAATGTTCAAGACAGGGGAGGGGAGAATTGGCACGACAAAATTGGGATGGGAGGAAAAATAGAAAAAGGAGAAAAAGTGGATAAAAAATAAAAACATGCCATGGCCTCACAAAAAAGGCCTTAAATGGTCATTTCACTGTCATCTGGGGGACCCCCCCTGGCCCACAGGTTGAGAACCACTGCTCTAGATGATCTTTTCCCTCTTAGTGTGTGTATTTGTTAGTTTGCCTTTTCTTTTCCCCACCCCCATAATATTGTTCATTTTCTGCCTACAGTGAAACACGATGGCAGCTATCTGTTAGTTAAAGCTGTTGACAAAAAAGTGCACTGACTTGTGTGCTGTTTGGGAACAGTTGATAATGGTTATGTAAAGCTTTTCATCAGCTCACCTGAATGTGTGTTCTCAAATTAGTGCTGGGCATGTGGGAAGTTGAGAGCAGCTTTGTTTTTGGCGGACACAGTAAACACCTAAACACATGTGTTTTAGGAATTTTTTCAGTTAAACTCATACATTTTCCCAGATACGGCCATGGAGACGCATTGTTGTTATTGACATCCAGGTCCTGGACGTCATCATCAGCCCTGGAAACATCGAATCCCTCTGCCTCTGCCATTTCGTGCGGACTGGTCACTTCATGTGGTCTGTGTTTTGATTTTTATTCCTGGTTTGCGGAGCCTTGGAGCGGCATGACCCGCCCTATGCTGCCTCTGATTGGCCTACCAGTAATGTTTTGCCCTAAGCCCCTAACCTTACCCAATCGTGAGTCGTCATACTCGTATCTAAACCAACCAATCATAGTGGGTTTTCTCCGGGGATTTTTTCCCCCTCACAAATCTTTATTTAGCAGTCCAGTTTCTCCGAGCAGTAGCGTATAGCGTTTGCTCACGCTACATCACTACTTGGGTCTAAAAATAGCTACACTACAAATAACGCTACTGAGAAATGTAGTTAAGCTATGTAGCGTCGCTACTTGTAGCTAGCTACTGCCCAACACTGCAAATACGCTTATGCAACGGAATTCCGAGGCGAGGACTGAATTTCTGTCCCAGCAGAAGGAGGGGCCACTCGTGAGGAGAAACTGAAGGTGAAGCTGACTATCAGCCCCCAAGCCGTTGCAGTTCAGACACGGACTATACTGCCACCTGGTGATAGTCGATCAGAATGCAGTTCCAATGTATCGGGACGTGCCTAAATGATGCAGATCGCTCTGGGCAACTGTGTAGAGCGGGGATCAAAGTAAAAGATCAAACTATCCAAAAATTTCTTTTTAAGTTTATGGCACTCAACGGTCGGCACCCAGAAACATAAAAGCCGTTTTTGGCACAGAATGTGTTAACAAGTTCAGGGCTATACAGTGCGACGAGAGCATCGCATATTGCGCCAGAATTTTACCTGTGCAAGTAGAGAAATATTTGGGGGCACCTTTGAGAGTACTGATTTCACTCCTTTTTTCAGAGGAATTTAAACGTTGCAAATCTTGTTGGCCGTTTTCTATACCTCCCTCGGTCTCTCTCCGTCTGGCGTCTGCCAGAGGAGTGGGGCTGTTAGTTACACACAAACGCTCACACTCACACATGCATACGGGTACTTGAGAGTTGTCCGTGCTGAAGCAGAGCAGAGCTCATCATAGCGGATAAAACTAAACGTTCTAAAAAAGCATGCATAGCGCGACCTGTGTAACATTAAGTTACACTGCTATATCGTTAGATGTGACTCGCACGTTAAGTAACTTGTGTTCTGCAGGGAAAGACCGGTCATCACTGCATACATCTTGGTTTAATCCAAATATCCATTCAGAAACTTTGTATTATGAAATAATTCTGGGATGTCTGAGTATTTCCCTATGCCTTGTTTGGTGCGAGTTCAGCTGACGCTGTTGACATGCCCACTACGCAAATTATTGAAGATATAACGTATGGTAATGTTATTTGCTGGAGCCACTTCATCCACAACAGCGCACCCCGGTCAGAGAGTGGACACAAGAGACAAGTCCTTTTAATAATGGATGGATAATAATAATAACATATGACATTTAACTAGCATAAACCACAGGCATTACATTTTGGAGGCTGGTGATAACTTACTTCCTCAAGGACGCACTCTGTCTGCAATGGAAACACAGGTGCCGGCAATTCACCACCTGTATTTAATTACCAGACTAAGGACCCTTGGGCTGTCCGGAGAGATGCCTGACTAGGAACTCCACCAGACCTAGGTGTTCAGCAGTCTGATGGAGGTTGGCACGAAGCTACCTAAGCCCCTTTTGTTCAATGACGAAGCTCTGTATCGACGGCCTGAGGGCATTAGTTTGTAATGGGTGTGAAGGGTGTGTGTGTTATCTTCAACTATTTGGGAGGCCTTTTTTAACTGTCCGTTTCTTGTGGATGCTGCTGAGTGGCTCCTGGTCCTAATAATTCAGATTCAGATTACTTTATTCGCCATTTTATACAGGTACAAAATGGAACGTGATTTGACATTACAGTGCATACTTTTTTCACAATTAAGAACAATACAACAGTAAATAAATAATTTTAAGTAAAGTGCAAGACAGGACAGAACGATAGGTTATGTATATAACCTAGTTATATGAGTATTGGCTGAGCGTCCCGCTCTTAAGCCCTATTGAGATATCCCTTATCTCCTAGTACCTACTGTACTCCAATACGAACAACTTAATGCACCCATACCTGATCGGGCCCCGCCCCTATGGAGGCGTAGCCTATATAACCATGACTATGGTCACCAAACACTCTTCCTCGCCAAATCTCGTTCCAGCAAAAGATCCCTCAAAAGGGAACTCAGGGCCGCGTAGAGCGGGACGCTCAGCCAATACTCGTATAACTAGGTTATATACATAACCTATCGTTATATTTCGTATCTGGCTTATCTCGTCCCGCTCTTAAGCCCTATTGAGATATGGGTTAGAGCGGACGCGAGACCCGACAGATGTACCCCCTGAGGACCCGTAAGCCCACATCAAGGGGTGCGGGGAGCCCTGTCACCCCATCCTTCCTAATGAAGGGGGGGCGCAGTCAACTCCACCTGAATGCGAACAAGAGGGAACTAGAACCCCTTGAACACACCGCACAGGCGGAACCACGTGTGACTCAACACACTGTGGCCCATACCCACACACTCCTGCTACCCTACCAAGGGACGGGAAGCAGGAAAGGCCACAGACCCCAGAACCGCCTGGGAGACAGAAGGCAAAGTAAAATATATTGTTGGTTTCCTGTTGGTTGTCAGTTTGGCCATGGGTAGGTAGGGAATTTTATTTAATTTTTTTTATTTTATTCTTTCCCACGGCGACTATGGATAGGGAATTTCTTTATTTAATTAAAATGTTCACAACAACATGGATGCATGTACTCTGCCAGCATGTTTAATATCCATAATACTAAATGTTTGACTAAGATTTCTATGAAACTTTATTAAAAAAAAAAAAAACCAACGTACCCGTCCCAACAACTGACCTAACAGATGTATGGGGAAGAATCCCAGGCGGCACGGCATCGGTCCCAGACCTGCCTGGCTATGTCCGGACGTAATCCCCACCTGTCAGGATGAGGACCGCCCCGCGACAGTACACCTGCACCCACACTCTCCCTGCCGGGGATGTGGGGAGCCCTCAGGCCGCGCAGATGGAGGACGCCCATAGCCAGCCGCCTGGTGCAGACGGGGGAGCGTACTCCTCCCTGTCTGTCGATACACGACACTGACGTCGTATCGTCCGTCCTGATCAACACCATTTGTGGACCAGAAGGACCGCTTTCAACACCAACACATTGAACGTAGCGCAGACCGGGCAGCATGGTTTGCCAGCTGCCCCCTACTGCGTTGGCCCGACGCGTCACCAGCGAGGGAGGCGTCGGTGAAAAACGTGACGTGAGACAGCGCCGTAACCGTCCTAGGACGGAACCTCCCGAGCGTGTTGACAACACGCTCTGAGAGGGATGCCCATAGCCCTCCAACCGTTGACTGGGAAGAGGAGTACTCTACTTCCAGTCTACAGCAACCCCAGGCTGGTAGAGACCTGCCTGGTACGAGACCTGACGATCCACCTTGACCGCGAAGGACCAAAACGTCGTCAGGGCAGAACACTCCGTAACCCCTGACGACGCAGAGGCCCCAGTGCGGCCTCCACACACTTGGTGAAGATGCGGGGAGCCAGAGAAAACCGAACGGCAGCCTCTGGTACTCATACGCTAACCCTGCAAAGGAAGCGTAGGTAAGCCCTAGGATGGAAGATCAGAGATGCTCATACGCATCCTACAGGTCTATGGAGGAGAACCAGACCCCCACCTGACAGTGTTCAACAGGTAGGAGACGATCCAAAAAATGCTGAACCTTCCCATGGGACAGGTCCAGCTTGGGTCTGACACCCCCCCCCCTCCCGATTTCTCAGGCACCAGAGAACACCGGGAGGAGAACGCCACGACGATGGCTTGCTTCGTCCACAGAGATTGGATCTCGTTGACCAGAGCTGTCACTGCTGGAGACCCTGACAATAGGGTCTGTACCAAACCTGAAAACGGGTGGGGTTGTGTAAACACAAGTCCCCGCCTCAGCATTCTCTCCATCCACCTCGACATATTGTACTGCCGTAGTCATATGTGATGACACTCCCAACGCACCCGCCGCCATGTGGCGCAGGTCCGCCAGGAACTGTAGATAGTTGGCCCGGTCCCCCCGCTGTGCGTAGCCAACCCTGGAACCGTGCGAGCAGAGCGTTCCGTGTCGGGACATCTGACCCTGACACCACCCACGAGGCAATCGCACCCAAGGGGGGACCCCGACAGAAAGGGCCGGTTTGATACGTGGGGCTTCCTAGGTGAAAAAAGCCCCCCCACTGAACACCCCTCCAGAACATGCTGACGAGTTGTTCTGCAGCCGGACATGCAAGGTGTAAGGACCCCATGGGTTCCTACACACCGTAGCCCTGCAGTGATATTACTACCACCCCAAATCACGCGTGCCTGCGAGACCACTGCCAATGTTTCAGGAGTGGGAGGCACCAACATGATACCTGGCCTGGCGAAGGCGAGGCCGGGGAAGCCCACACTGTGTGCCTCAAAAGGTTTCGAGCCCCCCTGCTGACAACACTTAAGTTGACAGACGTAACACCAGGCTCAACCAACACAGCTTATGGTGTGGGAGCCGCTTGACAGCACAACATTCTCACGGACAGACCCAGGCTCAGCCATCAACTGGGTGTCAGCCCCTGTCCCCATGAGAAGCGAAAAGTGGGGCCGCCTGCGCTTCAACGAAGGCACGCGGCCCGCAGCCAAAGGAAAACAATCAGAGCCCACTTTTTCCGCTGGTGTTGGGGAAGGGAGTGATCGGAGAGCGGGCTGCTCGCGGCAGGACGGTGACGGCTTGTTTGTTCAAGCCGAACCCATCCAACATGGCCGATCCCTCGGCCGCCAAGGCTGTCGGCCTTGTGGACACCTGTCGAATCAACGCCCAGGATACCTCCGGCGGGGGAAAACATGGCCGCCTGTCGAGGGCCTCGTCATCGCCGCTGACGAGGCCGTGCTCTCTCTTCTTCTGGCTGCGCGGTGTGAGGCGGTGTGGGGCCTAGGACAATACCGCCCGCGCTCCAGCAGAAGACCAAAATCCCCTGCGGAGAGGGGAACCCTGAGCGGTTATAGCTTGCGGCTGGGTCAAAGCTAATAACGTCAACAACCTCGCGCGATGTGTCGACGTCGGCTGGCCCTCAAGGCCCCGCCACCAGACACAATTTTTTTAATAGAAAAAAAACAGCAATTCGAACACAGTTCTAATCGCTGCCAATTCCATACCGTGGCGGTACAGGCTTTAGCAGCCCACCAGCCACTCGCCAGGCCGACCCACCCATGGCGTCGGCCGGGCGGGGCACTGTTTCAATATGTCAAAAACAAAGGACTGATGTTAACACGGAGCACCAGTGGTGGTTGCAAACAGCAACCTCCACTGTGGTGTGCACCATGAAAGGGTTAAATGAATAAAAGAACTAACCCACAAAATACTGTAGAATGAGCAAACCCATATACACAACGTTAAGGGGAGGCGGACCAGAGCGAACTAGTCCCGCCTTCATTCAAAATATTCACAACAGCACACCAGCCCTAGCTTAGCCCATTTACCAAAAAGGTAAACAAAGCCCCCCCCGCACTACTCCCCCAGTATACCGATTGACCGTCAGTATGAAATGGTTGAGAGGAGAGAAAGCTGTAGCAAAGACAGACCTTCTCATAGCAGAGTGACAGAACGAAACAGTAGCCCACTACACTACTACAGCCTAGCGTGAGGCGATGTGGGACCCAGATCAACAACCGCCTGCGCACAGACACGCAACATGTTTACCATGTCGGCTGGACCCATAGCCCCACTACCCGACGCCAATGTGGATAGGAACTAGCCAGCTGAGCCATAACCCGCCGTTAAGTCCCATCCTGCAGTAATATAGCTCTACTGCTACACCGCCGAGCTCACGCATCGGCCCCAGATGGGGACACCGTTCCACAGACCCCGCCGGAACACAAAGGTAACGTAACTGGCTAGGCTACCTAGCCACGGCCTACCCTGTTGTCAACCCATTTACCCGTAAAAAAGGTAAATAGGACTCAGCAAAACCCCCACAACAGCTACCGACTGACCTTCATTGATGAACCGGGCAAGAGGAGGGAGAAGTGACCATCTCACGGCGGAGACATTAGAACAGCGTAGCAGTTAGCATGTAGCAGTAGTGTTAGCATGTAGCATTAGCGTTAGCATGTAGCATAGCATTAGATGTTTAACAGCACGCCCAAGACCGTTTGGAAACCGTTCACTGCAGTGAACGTTCACCAAACCATCCTGCCCCCGGCGCCAACACACAACATGGTTGTGTAACAAAACAAACCAGCATTACTAACACTAATACCCATGCCTGAAGACACAGGGCCTACCTGGGTACAAGCTGGCCCGACAGCCAATCTTGCACAGCTGAACCTTGGTCTGCTGCCATCAGACGAGGAAACATCAACATAGGCCCGTCGTGTCGCTGAAAACATGCTTCGAAGATGCCAGGGGCCAGCAACCTCCGGTAAGCTTTCAACATTATGACTCTTCTCTGATCTTTTCATCCTACTAGTTACATACGGTGCACGCAGCCGATATGATGGAACGAAAATAGAGGAAGAGTGTTTGGTGACCATAGTCATGGTTATATAGGCTACGCCTCCATAGGGGCGGGGCCCGATCAGGTATGGGTGCATTAAGTTGTTCGTATTGGAGTACAGTAGGTACTAGGAGATAAGGGATATCTCAATAGGGCTTAAGAGCGGGACGCGATAAGCCAGATACGAAATATAACAGTGAGACAACAATAAGACTGTGAAAGTACGGTGGTTGGGGACATGGATACAGTGCAACACAAAGTTCAAGTCCAGAAGTCCAGCCCTAGCAGCTCGCCATCGAGGGGGGGGAGCAGGGGGACACCTGACTCGTTTACCAGGCGAGCTGCTGAGGGGAAGAAACGGTATGAAAAATAGTGGGGTATTTACAACACTTAGGGTTAGGGTTAAAGACACACACACACACACTCTCTTAGCTGTCCATTGTGTTCGATGATGACGCTTGCTCCAGGGATGGGGTGAGGGGGCGGGGTTAGCGACGCTTCGCTGGTGCCACTTCTCGTGGGCGTTGAGTCCAATCCTTGAGCCGCACACCCGTCCACAGATGACGCAAGGGAAGCCAGATACCTAGGGAATGCCAGCCGCCCGCTGGTGCCATTGCGTGCGCCTTTCAGATCTTCGGTCTTGGTTCGTTTGGTGTATTTGGGAAACTGCAGTGGCACAAGTGACTTGCCAGGCTGATCTGTCGAGTGCCAGAGTTTCAAGCTGCGTGATGTTTGCACACTAGTGTAGTCCTTAAAGCGTCTCTTTTGGCCTCCAGCAGCCCACACACGCACGCACGCACGCACACACACTGCTCCGGCTATGCGTCCACTCAACTCATGGAAAATACAGCATCAGGCTATTGTTCTAAAAGTATCTCTACTAATAAAATGGAGTATTGAACCATTTTTTATGGTTTGGTATTGGGTGGGACATTCTGATTTAAGAACTTTCTAAATTAAATAGAAAGTCCCAAAATAGTTAATTTATCTGACTGCTTGTATTAATTGATCAAAAATTAGCCATGTGCAGTAATATAGTTATATATATATATAGAATAATAAATCAATGTCGATTCTGTTCTTAATAAAAAAAAGAAAAAAGTCTTGCAAAATAATCAAAAATAACCGATAAGAGTATAGATAAAGTACCGAACCGTTAAGCAGTATCGATAAGAGTAGTAGTATCGATAAAATCCTAACGATACCCATCCCTAACCCTTTCACTGCCTGCTGCACTAACAAAACGGTTAACCCTTTCACTGCGACAATACACCGAAGTATACTTATGTCGTGTGGCAGTGAAAGGGCTAATGAACACTGTTAATACACTGTTATCAATGAAGGAAGAAATGTTTGAAGCTGTGGTAATACTTCAGTTGGTTCATTATAAAAGATACAAACCTGAAAACAAAAACACTTAAATGTTAAATAAAAGGACCACAGTAATGAAGTAAAATATATTTTTTTGCACTATAATTTCCCTAAAAAGGAATCTGTGCCCCTACACTTTTCATTTAGGGGCACCTGTGCCCCTAGTGAAAAAGCTTAGCGTACACTCCTGAACAAGGTGCTTAAAATGTCCTTGAAATTCCAATCAACCATTCGCATTGAATGTTTTGTTCTGAATCAAGAAATATTTTCTTTGTTCTGTTTTAATCAAATATGACGAGTCGCTGTCTCGCACGCTCCAACTGCTTTTCCTCATTTCTTCGCGTGGGATGCTCTAGCTGGCAAGCAGGCCAAGAAGATGCTTAAAGAAACAGCATTTAAAAGTGAATTGTATCCTTCATCCATCCATGAAAATGAAAAATAGTGCTTGGAAAAGTACTTAAAAGTCCTTGAATTTCATTTAGCAATGTCTGTCCAATCACAGAGCATGCACAGTCAAATGCAGCACTGGCCTGGGCACTTTGCCACAGCACCACTGTTTGCATCCGTTGACGGGTGGCGTCTAGTTTTCAAGTTTCTTTAATAGTTGTCATACAGAAGTACAGAATACTTTTATACAAAATGCTTCTTACTGTTACGCTCCAGAGACTGTGCAAGACAAGATAAGTATGAAATAAAATAACATAGTATAGCATGTAAATTAGAAGTAAAAAGAAATGAGGTCACAGTGTTCAGTTTAGACATATGTACAATGTTCGATGCAGAATAGACGTAACTGAGTTACCATATAATATACAATACTGTGCAGTGTACTAATATACAATACTATATAGTGCAAGGCAGAAATGGGATGAGGTGCAATTTAGGTACAATTTACAGTAGGTGTACGAGTTGTAGTGCAAATCCTTTATCAATAAATATAAAGTGTGTTTGTGTGATCTAAAGTGTGGAGAGTGGGTGCTGCAGTGTGTTGTTTGTTTAAGTGAGTGTGTGCGTGTGTGCTGTGTGCATTTGATGGTTGTTGCATAGTGTTTATTGTTCGTTTAGCAGCCTGATGGCCTGGGGATAGAAGCTTCTTCTGAGTCTTTCTGTGCTCGCCTTAAGACTCCGGTATCGCTTGCCTGACCGCAGCAGTTCAAAGAGGCAGTTGTTCGGGTGGCTCGAGTCCTTAATAATTCTCTTAGCCTTCCCCTTGCACCGCTTGTTGTAAATGTTCTGGAGGGTGGGAAGCCCCCCTCCAATTGTGCGTTCGGCTGAACGTGTCACTCTTTGTAGTCTGCTACGGTCTTGTGCAGTGCTATTCCCAAACCAGGAGGTGATGTTGCCAGTCAGGATGCTCTCTATTGTACATGAGTAGAAGTTCCTAAGGATCTTCTGACTGACTTGGAACTTCCTTAGGCGCCTGAGGAAGTAGGGGCGTTGTCGTGCCTTCTTCACAACACTGTCAATGTGTGTGGTCCATGTCAAATCCTCGGATATGTGGGCTCTGAGGTACTTGAAACTGTTCACTCTCTCAACCGGTGCCCTGTCGATGCTGAGGGGGCTGTAGTCCTTGACCCCCGACCTCCTGAAGTCCACAATCATCTCTTTTGTTTTGCTGACGTTCAGGGAGAGGCAGTTCTCCTGACACCACTGTGACAGGTTCTCTACCTCTTCCAGGTAGGCCCTTTCGTCGTTGGCAGAGATCAGGCCCACCACTACTGTGTCATCAGCAAATTTGATGATGGTGTTGTTGTTCCGCTGTGCTACGCAGTCATGTGTGTACAGGGAGTAGAGGAGGGGGCTCAGAACACAGCCCTGGGGGGCCCCTATGTTGAGCGTGATGGATGAGGAGGTGCAGTTGCCTGCTCTTACCACCTGGGGTCTGCCCGTCAGGAAGTCCAAGACCCACTGGCAGAGGTCATAGTTCAAGCCCAGGTCCCTGAGCTTGGCTATGAGTTTGGAGGGGACTATGGTATTGAATGCTGAGCTGTAGTCGATGAACAGCATTCTCACATAGTTCCCCTGCCTCTTGTCCAGGTGTGATGCTGCTGTGTGCAGCACATGGGCTATGGCGTCCTCCGTGGACCTGTTGGGGCGATATGCAATATGCAAAATCAGCAGACCCCCCCCCCCCCCCCATTGCCGTGGTTTGTAGGCTCGTGTTTTTATTCACAGCCTCAAACCTCGCATAGAAGGAATTGAGATCATTTGCTAAGGACATGTCACTGTTCAGTTTGAGGGAGGTGCCTTTGTAATCTGTCATTGTTCTGAGGCCCTGCCACATGCCTCTAGAGTCAGCCTGTTCAAACTGAAGTTCAACTTTATCCCTGTAACGCCGTTTTGCCTCTATTACTGCTCTCCTGACGTTGTATCTTGCCATCTTGTGTTCTTCCATGTTGCCTGTCACCAGCCCGGTGTTGTATGCTGATGTGCGCACTTTCAGAGCCTCATGGACGGATTTGTCTACCCAGGGCTTTTGATTTGGGTAGATTTTAATTGTGGTGGAGGGGATTGTTTCTTCTACCAGAGTACAGACATAGTCAAGCACCGTTTCAGTGTATTCGTTAATATTGGCTGTGTTATCACGGAATACACTCCATTCTGTGCATTCAAGTGCAGCTTGGAGTGACTCCTCTGACGTCACGGTCCAACGCTTAACCTCTCGCGAGACCACCGGCGTTCGCTTGAGACTTTGTTTGTACTTTGGCAAAAGAAAAATGGCGGCGTGATCGGACTTACCGAATGGGCTAAGAGCCTGTGACTTGTACCCATTCTTAAATTGCGAGTATACATGGTCTAATATGTTCTCGCCTCTGGTGGGACAGGTCACATGCTGATAGAAATTCGGCAACACCTTTTTAAGACGCGCGCTGTTGAAATCGCCCAGAACCACAATGGCAGCGTCAACGTTTGCTGTCTGGAGTTTGTTTACCTCGTCGTGAAGTTTTGAAAGTGCGGTCCCAGTGCTCGCGTGTGGTGGGATGTATACTCCGATCATGATGATGGACGTTAGCTCTCTCGGAAGAAAGAAGGGTCGACATTTGATCGCGATAAACTCCAGGTCTGGGGAGCAGTGGTTAGACAGTTCCTTTGTGTTGCCTATATCGCACCACTCCTTGTTTATCATGAAGGCAATGCCGCCTCCCTTCGTCCTTAGTGACTCCGCCGTCCGGTCTTTGCGGAGGACAAAGAAGTGGTCTGCCGGTTCTATTGCATGATTCAGGACATCAGGAGACAGCCAAGTTTCTGTGAAACAGAGGACATTACAGTCCCGAATGTCCCTCTGGAATTGGATCCGTGCTCTGATGTCGTCCAGTTTATTTCCTATCGATTGCACATTGGCCAACAATATGCTGGGCAATGTGGTTCTGTGTCGTTTGGACCTCAGTCTGTTTCCTCGTCGTCGCCTTGGCCACGGCCACAACAAAGGGTCTCGGCGGGCCGGCTCCTCCTCCAAGTCGTCGCCTTGGCCATGGCCACAACAAAGGATCTCAGCGGGCCACTGCTGCTGTTCTGCAATCCGATCCAGAGAGCAATCCAATCGGTAAGTTGTCCTTAATCCAATGTCAATGATTGACTGACGGTCATACACATATAATGCACCAACAGTAGGTGCAAATAAAACTCTTAATACTATAAAAATTAACAAAAGAAAGCACGTCTCAACGGAGCGATCAGAGAGGCAGCCGTTCGTTGCGGCGCCATTTTGTCTAGTCATTCAAGGGGTAGATACTAAGTCCTTGCAGGCTGTCAAAGTCCACTCGGCGCTCTTGGCAGATGTCCCTCCTGGGGCACGTTAGTCCACCGTGCTCATCAGCAATTTTTTTTTTTTTTTTTTTTTGATATTTTTGCACAAATCTTTCCAATATTCAAAATACATCTTTCCACAGCATAATATGCAACATCCAAGATTCGTCTTTTTCTTTTTTGTAACAACATACAAAACATGTAAAAGACTCATACAAACACATTAACAACTGACATGGAAATTAAAAAAGCACTTACAAAAAAAATACATTACTATACATTGTGCATATATATCCCTGATGCACATACGTTACATGTAGACCGATCTACCTGGGATGCCATCTTTCTCCATATTGCATGTGAGAGGATGCGTCTCAGATATATGTAGGTGTGTGTGAGAGCATGTATGAATGTGTGTCTCAGATATGTGTATGTGGGTACGTGTATCACGTAAGTATGTGTGTATGTCTCATACGTGTGTGTGTGTGCATCTCTCAGGTATGTGACTGTAATCCTACCTTTTGTGTGTCTCGTATCCATGTGTGTCTCTGCCACCTGTGTGAGTGTGTATCTCAGGTATGTATATGCATGTGTGTCTCAGCTATGTATGTGTGTGTCCCCTATGTATGTGCATATCCCCTATATGTGTAAGTGAGAGCTTATGCTTCAACTATGTGTATAAGTACGTGTGTGTATGCCTGTATCCTACAAGTGAGTATGTGCATGTATGTGTGCCTCTGGCATGTATATCTCAGCCTTGTGCATATGAGTGTGTGTAATTCTGTTATGTACACATACGAGTATGTGTGTCCTAGACATGCGTATGCGGCTAGATATGCGCATGTGGGAGTGTGATAGAGAAAGTGGCCATTCCATAGATACACCATCCGGACATACAATCTATGCATATACATACATAATACAATATAAAGTATAGGTACCATCAGGTCAGATCCCCTTTTTCACATTCATCCTTGATAACACTGTAACCCCACCTTGCTCATCAGCACATTCTGATCACACGGTGTCTTGAGAAAACTGCTGCCTGGGTGGGCGGCTAGGTGGCGCAGTGGGCAAGGTGCTCGCCACTAACGCAGGAGATGCTGGGTTCGAGCCCAGCTCTCTGCGTTGCTTTCGGCTTGGCTGGTCGTTCATACTAACACAATTGGCAGTATTAGGGGGTGGGAAAGCCGGTGGGTGGGGATCGGACGTTGTGGACAGCGACTCCTACAGGTCGGTTGGTGCGCCTGCGCAGCAGAATCAGGAAGTATGGGGGGCAGCGTGAGCCTCCCACGCGTTACTCCTCGCCGCTGAGAGTCGTGCTGTTCAGGTGAAAAGATGCGACGGCTGCCTCCTTGTGTACCGGAGGGGACACGTGATGCAAGGCTTGGTCCACATTGCAGCCGACCTGTGGGAGGCATGGTCTAACAACGTTCGAGACAGAGGAGGGGAGAATTGGACGATACGAAATTGGGATGGGGGAAAAATAGAAAATGGGGAGAAAAAAACTGCTGCCTGGGCGTTACGTTGTCCTACATCCTATATGTTGTAGGGATGGGTACCGAGTCAGGTACTTTTAAATGTTACTTTTCCTTTCGGACAAGTTATGTTTTTGTAGGTTTTTATTGACTTTTGCTACCGGGCAGTCCGGTAGAGAGAGGAGGAAATGGGAGATAGACCGGGGAAGACATTCGGCAAAGATCACCGGGTCCGGGAGTCGAACCCGGGTCGGCCGTGTTGCACCGTAGTGCTATATGCGGTGCGCCACTTGGGCGCCCCCGAATTAGGTACTTTTAAGGGTACAGACCGAATCACGTCGATACCACCAACCTGGTTGTGTGGCAATAAAATAATCTTGTATCTTGTTGTACCGATTCACGTGAGAGGCACATTTCGGTACTGTAATTTTTTTTTTTTTTTAAGTCCGATGACGTCAACGTTTAGTTTACGCAAAATAAAACCTATGAAGTGTCAATGTTCACACGCACAATACACGCTTACCTAGGATTTGACTTGATTCAACAACAAAGCAGTCGGGGCAATGGCAAGCCGAAAACGGTCGCAAGTGTGGTTACACTTTACAAAGCTAGTTAATTTTCCATTGATGGGGATTTGTTTGGCTGTTTTTAAATAAAGTGCAGCCGCAGGATTAATAACGTTAACGTTAGTTCGGCCAGAGAAACAAATATACTAATTAAAATGGTTGGACCTGCAAGATTTGTACTTTGTAGGTCTGCATTTTTAATGTAAGGAGTAAAAAGTATGTATTTTTTTCTCTGAAATGTAATTGAGTAAAAGTACAAGTATACAAACCTAATAATACTAGAGTAAAGTACAAATCCCCCAAAACAGTACTTAAGTATTGTAACAAAGTAAAATGACTCAAGTACTTTACACCCCTGCCTAGATGTTGTTCTAATGCCAGTGCCTTGGTCCAAGTATATACCTAGATGTTGTCTTTTGAGCACTAAACAGCCTTGTGTCTCTCTCCTCAGTATGGACAGTTCTTTATTAAACAGTCTTGTGTCTCTGTCCTCCTCAGTATGGACAGTTCTTTATTAACACATTGCCCGCCGGGGGTTATGCCCATCTCATGCCCCTCTCTGCCAGCGCTGTAAGCCTATGGAGATGTTTACCTTTGTAGGATAATAATAGTATTCAAATACGAATAGAGTCAAATGACTTGCTCACTCAGAGGGTCCAGTTAATAAGATTTATTAACCAGATCAATCAAATCATTACAACAATAGAGAATATGGCTGGAGATCTTACCCAAACAGACCAGCTCCGTCAGTCAGGTAAAAAGATCCCGCTCCGGGGAGCTCCAGTAGCTCACCACGTATCTCTGCGCTATTTCGGCGTCGGGGACAACCGTGCGCGTCACGGATCTGAGGTACACGAGTTCGACTCCCGGACTCGCCGTATTTTCTCAGAGTGTCTTCCCCCGATCTATACCCCATTCAACCTGTTTCTGTCGGTCATGCTTGACCAGAAAAAAGCGATAAACGCTAAAAAGAACCAGCTGTCTGGTCAAAGAAAAAAAAAAAAAAAAAAAAAAAGATCCCGCTCCCCAGTTGGGGGAGCAGTTAAGTACCAGGTGAACAATGGGGGGGGGGGTTTATACATAGGTTAAGAGGTATTGACAATATATTCCACAGTTGAGTCCTTTTCTCTTATATAATGTGACTGGGACAAGTATAGAAATCATTGGCTTGTTGGTTCTCAGATACATGACTGGAATAGGACTTAATAAAACATATGACCATCAGATCAATGAATGAAGGTAAACATAAAATGAGTTATAAAATAGTAAATATGAAATAAAATAGTACATGAATTACAAAATAGTAAACAAATGAGATAAACTAGTAATGAATGACACAATTTAAAGGAATGATAAGAGATATAAAATGAGTTATTAATTAAATGTCAGTATTTATACAGTGTGGGTTAAGATCTCTGTGTATTTTCAGGGTTGTGAATATCGTCCCTTTTAATTTTAACATGATGGCAACACCTTTTACTTTAGTATATACACTGTCATCTGGCTATGACCATCAGGTCAATGGTAAAATATAAAATCATTTAAAGGTTGGAAAAGAAATATAAAACATGCATGGAATAGGACTTAATACAAATATGACCATCAGCTCAGTGAATGACACAATTTATAGGACTGTTAAAGGAATGAAAAGAAATATAAAATGAATTATAAAATAGTAAACAAATGAGATAAAATGGTAAAATATAAATCATTTAAAGGTTGGAAAAGAAATATAAAACATGCATGGAATAGGACTTAATACAAATATGACCATCAGCTCAGTGAATGACACAATTTACAGGACTGTTAAAGGAATGAAAAGAAATATAAAATGAATTATAAAATAGTAAACAAATGAGATAAAATGGTAAAATATAAAATCATTTAGTATATACACTATCAAATGGGCGGTTTTCCAAATTTTGACTTGGTTTAGAGGTTTTGCATTGTGGACTCTAGTGCGTATCTGTGGAAGTATGGTGCGAGGGGGTTGGTGGGTTCGTTTTGCATTTCTTCTCTCATGGTCATGGCGATCATCATGGTTATCGGGGGGGTTTGGCTTGTGCAGAGTACTTTTGTGATGTATCCAATTCCGAATTTTATAGCATGCACACACACTACTAGGGTAACAAATAGTATTACTGCATACATAATGTACCGAACTACCACTGCTCCTATTGTACCAAGTTTCTCAGTCATCCAATCAGACATGGTATACGTTGGGGGGATGTGTGCGGCTCTGGAGATGTTGTGCAGGTGTTCAATGATGCTTGGTATAGTCATGTTGTCGTTTGCAGGTATGTAGACACAGCATTCTTGACCGATTAGTTTACACGTTCCTCCAGTACTAGATAGCAAGAAGTCCAGAGCTGCTCTGTTCTGCAATGTCATCAATCTAACTGATGCCAGTTCGTTGCTGACGAGTGACAGTCCTTCAGCATCTGTGTTGGCTAAGTCTTCTATCAGTGTGGATAGGTCGGCGATTTGATCTAGGGCGGACATCACACCATAGGAGGGGATTAGTGCTCTGAAAAAATCGCATGTATTGCAGGCACGGTCATGTGTGTGGAAGTAATTTGCGTGGCGTGTCTTTCTAGTCAGTGGGTGTTGTGGTAGGGTCGATGTCACTCTCATGGCTGGTAATAAATATCCTAATGCACATGTGCCTTTCCATCCGGGTGGAAGGGACGGGTAAGCTTTTGCGCCACAGATCCAGTAGGTCCCAGGCGGGGCTGGTGTTGTCGTTCGTTGTGTGCTTTGGGGGGTGGTGGGGGGCTCTTTGGTCGTAGGTTTCAGTGGCGTCTTTACAGGGTAGATGTTGTCCCAGGGTGGTGTTAATCTTTGTTGGCGGATGGGGTAGATATTGTCTCGGGTCCGGGGGGATATCGTTCTTCGTTTGCGGGTCACCTGGGGCACTTCACAATGTTCCAACACCCCGACATTCTTTTCCCAACCCTTTTGAGACACACAATCTGTAAACTTCACTGGGGTAATAGAAACTGGTATTCCATTAGTATCATGACTTTGTCGAATCCTCATGTTTGATTTTGTGCAGCCTTCAGCTGTCCCTGTGGACTCGTTTAGAGAGGCTTTGTGGCAGTCTGTTAGCGGGAGGCCCATTAAAGGAAGTCCATCTTCGGTAGAATGGGGTATTAAGCCGCATACATAGCAATTTGATTGGTTAGCAAAATGTACGACTGCTTGGCTTAGCTTTAAATATAGGTTGTTGCGGTGACTGTTAACATATCTTTTGGTGCGTTCAACTGCTTTCCCCTTACCGCCCTTAAACCCATTGGTCCATGATTGAGGTTCGTCCAGTGTCGCCCACACAATGCATCCCGCTATGCCGCATGCGATGATTAAGCAGTTCTAGTTGGTGGTCATTTTTCCTATTGTTACTGGTCGCATGGTAGATTTGCCCTTTTGCAGTGGGATGCGTGGATCCAGGATGCTTTTCCGTCGCACTTTACTGCCGTGTCCGTTACTAGCAACACCTGAAATGGACCAGACCATCTGGGGTTTAGTTTACTTTTTCTTTTGAACACCATTTATACACATAGTCACCTGGGTTCAATCCATGACATGGTGTTGTTGGTGGTTGTGGTTGTGCCTGCCTCACTAAGGGGTGGAGTCTCTTCATCTGGGCACACAAAGCTTTGTAATAGTTAATGGCAATTTCGTCTGCTAGCAATAACTGGACTTGTGATAGCGGGGGAAGCATTGTGGTTGGGGCCGACATTGGACGTCCAAATAATATCTCGTGAGGCGACAATCCTGTTCCTCTGTTTGGCATTGATCTCATTTGCATTAATACTAAGGGGAGGGCGTCGGGCCATTTAAGGCCTGTCTCTGTGCATGTCTTAGCTAGACTGTTCTTGATGGTTGAGTTTTGTCTTTCTACCGCACCTGCACTTTCAGGGTGGTAGGGTGTGTGCAGGTGTATTTTCATGCCTAATGCGGTAGATAAGTTGTTTATCAGTTGTGCCGTAAAGTGAGTACCTCTGTCTGAATTTATGGAGTGTGGACACCCGATTGTAGGATAATAATAGTATTCAAATACGAATAGAGTCAAATGACTTGCTCACTCAGAGGGTCCAGTTAATAAGATTTATTAACCAGATCAATCAAATCATTACAACAATAGAGAATATGGCTGGAGATCTTACCCAAACAGACCAGCTCCGTCAGTCAGGTAAAAAGATCCCGCTCCCCAGTTGGGGGAGCAGTTAAGTACCAGGTGAACAATGGGGGGGGGGGCGTAGTTTATACATAGGTTAAGAGGTATTGGCAATATATTCCACACCTTCTTTGCAGGGCTATAACTTTTGAAATGTTATTGCTATATTGACATTACTATATGGCCCATTCAACATCGATTATCTATCGTTCCGGATGTGGGAACGTTATACTTTTTCATTCATACATTGTTGTGTTAATACCTTCTAGAATAATAAGTATGTTTTTAATATTTTCTGCTGTAATTCCAAAAACGCTAGTTATAGGCCCAAACGCATTATATAGATTATCGATTGCCGTTTCCCCCCCATACACGCTACACCAAAAAACTCAAGTGTATATGATCGGTATACATTATGCCTCATCATGCGCGGAGGAAAGGGGGGGGGGGGGGGGGGTCATTTATAATTCCTCGATCATCAGTTACTGCTTTATGTAGGTTGGGTGGATATATTGATGGTTTGCAAACAAGGAAATGCACAATCGGGTTGAAAGTAACGTTATATTCCTCTTACCGTGGGCCAATGAGACTGGCGGTGAAAGATTCCAATTATACGACGCTGATCGCCTAGGTCCATTTCCGGTTTGTATGGCGCAATAAACGCCAAAATCATATTGATTATTAAGTTTAGAAAGCGATCCATTATGTACATAGTGTCTGTCGGGAGTCCCGTAACGAGATGTGACTGCCGGATGATTTTCATCGATGCACTGATGGCACATCCTGTTTGTGAGTGTAACTCGCCCGACCATCCACTAGGCGGCGGTATTGAGCCGTCGTTGCAGTCACATCTAAGGTCCAGCTGCAGGACCGGGGGTGGCGTGTATGCTTTTACCAACGCGTTTGTGTTTCCGGGTTCCCGTTTTGCGCTCTGATTGGCCACTGACCTACACGCGTACGCCCCCCTCGCTAATGCCTTTGGGGCGTGAGATATGAAGACGGATTTAACTGGAAGGAAGTACCATACGAGCCGCAAATTGAACATGCAGTGAGTCTGCGACAACAACCCAATAATAAACACTTGAAACAGCTATTACCAGACAATTACAACAGCAGTGGTGCCTGCTTCAAATGTCACGTATTATAGGCTATAAGCCCGTGTAGATCTATTCGGAATAATAAACATATACACCCTCTAGCAAAACATGACACAATGTGATCCTATCTCCGATAGAGCGGCTGGTCGCAGAGACGCGAGTTGAACGAACACATCGGGAGGAGAATGAATTAGATTAGATCAGAGTGCAAAACGGGAACCCGGAAACACAAACGCGTTGGTAAAAGCATACACGCCACCCCCGGTCCTGCAGCTGGACCTTAGATGTGACTGCAACGAATGCCATGGCGAAAAATTTTAATATTGATCTCAAAAACGCTGTACAGCGATCCTGGCAGACAGGGACCGAAACTAGAGAGCGCCACCCGCCATTTGCGCTCAGTTTTTACGTTTGGCGCCTCCCACTGAGACGTCTGAGCGCCGTGTGGCGGGCAATCAAATAGTCATGTGAAAACCGAAAATCATGATCCAATTCTTTAGCGGAGTTCTCACTCGCTGTCTCAGCACAGACATGAAGCGCGCACCGCGCACTGCTGCTGCTGCTGCTGCTGCTACCCCCTCCCCACCTGTTTCTGTATGCCTGCATGTAAACAGAGGCTATTGCCTCCGAGTCACCGTGACGTTAGTCTAGTCAGTGTGGGACCTTCGTGAGATAACGTTAGCTACCGTTACAAAATGACCCAGTCAACTATTCACTTAGTTTAATACATGAGGCATTGTATAACGTTATCCAGCCGGCTAGCTACTGATAGCTCCAGACATCAACAAATCCTCCAGCAATAGTCCAGTGCATAATACCTCCGTTGGCTAGGTAACTAGTCACTACGAAATGTCGCAGTAAACTAAATAGTTCACTGAGGCGTTGTCCCAACGCCATCCAGCAGTAGCTACAGATAGCTCCTGGCATCAATGTCCTACAACAACAACATGCGTATTCGAGTCCCTGGTTTACATCGCATTAAGGCTGAGCCCGAACGTTCGAACGTTCGTTCGTTACGCTGACATTCGGACTTTAATTAATAGGTCCGAACGTTCGGTGAAAAAAAAATAAAGGATGCGCACGGGGTTGAGGTGATGTGAATGCGAGGCGCTCGGCTCAACCAGTATGGTCTGCCGGGCTGCAGCGGGATACTATTTCTCAACCAGAGCTCTATTTTGATTGACAGGCGATTCTGCCAATTACGTCACACCGCTTGCACCCGCCTCTGCTGTTACCACCAATCGGCAAGCCTCAACAGACTTACCGTAGCTACCGGGGAGCCGTAGTTAGCTCCCCGCCGAGGAAGTAATCGGTAACAAGGTTTCCGTAGGTGAACGGTGAACCTGCAGAAGGATCATTAATGAATACCATCCTTTTTCGGCCACGGAGCGCGAGCTTCATGGCGGGAGGTGGTTGCGTTGGAAACAACAGCAGGCGCACGGTGGACAGACCTGTCCACCGTCTACCTCGGAACGGTGGTAGGGCGGACGGGCGGCAGGCGTGTTGGGAGCCCGGCCGTTCCGAGGTAGACGGTGGACGGGTCTGTTGAGCCGAGGCGTGCGCCTCTCCTCCCGGCTCCCCTCCCCGTCGACCAAGAGTGAATACCTGTTATTGAACGTGTAACACTAACTATATAACACTCGATATGAATTGAAAATGGGGGACCCTGATGTAAACAAGACAAACGTCTTTCTCTGGTCTGCATCCCCTTAACAATTGTGTGTATTGCGCCGTACTGTATTGTACCCATTCTGCAATCTGTTAAATAAAGTTTTCATTCATTCATTCATTCATTCATTCATTCATTCATTCATTCATTCATTCATTCATTCATAACGTTAATGCCACAAAACGAATGCATTTGTTTATCTAGCCCCTTACGTGACTGCAAGGGCTATTGTTTATCATACTTTGATTCAGTAGCTTGTTTATTTTCTTCTGAGTGCTTTGTTTAATTACATGTTTACATGAACAGCCACCACTGTAAACAACATGTTTTTCACCAATAGACTATGCAATGCCGCCCTCCGTAGGATCTATAATAATACAATAAAAAAAAATTATTATTATTAAAAAAATGAAAAAAAAAATTATTAAAAAATGTTTTTATTAAAAAATTTAAAAAAACGAACGTTCGAACGTTCGTTCGATAAACCCTGGCGAACGTTCGAACCCTAAAAACAGGGTTCGGGCTCAGCCTTACATCGCATGAGTGAGGGCTGCTGAATAGGGTCCAGCTGTAGCTCAGGAGAATCCTTTTGCATACTGAATGTAGTGTTTAGGGTCCAGCTGCACCCCCGGAGAATCCTTGCTGGAGCTGGAGGCCACTCGAATATACACACAGACAGTGGAGCTGTTTGCAGACAGCGAGGTGGCGATATCTCGCAGATAACACAATCACAAGTATGATTATATAATATATATATTTTATTAAAACAATTTTTTTATATAAAATAATAATAAAAAAAAATTTATCAAAAAAAAGTTGGCAGGTAAGAAATATGCTTGGCGGGTAGATTCTTCCCATCTACCCGCCACTGGCCGGTGAGTCAAAAAGTTAATTTCGCTCCCTGCTGGCAGACAACGCATGGCGGGCAATAACGCTGGACAGCGTTTTTGGCGCTGGATGTGTTAAACAGCCTTGTGTCTCTCTGTCCTCAGTATGGACAGTTCTTTATTAAACAGCCTTGTGTCTCTCTGTCTCTGTCCTCAGTATGGACAGTTCTTTATTAAACAGCCTTGTGTCTCTCTGTCCTCAGTATGGACAGTTCTTTATTAAACAGCCTTGTGTCTCTCTGTCTCTGTCCTCAGTATGGACAGTTCTTTATTAAACAGCCTTGTGTCTCTCTGTCCTCAGTATGGACAGTTCTTTATTAAACAGCCTTATGTCTCTCTGTCCTCAGTATGGACAGTTCTTTATTAAACAGCCTTGTGTCTCTCTGTCTCTGTCCTCAGTATGGACAGTTCTTTATTAAACAGCCTTGTGTCTCTGTCTCTGTCCTCAGTATGGACAGTTCTTTATTAAACAGCCTTGTGTCTCTCTCTCTGTCCTCAGTTTGGACAGTTCTTTATTAAACAGCCTTGTGTCTCTGTCTCTGTCCTCAGTATGGACAGTTCTTTATTAAACAGCCTTGTGTCTCTGTCCTCAGTATGGACAGTTCTTTATTAAACAGCCTTGTGTCTCTCTCTCTGTCCTCAGTATGGACAGTTCTTTATTAAACAGCCTTGTGTCTCTGTCTCTGTCCTCAGTATGGACAGTTCTTTATTAAACAGCCTTGTGTCTCTCTGTCTCTGTCCTCAGTATAGACAGTTCTTTATTAAACAGCCTTGTGTCTCTCTGTCTCTGTCCTCAGTATAGACAGTTCTTTATTAAACAGCCTTGTGTCTCTCTGTCTCTGTCCTCAGTATGGACAGTTCTTTATTAAGCAGCCTTGTCTCTCTGTCTCTGTCCTCAGTATGGACAGTTCTTTATTAAACAGCCTTGTGTCTCTCTGTCTCTGTCCTCAGTATGGACAGTTCTTTATTAAACAGCCTTGTGTCTCTGTCTCTGTCCTCAGTATAGACAGTTCTTTATTAAACAGCCTTGTGTCTCTCTGTCCTCAGTATGGACAGTTCTTTATTAAACAGCCTTGTGTCTCTCTGTCCTCAGTATGGACAGTTCTTTATTAAACAGCCTTGTGTCTCTGTCTCTGTCCTCAGTATGGACAGTTCTTTATTAAACAGCCTTGTGTCTCTCTGTCCTCAGTATGGACAGTTCTTTATTAAACAGCCTTGTGTCTCTCTGTCTCTGTCCTCAGTATGGACAGTTCTTTATTAAACAGCCTTGTGTCTCTCTGTCTCTGTCCTCAGTATGGACAGTTCTTTATTAAACAGCCTTGTGTCTCTCTGTCCTCAGTATGAACAGTTCTTTATTAAACAGCCTTGTGTCTCTCTGTCTCTGTCCTCAGTATGGACAGTTCTTTATTAAACAGCCTTGTGTCTCTGTCTCTGTCCTCAGTATGGACAGTTCTTTATTAAACAGCCTTGTGTCTCTGTCTCTGTCCTCAGTATGGACAGTTCTTTATTAAACAGCCTTGTGTCTCTCTGTCCTCAGTATGGACAGTTCTTTATTAAACAGCCTTGTGTCTCTGTCTCTGTCCTCAGTATGGACAGTTCTTTATTAAACAGCCTTGTCTCTCTGTCCTCAGTATGGACAGTTCTTTATTAAACAGCCTTGTGTCTCTCTCTCTGTCCTCAGTATGGACAGTTCTTTATTAAACAGCCTTGTGTCTCTCTGTCTCTGTCCTCAGTATGGACAGTTCTTTATTAAACAGCCTTGTGTCTCTCTGTCTCTGTCCTCAGTATGGACAGTTCTTTATTAAACAGCCTTGTGTCTCTCTGTCTCTGTCCTCAGTATGGACAGTTCTTTATTAAACAGCCTTGTGTCTCTCTGTCCTCAGTATGGACAGTTCTTTATTAAACAGCCTTGTGTCTCTGTCTCTGTCCTCAGTATGGACAGTTCTTTATTAAACAGCCTTGTGTCTCTGTCTCTGTCCTCAGTATGGACAGTTCTTTATTAAACAGCCTTGTGTCTCTCTGTCTCTGTCCTCAGTATGGACAGTTCTTTATTGAACAGCCTTGTGTCTCTGTCTCTCTCCTCAGTATGGACAGTTCTTTATTAAACAGCCTTGTGTCTCTCTGTCCTCAGTATGGACAGTTCTTTATTAAACAGCCTTGTGTCTCTGTCTCTGTCCTCAGTATGGACAGTTCTTTATTAAACAGCCTTGTGTCTCTCTGTCCTCAGTATGGACAGTTCTTTATTAAACAGCCTTGTGTCTCTCTGTCCTCAGTATGGACAGTTCTTTATTAAACAGCCTTGTGTCTCTCTGTCTCTGTCCTCAATATGGACAGTTCTTTATTAAACAGCCTTGTGTCTCTCTGTCCTCAGTATGGACAGTTCTTTATTAAACAGCCTTGTGTCTCTGTCTCTGTCCTCAGTATAGACAGTTCTTTATTAAACAGCCTTGTGTCTCTGTCCTCAGTATGGACAGTTCTTTATTAAACAGCCTTGTCTCTCTGTCTCTGTCCTCAGTATGGACAGTTCTTTATTAAACAGCCTTGTGTCTCTCTCTCTGTCCTCAGTATGGACAGTTCTTTATTAAACAGCCTTGTGTCTCTCTGTCCTCAGTATGGACAGTTCTTTATTAAACAGCCTTGTGTCTCTCTGTCCTCAGGATGGACAGTTCTTTATTAAACAGCCTTGTGTCTCCCTGTCTCTGTCCTCAGTATGGACAGTTCTTTATTAAACAGCCTTGTGTCTCTCTGTCCTCAGTATGGACAGTTCTTTATTAAACAGCCTTGTGTCTCTGTCTCTGTCCTCAGTATGGACAGTTCTTTATTAAACAGCCTTGTGTCTCTCTGTCCTCAGTATGGACAGTTCTTTATTAAACAGCCTTGTGTCTCTCTGTCTCTGTCCTCAGTATGGACAGTTCTTTATTAAACAGCCTTGTGTCTCTCTGTCCTCAGTATGGACAGTTCTTTATTAAACAGCCTTGTGTCTCTGTCTCTGTCCTCAGTATAGACAGTTCTTTATTAAACAGCATTGTCTCTCTGTCTCTGTCCTCAGTATGGACAGTTCTTTATTAAACAGCCTTGTCTCTCTGTCTCTGTCCTCAGTATGGACAGTTCTTTATTAAACAGCCTTGTGTCTCTCTCTCTGTCCTCAGTATGGACAGTTCTTTATTAAACAGCCTTGTGTCTCTCTGTCCTCAGTATGGACAGTTCTTTATTAAACAGCCTTGTGTCTCTCTGTCCTCAGGATGGACAGTTCTTTATTAAACAGCCTTGTGTCTCTCTGTCTCTGTCCTCAGTATGGACAGTTCTTTATTAAACAGCCTTGTGTCTCTCTCCTCAGTATGGACAGTTCTTTATTAAACAGCCTTGTGTCTCTGTCTCTGTCCTCAGTATGGACAGTTATTTATTAAACAGCCTTGTGTCTCTCTGTCCTCAGTATGGACAGTTCTTTATTAAACAGCCTTGTGTCTCTGTCCTCAGTATGGACAGTTCTTTATTAAACAGCCTTGTGTCTCTGTCTCTGTCCTCAGTATGGACAGTTCTTTATTAAACAGCCTTGTGTCTCTCTGTCTCTCTCCTCAGTATGGACAGTTCTTTATTAAACAGCCTTGTGTCTCTCTGTCCTCAGTATGGACAGTTATTTATTAAACAGCCTTGTGTCTCTCTGTCCTCAGTATGGACAGTTCTTTATTAAACAGCCTTGTGTCTCTCTGTCCTCAGTATGGACAGTTCTTTATTAAACAGCCTTGTGTCTCTGTCTCTGTCCTCAGTATGGACAGTTCTTTATTAAACAGCCTTGTGTCTCTCTGTCCTCAGTATGGACAGTTCTTTATTAAACAGCCTTGTGTCTCTCTGTCTCTGTCCTCAGTATGGACAGTTCTTTATTAAACAGCCTTGTGTCTCTCTGTCTCTGTCCTCAGTATGGACAGTTCTTTATTAAACAGCCTTGTGTCTCTCTGTCCTCAGTATGAACAGTTCTTTATTAAACAGCATTGTGTCTCTCTGTCTCTGTCCTCAGTATGGACAGTTCTTTATTAAACAGCCTTGTGTCTCTGTCTCTGTCCTCAGTATGGACAGTTCTTTATTAAACAGCCTTGTGTCTCTGTCTCTGTCCTCAGTATGGACAGTTCTTTATTAAACAGCCTTGTGTCTCTCTGTCCTCAGTATGGACAGTTCTTTATTAAACAGCCTTGTGTCTCTGTCTCTGTCCTCAGTATGGACAGTTCTTTATTAAACAGCCTTGTCTCTCTGTCCTCAGTATGGACAGTTCTTTATTAAACAGCCTTGTGTCTCTCTCTCTGTCCTCAGTATGGACAGTTCTTTATTAAACAGCCTTGTGTCTCTCTGTCCTCAGTATGGACAGTTCTTTATTAAACAGCCTTGTGTCTCTCTGTCTCTGTCCTCAGTATGGACAGTTCTTTATTAAACAGCCTTGTGTCTCTCTGTCTCTGTCCTCAGTATGGACAGTTCTTTATTAAACAGCCTTGTGTCTCTCTGTCCTCAGTATGAACAGTTCTTTATTAAACAGCCTTGTGTCTCTCTGTCTCTGTCCTCAGTATGGACAGTTCTTTATTAAACAGCCTTGTGTCTCTGTCTCTGTCCTCAGTATGGACAGTTCTTTATTAAACAGCCTTGTGTCTCTGTCTCTGTCCTCAGTATGGACAGTTCTTTATTAAACAGCCTTGTGTCTCTCTGTCCTCAGTATGGACAGTTCTTTATTAAACAGCCTTGTGTCTCTGTCTCTGTCCTCAGTATGGACAGTTCTTTATTAAACAGCCTTGTCTCTCTGTCCTCAGTATGGACAGTTCTTTATTAAACAGCCTTGTGTCTCTCTCTCTGTCCTCAGTATGGACAGTTCTTTATTAAACAGCCTTGTGTCTCTCTGTCTCTGTCCTCAGTATGGACAGTTCTTTATTAAACAGCCTTGTGTCTCTCTGTCTCTGTCCTCAGTATGGACAGTTCTTTATTAAACAGCCTTGTGTCTCTCTGTCTCTGTCCTCAGTATGGACAGTTCTTTATTAAACAGCCTTGTGTCTCTCTGTCCTCAGTATGGACAGTTCTTTATTAAACAGCCTTGTGTCTCTGTCTCTGTCCTCAGTATGGACAGTTCTTTATTAAACAGCCTTGTGTCTCTGTCTCTGTCCTCAGTATGGACAGTTCTTTATTAAACAGCCTTGTGTCTCTCTGTCTCTGTCCTCAGTATGGACAGTTCTTTATTGAACAGCCTTGTGTCTCTGTCTCTCTCCTCAGTATGGACAGTTCTTTATTAAACAGCCTTGTGTCTCTCTGTCCTCAGTATGGACAGTTCTTTATTAAACAGCCTTGTGTCTCTGTCTCTGTCCTCAGTATGGACAGTTCTTTATTAAACAGCCTTGTGTCTCTCTGTCCTCAGTATGGACAGTTCTTTATTAAACAGCCTTGTGTCTCTCTGTCCTCAGTATGGACAGTTCTTTATTAAACAGCCTTGTGTCTCTCTGTCTCTGTCCTCAATATGGACAGTTCTTTATTAAACAGCCTTGTGTCTCTCTGTCCTCAGTATGGACAGTTCTTTATTAAACAGCCTTGTGTCTCTGTCTCTGTCCTCAGTATAGACAGTTCTTTATTAAACAGCCTTGTGTCTCTGTCCTCAGTATGGACAGTTCTTTATTAAACAGCCTTGTCTCTCTGTCTCTGTCCTCAGTATGGACAGTTCTTTATTAAACAGCCTTGTGTCTCTCTCTCTGTCCTCAGTATGGACAGTTCTTTATTAAACAGCCTTGTGTCTCTCTGTCCTCAGTATGGACAGTTCTTTATTAAACAGCCTTGTGTCTCTCTGTCCTCAGGATGGACAGTTCTTTATTAAACAGCCTTGTGTCTCCCTGTCTCTGTCCTCAGTATGGACAGTTCTTTATTAAACAGCCTTGTGTCTCTCTGTCCTCAGTATGGACAGTTCTTTATTAAACAGCCTTGTGTCTCTGTCTCTGTCCTCAGTATGGACAGTTCTTTATTAAACAGCCTTGTGTCTCTCTGTCCTCAGTATGGACAGTTCTTTATTAAACAGCCTTGTGTCTCTCTGTCTCTGTCCTCAGTATGGACAGTTCTTTATTAAACAGCCTTGTGTCTCTCTGTCCTCAGTATGGACAGTTCTTTATTAAACAGCCTTGTGTCTCTGTCTCTGTCCTCAGTATAGACAGTTCTTTATTAAACAGCATTGTCTCTCTGTCTCTGTCCTCAGTATGGACATTTCTTTATTAAACAGCCTTGTCTCTCTGTCTCTGTCCTCAGTATGGACAGTTCTTTATTAAACAGCCTTGTGTCTCTCTCTCTGTCCTCAGTATGGACAGTTCTTTATTAAACAGCCTTGTGTCTCTCTGTCCTCAGTATGGACAGTTCTTTATTAAACAGCCTTGTGTCTCTCTGTCCTCAGGATGGACAGTTCTTTATTAAACAGCCTTGTGTCTCTCTGTCTCTGTCCTCAGTATGGACAGTTCTTTATTAAACAGCCTTGTGTCTCTCTCCTCAGTATGGACAGTTCTTTATTAAACAGCCTTGTGTCTCTGTCTCTGTCCTCAGTATGGACAGTTATTTATTAAACAGCCTTGTGTCTCTCTGTCCTCAGTATGGACAGTTCTTTATTAAACAGCCTTGTGTCTCTGTCCTCAGTATGGACAGTTCTTTATTAAACAGCCTTGTGTCTCTGTCTCTGTCCTCAGTATGGACAGTTCTTTATTAAACAGCCTTGTGTCTCTCTGTCTCTCTCCTCAGTATGGACAGTTCTTTATTAAACAGCCTTGTGTCTCTCTGTCCTCAGTATGGACAGTTATTTATTAAACAGCCTTGTCTCTCTGTCTCTGTCCTCAGTATAGACAGTTCTTTATTAAACAGCCTTGTGTCTCTGTCTCTGTCCTCAGTATGGACAGTTCTTTATTAAACAGCCTTGTGTCTCTCTGTCTCTGTCCTCAGTATGGACAGTTCTTTATTAAACAGCCTTGTGTCTCTCTGTCTCTGTCCTCAGTATGGACAGTTCTTTATTAAACAGCCTTGTGTCTCTCTGTCCTCAGTATGGACAGTTCTTTATTAAACAGCCTTGTCTCTCTGTCTCTGTCCTCAGTATGGACAGTTCTTTATTAAACAGCCTTGTGTCTCTCTGTCCTCAGTATGGACAGTTCTTTATTAAACAGCCTTGTGTCTCTGTCTCTGTCCTCAGTATAGACAGTTCTTTATTAAACAGCCTTGTGTCTCTCTGTCCTCAGTATGGACAGTTCTTTATTAAACAGCCTTGTCTCTCTCTCTGTCCTCAGTATGGACAGTTCTTTATTAAACAGCCTTGTGTCTCTCTGTCCTCAGTATGGACAGTTCTTTATTAAACAGCCTTGTGTCTCTGTCTCTGTCCTCAGTATGGACAGTTCTTTATTAAACAGCCTTGTGTCTCTCTGTCCTCAGTATGGACAGTTCTTTATTAAACAGCCTTGTGTCTCTCTGTCCTCAGTATGGACAGTTCTTTATTAAACAGCCTTGTGTCTCTCTGTCCTCAGTATGGACAGTTCTTTATTAAACAGCCTTGTGTCTCTCTGTCCTCAGTATGGACAGTTCTTTATTAAACAGCCTTGTGTCTCTCTGTCCTCAGTATGGACAGTTCTTTATTAAACAGCCTTGTGTCTCTCTGTCCTCAGTATGGACAGTTCTTTATTAAACAGCCTTGTGTCTCTCTGTCTCTGTCCTCAGTATGGACAGTTCTTTATTAAACAGCCTTGTGTCTCTGTCTCTGTCCTCAGTATGGACAGTTCTTTATTAAACAGCCTTGTGTCTCTGTCTCTGTCCTCAGTATGGACAGTTCTTTATTAAACAGCCTTGTGTCTCTCTGTCTCTGTCCTCAGTATGGACAGTTCTTTATTAAACAGCCTTGTCTCTCTGTCTCTGTCCTCAGTATGGACAGTTCTTTATTAAACAGCCTTGTGTCTCTGTCTCTCTGTCCTCAGTATGGACAGTTATTTATTAAACAGCCTTGTCTCTCTGTCTCTGTCCTCAGTATGGACAGTTCTTTATTAAACAGCCTTGTGTCTCTGTCTCTGTCCTCAGTATAGACAGTTCTTTATTAAACAGCCTTGTGTCTCTCTGTCCTCAGTATGGACAGTTCTTTATTAAACAGCCTTGTGTCTCTCTGTCTCTGTCCTCAGTATGCGGCGATGTCCATGGACAGTTCTTTGATCTCATGAAGCTGTTTGAAGTTGGGGGTTCACCCAGTAACACGCGGTATCTCTTCCTCGGCGACTACGTAGACCGAGGATACTTCAGCATCGAGGTGAGATTCACCGTTTCTTCTGTTACAGTTTCAGCCATTGTGGCTTCAGCTGTTCACTGTTTGTCTTTGGTGTCAGAAATGTAGCGATTCATACTACATTCCTGACTTGTCTGTGATCCAACAGTCCACATAATTTGTAAGGCTGAGACCACTTATCGATTTATTGATAAGTGATAACTGCGCAAAACCGATAAGTGGCGTCACTTATAGATTTTTTGTGTAAGAAAAAAAAAACGTGACAGACAGTTTTGATCGGCCTCCCAAAGCTGAGGCTAGTGCTACTGATAAAATTGTGGATATACTGTCATTATATTCTAATTCAGAGATGCTAGTGCTGGGTTATTTTAACTTGGACTGGCGGAATGCTGCTTCTAGTTACCTGAATTGTAACTTGTAAGTTGATTACTGAGAGCACTAGACCAAACCCTAAAGATCATGCTAAATCCACTCTCATTGACTTGATATTTTCTAACAGATGTGACAGGATCTCTGCTAGTGGTGTTTTTGATTTAGGCATTAGTGATCATTGTCCTACGGTCTGTGTTAGATCCACAAAGCTGCTGAAATCAAGACCGCGTATTGTTCAAAGGAGAAATCTTAAGATCTTTAACCCCCAAAGGACATTGCTACTAATAATAGTCTATGTTTGGCAGGATCTGATAATGTGCAAGCTGCACTGGATTCTTTTATAAAGACATTTAATTGCTTTGTAGATAAACATGCTCCTTCAGGGCTGTACGCTAAGCTTTTTCACTAGGGGCACAGTTGCCCCTAAATGAGACATTTAGGGGCACAGAATATTTTTTAGGCGCACATTTTTAAATAACAATTTTACCATTATAGTGCAAAAAATATGTTCCTCCTGCCTCATTACTGTGGTCCTTTTTATTTAACATTTAAGTGCTTTTGTTTTCAGGTTTGTATATTTTATAATGAACCAACTGAGAAAGTGTAGAAATCACTAATAGAACAAAAACAACAAACTGTGTGTGTGTGTGCGCGCTTGTAGTGCTCCTTGAATGAGATCATCACAACACACACAACATTGCATTAATCAGGAGGACAAGAAACTCTGCATACCTTTGTTTCACAATGAAAAGTGCTTTATAAATAACATTTATTATTATTATAACCCCATGAAAGGATTATTATTTTTATGGGTAATTACCTGCTTCATATTTGTGATTTTACTGGTTTCATGGTGTGCCTAAAGTGATCAATGTGTTGTAGATCTATGCCAATTAATGTTTATGTATATCCGGGACTTTTTTTTATAAGAATTGAGAGGCCTACTAGTAGTAGTAGTAGGCTTAGGCTACTACGGTATTTGTATATGTGACCTTTATTTTGAAAACCGTGTTGCGACGCAACCTTGTTTAAGTTTGCGCTTTTGACAGTGAAATGTTCAGTTCAACTTAGCTCGAAGGAAAGACTCTAATCAAAAAGGTTTAATTGACCCGTATGAGGCTCTTACGGTAGGACTTTGATTGTTTATAGAAGAGGAATGTAATACTATGCAAAACGAGAAATAAACAGTGATTTTACCAGCAGTAAGTTGCAAGCCACTTTCATACGGGGAACCGTGACAATTATTAGTATTATCTTATTTGCATATTGTCTCATTATTAGATGGATAGATAGGTTGATACTTTATTGATCCCCGGAGGGAAATTTAAGTAGACAGTATTTAAGTATTGAAAAACGTCCTAATAGTGGGCTACTCACCTAATGCATGGCTGAACGTTAGAAGTGTGTCCCCGTCAATCATCACTGCCAGATCCGACTTAATTTAATCGGCTATGGTCTCTTATCATCTCTCCACATCGGACGTGGTTCTCATAAGATGGACTGATATCCGCTCTGTTCTTCTTGCAGAGCAAAATTAGCAGCTTAAACTTATTGAAAGGAAGTTCTTCTTTGGCGATGCAATAGCCCACATTCAGTTTCGATTCGATTGTTCGCTAGGAATTATGGGATTTGGTGTTGGATGTATGGACTCTACGCAGACAGGGACATGGTATTTAATCGCACGATAGACTACAACTACCAAGTATAATAGCGTGGCCCAGATTCACTTCACACGCAAATCTTTTTTTCTCGCACGGGGGCTACGCAGTAAATTCATTCATCGCCGACAGATTTTTTCATAGCACCGCAACATTATGTCGCACTGTACAGCCCTGGTTGTAGGCTAATGTTTTACTATTTTTTTTATCCAATTTGAATGGATTAATTTAGGAGTGAAATGCGAATGAAGGGTTGAAATCACTACTCGCAAGGTTGCCCCCAAATATTATTTACCACTCGCACTGGCCAAATTAAGGGGCAATTTGCGATAACCTCGTTGCAGTGTACAGCCCTGTCTAGGATTAAGGATAGGGTTGCACCGTGGTTCTCAAGTGAGCTGTCAGCATTATTTTCTGAGCGGAACTCTGCGTGGTCATGTGCTAGACGCACTGGGGATACGCAAGACTGGCTTTCCTTCAGACAACTTAGAAATAGAACTACTGCAGCTGTGAGGAAGGCTAAATCTGATAACTTTTTAGACTTAGTCTCGAATTCCTACTCTAACCAAGCTAAATTCTGAGGTGCAGTAAACCTGTCAAAAAATAACCCTGCTACATTGCCATTGTGTATTAATGTGGCTGATTGTAAAATCTCGAATCCTCAGGAAATTTGTCTTGCTTTCAATAAACACTTCATTGAGGCTGGGTCCTTATTTGACAGGGTGTCTACTGGGCTGGCTCCACTGGATGTTGACTCTGACCCTAGCCCAATCTTCGATCATGCCTTGTGTGTACCTACATTTTCCTTCCAGCCATTTTCATCTAGTGAAACTCTCAATATCTTGCAATCCATAGACCCTAAGTGTTCTACTGGTGTGGACAATTTATAAAACTGGCAGCCCCTGTCATTTGTGAGCCATTGTCGCACATCTTTAACCTTTCTATTGCATCTGGCATAGTCCCGCAAGTTTGGAAATCTGCCAAGGTGCTCTCCTTGCATAAAGGGGGGGATAGGGATAAGATGGATAACTATCGTCCTATCTCCAAACTATCATGCCTAGCCAAAGCACTGGAGACCTTGGTAAACAACCAATTAAAAACCTTTTTCTCAAGTTGCAAATCATAGTACTATTACAGCTGTTACTTTGGTCACTAATGACATTATTTCAGCCCTGGACAATGGGAAGCATTGTGCAGTTCTCTTTGTAGACATCTCAAAGGTGTTTGATACAGTAGACCAGGGATCGGCAATAGGCGGCCCGCGGGCCGAGATGGGCCCGCCAGCAATAATTTCTGGCCCGTCAGGTTATTTTGAGAATATGATGTTTATTTTACGCGCAGGAAATATTCACTCGTCATGACGCCAGAGTGTCTTTGTGAAGCTGTATATATCTATTCATCATATCTATGGCTGTCACTATAGCCAATTGAAATGCTAGAAATGGTCACGTGGACTGGGAGAACCAATGGAATTTCACTTTCACATCCGCGTTTGGGATGCCATCATGCGAGCGAACGTTTGCAAAAACAAAACAAACGTCTTTGGATAACTTCTTTGCAACGGGGAAATACCAACTGATGAGCCAAAAGAGGAGCCTACGACCTATAAAGCTTCTTTTAATAAACAGGAGTCATACTTAAATTTGACATGTTTCAAACATTGGATTTTGGAGGACCGAAACAATAATAAGCAACCGGTGACTCTCGCATGTTGACATGGCAACACGAGGCAATGAAGCAAGCAACTGTGTTCAAGTTGGGTGGACATTGGGTGGGCATTCAACGCGAGTGGACATTTGACATGTTTCAAACATGAGCATGGATTTTTGAGGACCGAAGCAAAAACAATAATAAGCCCAGGGCAGGGCTGCCTGCATTATGGTGAGTGTTGTGTTTTAATAATAATACATTCGATGTATAATACACCCGCCGTGGTGCTTCAAATCAAATGCACCCTACTGATCTGTTCATGTGTTATAATAATAATAATACATTCGCCTGCATTAAAATCAAATGACTGATCTGTTCATGTGTTATGCACTGTGTGAGAGGCACTTTATAATAGAAAAAAGACAGTGCAAACATATGTAGTTTTTTTTGACAGAGTTAAACATTTTTCACTATCATTGGCCCGCCACACAATGGCTTGGGGAAAATTTGGCCCGTGGGAAAACCTAATTGCCGACCCCTGCAGTAGACCATCACTTGCTTTTGAATAGTCTAGCTAGCATTGGCCTGGATAAAGCTGCTTGTGCTTGGTTTCAGGACTATTTATCTTCAAGGTGTCAATCTGTGAATTTAGGTAACTTTCAATCTGATTTCCTGCCATTGTCTAACGGTGTACCACAGGGTTCGGTATTGGGGCCGGTCCTCTTTACAATCTATATTAATGATATTGTTTCTAGTCTTTCAGCACTAGCAGGTTGTCAGGCTCATCTTTATGCGGATGATACAGTTGTCTACTGCATTGCGGATACTGTTCAAGAAGCTATTGTGAACCTGCAGCTTGCGTTTGACACTCTCCAAAATGCTCTAGCTAAGCTCAAGTTAGTGCTTAATGCTAGTAAAACCAAGTCTATGATGTTTTCTAGAGCCAGGGTTATAGATTATGACATGCTACACCTAACAACGGCAAATCGTTTGTATATTGAAAGAGTTAGTGAGTATAAATATCTTGGTTTTTGGCTGGATGATAAACTTTCTTTTAAATTCTATATAGATAACCTAGCTACAAAATTACGGCAAAAGATTGGTTTCTTGTACCGTAACCACGCTAGTTTTCCTATGTTCTGTAGGAAAAGAATTGTACAGGCTGTTTTTTTTGTCAATATTGGACTACAGTGATGTCATTTACATGCGTTTGCATCTACATTAAGGCCTTTGGATTCTGCCTACCACTCCGCCCTAAGATTTATTACTAGTGCTGTCAGGCGATTAAAAAAATGTATCTAATTAATTACAGGATTTGTAATTAATTAATCTAATTAATCGCATTTTAATCGCATAACCATTTTATGCCTGATATTCTATATTCTATAATCATATTTCAAATGGCATGTGTCCGGATGGCAGAATTCAGTACTGTATCTACAAAACCTTCTGTTTAATCATCTTCCATCTATTAATTTGCTTAGATTTTTCAGGTCTGGTCAATTTGAGCATGGTGTTATTCACAGTCAAAGATAAAAAAAAATGTATTGATATTCTCATTTGGTTCATTACAATTTACTCAAAATAAAATTTTCATTCAATCAATCACTGCGCAGATTGATTGATTGAATGAAAATGTTATCAACAGATTGCAGAATGGGTACAATACAGTACGGCTCAATACACACAATTGTTAAGGGGATGCAGACCAGAGAAAGACTTTTGTCTTGTTTACATCACGGTCCCCCATTTTCAATTCATAATGAATTGTAAGTAAGGGTGCAACTTGCACCGTGCAATCCATTCTTTGTGGATCTAGCCCACAGTATTTCTGACACTGGGAATTAGGGATGCCCGATATTATCAGCCTACCGATATTATCGGCCGATATTGGCATTAAAATGTGATATCGGAAAATATCGGTATCTGTTTAAAAAAATAAATAAAAAATAATATATTTCTATAACCTTTATTTACCCAGGCAAGCAAGTAAGAACAAATTCTGATTTTATTTATTGTCAAAAGTATGCATAATGTTGTGTTAATTCCACAACAAGATATATGTAATGTTAATGACCTGAAATTATTCCGTTTTGGGGGGGGGACCCTGCATATATCGGTATCGGTTGATATCGGTTGATATCGGTATCGGAAATTAAGAGTTGGACAATATCGGTATATCGGTATCGGTAAAAAAGCCAATATCGAGCATCCCTACTGGGAATACATTCCCTGAGATTCATAGATGTCCCTAGAATCAGATACCAAGAACATGCAATGGACCATAGTAAAAAAAATCTGTAAATGTGTATTCTACATTCTTCTGGAATGAATGAGATAAAAAAAATTATTATTAAATGTATTTTTTTTTGTAATACATTTTGAGTTAATTTTCATAACGCGATAATTTGCTGTGTAATTAATTAATCTAATTAACGTGATAAACTGCCACCCCTATTTATTACGGGTGACAAATATGATACTCACCATTGTCTTTTGTATGAGAAGGTAGGCTGGCCATCTCTCTCGTTGTGACATAGTTATCATGGGTATCTTTTTATCTACAAAGCAATTATTGGCAAACTTCCACCTTATATTACATCTTTGTTGGTCTGGAGTGCTGTCACCTACCAAACTCGTTCGAATGATCGGCTTGTGCTTAGGGTGCTTCAAGTTCGGTCTGAGTTTGGAAAGTCTGCCTTCCCCTACGATGCTCCATACACATGGAATACCCTACAACAGACTCTAAAGCTCGGAGCATTCCCGTCATTCATGGAGTTTAAAGGCATTGCACTTGACCTATGTACTGAATCATGTAATTGTTTTTAATCCATTGTAATTAATAACTGTTATGATTAGGGATGTCCCGATCCGATCACGTGATCGGGATCGGGGCCGATCACGTGATTTTCCGAAGATCGGGATCGACATTTCTTTTTTTCTTTTTTCAACAAACATGACCATGTTCATGTCTTAAACTCATACTGAGGCCTTAGTTTTGGTTTTAAATTGCATATCATCATTCATTTATTTATTGTCACACAGAGCAGAAGAATTTTGCCAAAACAAACCAATAGTATCCAGCTGCAGAACGGCAGACCAGCCACAGTCTCAGACCCAAATGCATTTCCTTTGATTTAATTATACATCAAATGATTTATGTCAAGGATTGCATTGCCTCACTTGAATGAAGTTAACTTTTCACCTGGATAACGTCAACATTCAGGGTGAATGTAATGTGAGAAATTGGGATTTAAAAGAAATATATATATATATATATATTTTTGGATCGGGAAAGATCGGTATCGGTAGATACTCAAAATCACATGATCGGGATCGGATCGGGAGCAAAAAAATTTGATTGGGACATCCCTAGTTATGATATTTGTGTCCTTTGTTAACTCGTCATCACTGTAAATGAGGGAAACCTCAGTGCTTTCACGAGTATAAATAAAGGTTTGAAACACACACAAACTAACATTAAATTATATTTTGTTCTTTTTTAAGAAAAAAGTATTTTAAACTTAAAGGGGAACTATCTTATAAATTGCCTTTTCCAGTGTTTAGCATTGTTTTCTAGCAATGTGGGGTTGTATCAACACTGTATATGTCGCAAATTAAAAGAAATGCGCATTCCTTGCGTTCAGATGAGACAAGGTCCTCCCCCACTGAACCAAGCCATTCTGATTTGACTGGTTCACTGACGTGAATTAGGCACTGATCTGCATATCTCAGCCCCTGGTTGTAACCACCGCCCACAATCAACAATTTGCTCAACAACGGAGCGAGTGGAAATAATGTGAAAGCGGTTTCCCTGTCACTGACACTTCCTCAAACAGGTTGACGTGACGCGAGTTCTGATAGAGAGAGCGAGAGAGAGAGGGAGAGCGAGCGAGTGAGAGAGAGAGAGGGAGAGAGACAGACAGACAGGGAGAGAGAGGCTCTCATACGTTGCAACTCGAGTCGTTTCGGCGCATTTACACACACTCCCGACTGCGTGTGTGAGGAAACACACGCGCGCTCTCGGAGCATCTCTCCCTTTCTCTATCTGTCTCTCCCTCTCTCTCTATCTCTCTCTCTCCCTCCCTCTCTCTCTCTTGCTTGCTCGTTCTCTGCTCTCTCTCTATCAGCACTCGCATCACGTCAACCTGTTGCAAAATATCATAGTGCACACGCACACTCCCACGCGTATTCCGATCCGTGCAATAATATTCACAGGGGTATATATTGTAATTTGAAACAAGTTACCAATGCATTGTCCCGAAATTAATTAGTCTTCCTCTCTATCTCTCTCTCTGTCTGCCAGTGCAGATTGTGGGTGACTGTCATATAGCGCATTGCAAGTATGGGCGGAGCCCAGCCAAAAACAGCTTGGAATCTTGAAGGGTAGAAAATGCTGCTCTACAGAACTTGACTAGAAATACAAAACAATGCATTTTTTGGAGAAAAAAAAAGTACAGATGTGTTCCATAGACTCACAGGAATTGTCTAAAATTGCCCAAATAGTGAAAGAAATAGTAAGATAGTTCCCCTTTAAATTTATTTTTAAATAAATGTACACATGCAAAATTATAATTAAAAAATCTATAATTTTGTCCCGATTTAGCCATTCTTCCAAATGGCATATCGTCTCAGCCTTACTCATTTGTCCATAACAAGTCCATCCTATAGCACACCTCTCAGTGATGACACCTGGAACCCCCTCCTGAAAAACAATGTAGAGGAAACACTGTTCATATTCAAATCAAATTCAAATCAAATTTATTTGTAAGGCCCGACAACACACGTTAATGTCCCCATGGGCCGGACATGTCTTCTTTAAACAAGTCAAGAATAAACATCACAATTAATCAAGAACAGGACAAAAAACACAATGAAGTCCAAAATAAAGTGTAAAATAAATAAATGCAACACTAAATGCAAAGGTAAGGAAAAACTCACAAAAAACCTAGCAATAGGAAAAAAGCACCACAGGCAATGTGGAGGGGAGAAACCTTAGAAGGGGCGTTCAAGGGGGGGTCTCCCTTCTTAGATGTCTGTGATAGTGGTGTTGCTATAAAACTGGTGAAATTTTTTTGTAAGTATATACATAGACGTGTAATGAAACACAAATTTTGAAAGATTGAAAATAGAATAGAGCTGATGACGGATCCATTTGAGGTATGAGGGCGACGTAGAGAGGATCGCATCCTCCCGGCCATCACCATGGCACGTCCACCACGAGACATCCACTCACAGCGAGACAGGGAAGACGGGGACAGTTTGCGTGTTTGTGATGGGCGGACATATTATTCAGACGTGTGACTGTGACTGCCTGGTTGCTGCTGGGCTGGTGCGCCACGAGGGACACTGGCTTTCTATTGGCTTTAATGTCACTTATTCTATTGGCTTAAGAGACTAGTTAAACCTGTTGTTACATCATTTGGTCAGACCATCATTTTAGCTGCCATCTTGACATGTTGTCTGACGCTCCACATGCTGCTTGTAAGCCATAAGGTGAAGCCTGAGAAGTGGCTAGAAAACGATTCTCGTTCCCACCTCGGGAGACTACTAAATTTTCACTCTGGGTGAAACGTCTATTGGTGTAGATTTTGGAATAAAAAGTTCTCTATTTAGAATCTACCCGGTTTTGTGCAATTCAAATGTTAACGTCGGGACTAGATCTTTCGTCGCGAACGGATACTTGGTCATCGCGTAGTTAAATTTGATGTAATTGGTGCGAGTTCTGTCACGTGTCTTGCGCTCGACCAATAGCAGCCTCTTTGTTGGCAAGTTACAGACCACAACACATTTGTGTAAACAGTCTAACGTCACGTTAGCATGCCATCTAACATTCGCAAAAAAAATTCTAAACAATGTTACCGGTATATGCATATACGCTACTTGCTATAGGTGTTTTATCAACACAAAGCGATTGGATACAGTACTGTATTTGTATGTCATGTATGTCATACATTTAAAATGGGGGACCCTGATGTAAACAAGACGAAAGTATTTTTCTGGTCTGCATCCCCTTAACACATTCAGCGCCAGACCCGGGATAAGTCGGGTTAACTCGCCATCACTTGAGCGCCAAACCCGAGAGAACCCGGGTTTTAATCGTTATTTCTTTTATTCGCTATATATCCATTCATAATTCATCCATCCAGCCTGATGTTATCATTGGGAATGGCTCTGAGATTGCAAATGGCCAATACCGCCACCTAACGCATTGTGGCCGGTATTGCACATCATTGGAAAGCCTCTGGCTTGGGCTGTACGTCGATCTAAGAAGTCCGGTCCAGGTTTTCCATCTCTGGCATGAGTAACATTTATAACACATGGATTGGGGAAACTCGAGCACCGTGGATTCATGTGTTTTGGTGAATAACGTTGGACACACGGCCCTGATCAATATTTGGAATGGCGATCAGATAATTGGATTATTCTTTTTGCAGTACATAATCAAATCAAATCAAATTTATTTGTAAGGCCCGATAACACACGTTAATGTCCCCATGGGCCGTACACTTCTTCTTTAAACAAGTCAAGAAGAAACATCACAATAAGTCAAGAACAAAACAAGAACACCATAAGGTCCAAAAAATATTAAATAAATGCAAAAAATTAAATAAATGCAACACTCCCAGACATACCCCACGCGAAGGTAAGGAAATACCTAGCAATAGGAGGGGGTTAGAGAGTTCCCATGTTTGTAGTGGGCGGAGATGGAGCAATAAATACAAGTAGTGAGCATATGCATACATGGTGACAGTAGAATCATAGTATATAAGAAAATTGTGAAGACAGAGACGGAGGTTAAAAGGTTCTCCTATGCCTGCAGAAAAGCAGACAAGGGAGCAAATAGACATCCTAACTAAACTAGACAGATTAATCTAAGGGTCAGGCCCCCGACCAGGTGAGATCAGGGTAGATTGAAGGAGAGAGAGAAAAGATGGGTCTTAAGCAGGGATTTAAAAGCTTCGACAGAGCAGGCGCCCCTGACGACGGCAGGTAATTTGTTCCACAGGTAGCGAGCGCGGTAGACAAAGGCTCTGTGGCCGGCGGATTTCTGTTTAACCCTAGGAATCGATAGAAGCCCTGCATTTTGTGAGCGCAGAGCACGAGCGGGCGAGTATCGAGAGATGAGATCGGATAGATAGAGCGGTGCAAGCCCATTTAAAATGTTGTAGGTGAGGAGTAGCACTTTAAAGTCAGATCGGGCTTGAATAGGAAGCCAGTGTAGGGTGGAAAAAACTGGTGTGATGTGATAAAATATTCTAATTTTAGTTAGTATCCGTGCAGCCGCATTTTGCACGAGTTGAAGATTTTTGATGCTTGACTTAGGTAGGCCTGAAAAAAGTGCATTACAGTAGTCTAGACGTGATGAGACAAAAGCATGAATTAGGGTTTCAGCATCAGCCAGAGTTAAAATGGGGTGAATTTTAGCGATATTACGAAGATGGAAGAAGGCAGTACATCATATACAAGGTAAGGACTATATTATCAATCTTGCGTTGATCCGATATTTTTTTTTCCGCGATCGCAGCGTGTGTCTTGTGTTGGTGGCGGTCGAAGCATGGAAAACTACCTCCTCCCCCACCCTTTCGTGCATGCATGATGAAACATAATACCGATAATCTAGCGTTGATTTCAGAATGATTCTTGATCCAGGCGAGAAATGGCACGATTTATAATGAAATGCAGTAAAGCGCTGTTTGCTGGAGTTTCCTGGGATTACACAGGATCAATCTAAAACTATACTCATATTCACCACGGTATAAAACGGAAATGTATGGATGAAAAAATTATCAGTTTTTTGCATGTTGACCGGAATAAACTAACTGACAATCGACGTTGTTATTAGATCCATAGCTATAATATTTAATATAGGTTTAGCACTGCAAACACCGGAATATATCCCCATTGAACAGAGCGCTGGCACACAACGGCCCAACGCCCATAGCGACCTCTGGCGCTGAACCTGTTAACAATTGTTTGTATTGAGCCATACTGTGTTTTACCCATTCTGCAATATGTTAATAAAGTTTTCAATCAATCAATCAATACAGCTGAGAAACGGGCCACAACGTGTTCTGCAGCTCTGCTCAATATGTGGATGTAGGGTTTGAGCTTACAGAACATAATTTGCAAGACCATGATATGCAGCAAATTTGTATCAAAAGCACTTTACCTTGTGATTTCCAACCTGCAATATTAACTCATTCAGCGCCATCGCTTAATGCACTAGAACACCATCGCTTTAATCAATGGGGGGACTGCGAGATTTGAGAGTACTTAAAATATATCTTATATTATAGCTATGGGTCTAATTCACCCGTCGATTGTCAGTGAGTTGCTTCCAGTCAACATGCACAAAACAGATTGTTTTTTCATCCGTACATTTCCGTTTTATACCGTTTTGAATATGAGTAGTTTTGGTGATTCTTAGTAATCCCAGGAATGCGATAAGATGCGATAATAGCCCTTTAGTGGAATTCACTAAACACGTGAAATTTTTTGCCTGATTATCGAATCATCCTGAAATCAACGCTAGATTATCATTATTATCCTTCCTCATGCATACATGAAATGGCCCTCGTAGCGCGGCTCTCCCCCCGCCACCTCCTGCACTCAACGGTAAACAGCCACACACACACACACACACACACACAGACAGCGTCGATCACGGTAGAAAGAAATATCAGATCAACGCAAGATTTTATATATAGAGTCCTTACCTGGTCTCTGATGTAATGCAAAAGAAATAATCCAATTATCTGATCGCCATTCCAAATACTGCTCGTGGAGGTCCGTCCCACATTACCGAATGTTACACATGAACGGGCGGCCGGCGTTACTGTTCCATGCCATCGTTGTAAAGGCCTACCTCGCCTGAGTATTTAAACCCCGCCCGCATGGCTCAGATTGGCCCGGAAAAGAAACTACACCATTTCTAATAGAGTGCAATACCGGCTGGAAGGCGTAGGTGGCGGTATTTGCCCTTTTGCAAGCTCAGACCCATTCCCAATGATAACATCAGGCTGGATGGATGAAAAATGAATGGATATAGCTAATAGAAGAAATAACGATTAAAACCCGACTTTACTCATGACTGGCGTTGAATGAGTTAAAGATGCTGGTACAATTTTCTAAAGATTGAGGTTGTACACATAAAACAGTTCAGTGGATAGTATAATGAGAAAAGAATAGACCCACACACTTTATCAAGATAGTTAATCAATCAAAACACTACATCATCCCCTTAATTTGGAATAATGTCAAAACATTTACAAATCAATAAGTTATTCATTAACCTTTTTATTTTCCATTTAAAAACAAAATAGAATGCAGGTACAAAAATAAGATTTAAGAGGTTTATTCGACACATACATACACAAGTTTCAAGTTTGTTTATTATTTATCACAATAAAGGCTTGGTGGCCTGGATCAAGGACTACCTCACTGACAGACCGCAGTACGTCAGACTAAAGGCCAGTCAGTCTGACGTACTGGTGAGCAACACCGGCGCCCCCCAAGGAACTGTGCTGTCACCCTTCCTCTTCACCCTCTATACCTCAGACTTCTGCCACAACTCAAGCGGGTGCCACCTGCAGTAGTTCTCTGACGACTCCTCCATCGTAAGCTACATCACAGACGACGATGAGGAGGAGTATAGAGCCCTGGTGGAGAGCTTTGTGGGGTGGAGCGACAGCAACCACCTCCAACTCCACACTAGTAAAACCAAGGAGCTGGTGGTGGACTTCCGGAGGGGCAAGAAGAGCCCCCCCCCTGATTCCCATCACCATCCGAGGGGATGAGTTGGAGGTGGTGGAGTCGTATAAGTTCCTTCGGAACAATAAACTGGACTGGTCGGACAACACAGAGGCCCTCGACAGGAAGGGACAGAGCAGGCTGTTCTTCCTGAGGAGACTCGATCCTTCAATGTTTGCAATAGACTGCTGCAGTCATTCTAGCATTCTGTAGTGGCCAGCGTCCTCTTCTATGCTGTGGCATGCTGGGGGGGCTACATCAACTCGAGGGACACCAACAAACTGAACAAGCTGGTGAGGAAGGCTAGCTCCGTGGTGGGAGTCGAGCTGGTCAGACTAGAGGTGGTGGCAGAGAGGGGGATGAGAAGGAAGCTGACTGCTATCCTGGAGAATCCCTCCCACCCCCTCTACGACGAGCTAGTCAAGATGAGAAGCATGTTCAGTCACTGACTCATACCCCCTCACCTAACCGCCTCGGCCAATCCTTCATACCAGCGGCCATCAGGCTCCACAACAGTGGGCAGGGACTGCTGCCAGACATACTAGGAACTACTAGGAACCTAAAAGGACAATAATACTACCTTATGCATACTGCACCTTATGTGAATACTGTATATTTCAGGCCTTGTCCAGACTAAAACGATTTAGATCTTTTTCGTTTTCGTTTCGTTTTCATTTAAAAAAGGTTTCCGTAAAAACTAAACCGTCTCAAGATAATAAGTGTGTGCCACAAATGTACAAAATAAATGTCTTTCCTGTTTTTAGACGTCGCTCTTTTATTTTGAAAACCCCCGACCGGAAGTGTTATAGTGTCTGTTGCTAGCAGCTTAACTTGTGTCGGCCGGTTCTGTGCTTTTTCGAGCTAATGTAACTGTAATTTTCCAAAGGAGAGGAGAGAAAGACCGCGGCTCACATGCAGCTCAAACTACCTGTTGGAATAAATTAATTGATGGATGTTTAACTTGTCCCTGTGTGTGTCCAGTCATTTTGACTAGCAAACGTTGTCATAACGTTACCTCAGGATACCACTGTCTATTGTATTTAGTTGGTTAGCTATTTAGCTTGAATAGCATCAATGCTAGCTGGCTGGCTACAGCTTTATTTACTAAATTATGGAGGCTTTTTAATCGTCAAGGTAAGAGAGGATTTGTCATGATCAACTGAAGGCGTATGCTATGGAACAATATGTGCTTGGGTTTTCAGAAAAAAAAGGCCAGCTATGTGATGCTAATCTCTAGTTAGTATCGTGTATTGCATCACAGTAGCTTCCTGATCAAGCTCAATAGCTTCTGTAACACAAATGCAACTACTCTGATGCCATTGTTGTTTAATAATAACTCCCGGTGTTTAATAAACACTTATAGCCAGGACATACAAGACATATATGTATCATGTTTTTTTAGTTTTTTTTGGGTTTGCATGCGGATTAAGGGAGATGCGTGTGAGCATGTGTGTGCGCCTCGGTTGGGAGTGTGTGTACAGCAGAGCCCCGCTCGCTTCAGGCGGATTGAGAGAGCACTGCGCGTGTGTGAGCATGTGAGTGTGCGCCTCGGTCGGGATTTTGTGTAAGCACAGCAGAGCCCCGCTCCGCTTCAGACAGATAGAGAGAGCACAGCATATGTAAAGCTGTAAAAGCCCGATCAAGCTTTGGTTTGTGAGAAGACTCGTATCGATTGTAAAGATGGTGAGGCAATGGGGCGTCTTCAGGCGTCTTCAGAATTGTGCACTCTGGGAGCTGGTATCAGAAAGTACCGTCTTGGGCGGCTACGTGGTGCAGAGGGCAAGGCGCTCACCTCGAATGCTGGAGACGCTGGGTTCGATCCCAGCGCTCCACATTGCTTTCAGTTTAGCTGGTCGTCCGTACTAATACACATTGGCAGTATTAGGGGGTGGGAAACTGATGGGTGGGGATCGGGCGTTGTGGACAGCGACTCCTACAGGTCGGTTGGTGTTGGTCTGCGCAGTAGAATCAGGAAGCGAGGGGGGCGGTGCCCCTCCAAAGCGCAGACCCCTGACGCTGAAAGATCGCGCCGCGCAGGTGAAAAGATGTGACGGCTGCTACCTCAGGTATCGGAGGGGACTCGTGCTATGTATGGCTTCGTCCACATTGCAGCCGGCTTGTGGGAGGCAAGAAACAGCGTTCGAGACAGGGGAGGGTTGAATTGGACGATACGAAATTGGGATGGGAGAAAAATAGAAAATGGGAGAAAAAGTGGATAAAAAAAAGAAAGTACCGTCTTCAGGCTGCCAGAACGCAGTTCCGTTTGGCAGAAAGGTGCAAACGATCAAATAGCAAATCGTTTTAGCCTGGACATGGCCTCAGTTAGTTAGTTAATTATATTGATTTGTTATATTGTTTACACTGCTTGTTTTTACTACCTGTACCTCCCCTTTCCCTCCCCCAATGCTGCTATGATGCCTGAATTTCCCCAAGGGGATCAATAAAGGAATATATTATCTTATCTTATATATACAATATACAATACAGAGTCAAATGAGGTACAATGTAAGCTCAGACCCTACATCCACATCTTGAGCTGCAGAACATGTTGTGGCCCGTTTCTCAGCTGTATTGATTGATTTATTGATTGAAAACTTTATTAACAGATTGCAGAATGGGTACAATACAGTACGGCTCAATACAAACAATTGTTAAGGGGATGCAGACCAGAAAAATTCATCCAAGACATTTATGACATACAGATATACAGTACTGTTTCATCAAGACATTTATGACATACAAGACATACAAATATACAGTACTGTATCCAATCGCCAATTGATTGATTGATTGATTGATTGATTGAAAATTGTATTAACAGATTGCAGAATGGGTACAATATAGGGATGGGACCGAATATTCGAAAATTCGAATAGTTATTCTGTTATTAAGATCGATTTAATTTTTTTACAATAGAATATTCGTTTTGTAATTTAAAAAAAATAATAATTATATAATATATTTTTTATTTTATTTTATTGAAGCAAACACTCTTTTTTAATTTCTTTTTATATTTAGAGGCAGCCTAATTGATCAAAAAGATGCACATGCTACCGTTTCTGTTTGTTTATTAAAGCCGGTTGATAGGCCAATGCAATGCTGTTATTATAGGCTAAGATGGTGAATGGTGTCATTTTGATTTATTGTCGGTCAGCTGATAAAAATATATATATAATAATAATATAAATACATTTTTTCATATACATTCGATATTACGAAACACAAATTTTCGAATAGCACTTTTGCTAGAAAGTCCCATCCCTAACAGTACAGCTCAATACACACAATTGTTAAGGGGATGCAGACCAGAGAAAGACTTTCGTCTTGTTTACATCAGGGTCCCCCATTTTCAATTCATCATAACATATATGACATACATGACATACAGGTAGACAGTACTGTTACATCTAGACATTTATGACATACCAGATCTACAATTATACAGTACTGTTTATGAGTACAAACAGAGTCTAAAAAGAGAGTATATACATTTTTGGGGGAAGAAACTGTACATTGGAGGAGGTTGGGTAGGTGGGGTGGGGGTTGGGTTTGGTAGGTCTCGGAGCGATGACCGGAGTGTTGAACGTCCTGTGATTAAGACGGGGAGGACGCGACCCTCTTTGCGCCGCCCCTGTGCCTCAAATAGATTCGCTATCAGCTCTATCTTTAATCTTTCAAAATGTTCAGTTGCTATTGCATGCACTCATCTGTGTTTCACTACACACATGAGTGCATGCTTACCAACTGTCAGTCTGCAACACTACTATCACCGACATCTAAGAAGGGAGATCCCTCCTTGAATGGCCCTTCTAAGGTTTCTCTCCTCCACACTGCCTGTGGTGCATTTTTCCCTATTGTTAGGTTTTAGTGAGTTTTTCCTTACCTTCGCGTGGGTATGTCTGGGAGTGTTCGCATTGCATTAATTTATTTGCACTTATTTTAAATTTGTTGGACCTTATGGTGTTCTTGTTTTGTTCTTGACTTATTGTTATGTTTCTTCTTGACTTGTTTAAAGAAGACGTGTCCGGCCCATGGGGACATTAAAGTGTGTTGTCTGGCCTTACAAATAAATTTGATTTGATTTGATTTTGATTTGTGGGGTGGGGGGGGTAACTGTACATTGGAGGGGGTTGGGTTAGGACATTTACAGGGGCCAGTTTCAAATTGCAGTATCCCGTAGGTGCTCTTTGAGAGTGGTTTTGAAAGTGGGTAGTGATTCACATTCCTTTACAGCTGTGGCATAATTGCGAAACGAGTTTAGTCCCTTGTTTGAGCCGAATCTGGGTTTAACATGATTTGTGGAGCTCCCTCTGGTGTTGTGGTCATGGTATTCACTAACCTTTGGGAAGTATTTTGACATGTACATGGGTACCTTAGTGGTGTAGTGTATCTTGTAGACCAGGCCCATTGCAAGTTGCTGTACTCTGTCGTCTACTCTAAGCCATCCTAGGTTGTCAAAGTGGGCAGGGATGAGGTGGGTTCTAGGAGTAAGGTCAAGCAGTAGTCTGACCAGTTTGTTTTGTGATGTTTGTAATTTTGTTTTTAGCGCCTTTGAGGTGCTTTGGTACCATGAGGTGCAAGCATAGTCGTAGTACCCTTGAATGAGTGCTCCTGCCAGAGGGTATTCTTGTTTACCAGAGAGGAGATCCGGTACAAGAATCTAGTTTGTTGGTTGACTTTTTTTTATTACATTGGATGCCATTTTGTCACAGGAAAGATTTGCCTCTAGGATGGAACCTACGTATGTAATTTCATCTTTCCTTGTGACAATATTGTCACCCACTGTAACTGAGAAGCCGTCGGCCTTGCTGAGTTTGTTATTTGAACCGAAGAGAAATGGACTCGGTTTTACCCAGGTGTAATTTGTTATCAGCGAGCCAGGTGCAGATTTTGCCTAGTTCCGAGCGGAGGATTTTTTCAACCTGTAACTTGTTCTTGTCAGAGATTAGCAGGGCTGAGTCATCGGCGAACAGGAACAAGTTGCAGTCACAAGCTGACGACATGTCATTTGCATAAATTAGGAACAGTAGCGGTCCTAGTATGCTTCCTTGTGGAACACCACAGCTCACTGGGAGGGGCGGGGGGGGGGGGGGGGGGGGGTAGGGTACCGTTTACCTCCACCATCTGTTCTCTCCCCTCCAGGTAGGATTGCATCCAGCTCACTGATAGACTATCAAAACCAATTGCTTTTAGCTTGTCAATCAGCTAAATCACCCTGGTGGTTCTTAGGGGGGCCATGTCGTTTAGTATTGTTGAGAATTTGGTTTTGAAACCAAGCCATGTTTCTTCAACCAGTGTACCACTGAGCTCTTCTGACCAGATGGCATGTTAACGTGACGTTAGACTGTTTACTCATGTGTTGTGGTCTGTAACTTGCCAACAAAGAGGCTGCTATTGGTCGAGCGCAAGACACGTGACAGAACTCGCACCAATTACATCAAATTTAACTACGTGATGACCAAGTATCCGTTCGCGAGGAAAGATCTCGTCCCAACATTAAAATTATAATTGCGCAAAACCGGGTAGATTCTAAATGGAGAACTTTTTATGTGAAATGTGTGTGAAAATTGCGTAGTCCTCCGAGGAATGGGATGAAACGATAACCGGCTTCACCTCATGGCCTAGGCGGGGCGAGTGCATCAGGGCCCTAATGCCTCCTGCTGAGATCAGTAGGACGAGTAAAAGCAGGGTGTAGACCAGGGGTCAGGAACCTTTTTGACTGGGAGAGCCATAAAAGCCAAATATTTCTAAATATATTTCATTGAGAGCCATATAGTATTTTTAACGTATAATAAATTAAATATGTCTTACTTTTAATGCGACTTCTGGTGCTGCATGGTTTTGCTGATGGCCTTGTAATCTGGTTCATACGTGGTGAGGTTGAGCTTCATGCAGGCGTTGAGGCTTCCATCAGTTAAACGTGAGCGTAGGTTGGTCTTAATGTTCCTCATATGCGAGAATGACTGCCCACATGCATAATGTAGAGCCAAACATGGTCAATACGGCAATACTCACGCTGCATTGTGTGGTATGTCACAGGAAGCTCGTTCCAAGTTTTAAGAATCAGCTGGTCTTCAGGTTGAAGATTTTTAATTTCTGTCCACTTGTGTTCCCTCGCCAGCTCTGCTCGCTATATCTTCAGCTACAGATACTATTAGCTGTATCTTCAAAACTAATTTCTGTTTACTTTAAAATGACACAGTATTATTAAGAAATATCACAAGTATTAAAAAATAATTTTTTTTTTTTTTTTTTACTCAAAAATTTCTGGGAGCCATATGCTGTCACCAGAAGAGCCATATATGGCTCGCGAGCCATAGGTTCCCGACCCCTGGTGTAGACGAAGGGGATGGTTGCCGGGACTTGTAGAGGCAGTGGTGTGTGTCTCTTAATTGTCTTAATTGATTGGTTAATTGTCTCTTTCACTACCACACTACCAAAGGGTTAACCCTTTCACTGCGACAATACAGAAGGTTAACCCTTTCACTGCCACACGACAAAGGGTTGAACCTTTCACAACCACACTACAGAAGGTTAACCTTTTCACTACCACACTACAGAAGGTTAACCTTTTCACTACCACACTTAGCCGTCTGTAGTGTGGTAGTGAAAGGGTTAACCTGTAGTGTGGTAGTGAAAGGGTTAATAATGGGGACCCTTGGCTGCTGACATGAAAGCCTCTTACTGAGCTATTTGCTTCTGTGTATAATCAGGCCCATAGCCCTGCTATCTGCAGTTGTACTCAACATTTACACCCCTGCTTAACACACTATACACCCCACTGTTCCACCTATCCCTCACACCCCTACAGTAGGGCTGATTTTAATCCGATTTTTTTTTCTCTTAAACTAGAAACGCCAAGGAAATCATTCAAATAACCTTTGTTTATATTTGACACAAAAAAATTATCAAACCAAATTTTTTGGACCTTATGGTATTCTTGTTTTTTCTTGACTTATTGTGTTGTTTCTTCTTGACTTGTTTAAAGACGTGTCTCTGTTAAGCACTTTGAGTTACACTCCGTGTATGAAAGGTGCTATATAAATGAAGATTATTATTATTATTGGGATTGAAGTGCAAACCTAACTTTCACCAATCTTCACTTAAAAAAAAAATTATTATTATATATATATAAAAGGTTACTCTTTTTTTTTTGTGACCAACTTTTTATTTTGTCTTTTTTTAAAACAAGTTCAGAGGAAGGACATTCACATCAGCATTTCATATTAATTCACACAGTGGCATACAAAGTGTCTTTTCAGTATATATTGTCCGTCAGTATATTCATATACTGTGTAGCCTGCCTGTTGCAGTTGTGACAGTCTTTTCCTCCGTTCTGGCGGTCCTGTGGCTGCGAGACAGCCCAGGTCGCTTCTTAACCCCACTCCCAGCCCCCCGGGTTTGCATAGACATTTTAGGAGAGGGGGAAACCTTGATGCATACATGTATAGGATACTCTTAATTAGAAAAGAAATCATAATTATGTTTGTTAGATAACCAAGTAATAGGGAAAAATACAATACAATTTAGAAACAACCACAACAAATTATAGCAGTAAACAGAAAAGGAAAAGATAAATGGAAAAGATAAATGGAAACAACAGCAACATGATTTTTGTTCATTCTCTGGTGTCAAGGTACAAGTGTTCAACCTAGTGGAGTACTGATTTTACCTTCTGGGCCGCGGTAAGTAATATTTGGATTGATTCTGTCCTTGCTCCCTGTGCTCTAGCACTGGATGCCTCTAATCTCAATACTTCGTAGAAGGACAGTTTCCAACGGTAAATATTGAGACTATGGGGTGGTTTCCATCTCATTACGAGCATTTTCTTTGCTGCCGTTAAACCGGCCAGAAACACTCTTTTTTTGTGAGGTGTTAATTTTAGAGATGAATCATCATTTAATAATAAAATGTGTGGCAAACAAGGTATGTTTATCTCTGTTATATTAGTGAGAAATAATGCAACCTTGGCCCAAAAAGCGAGTACTCCTGGACATTCCCACATCATATGTATGTATGTTCCTATAACTTTTTGCGGACATAAAGCACATAGAGGACTTTGTAATATTTTTATTTGACAGAGTTTCCTGGGTGACAGATAAAATCTTTGTATCATTTTGTAATGAGTTAATTGGTTATTATAATTACGAGAGGTTAGTGGAATATTATCCCATACATTCTGCCAATTTATGACTTATTGTTATGTTTCTTCTTGACTTGTTTAAAGAAGACGTGTCCGGCCCATGGGGACATTAAAGTGTGTTGTCTGGCCTTACAAATAAATTTGATTTGATTTGATTTTGATTTGTGGGGTGGGGGGGGTAACTGTACATTGGAGGGGGTTGGGTTAGGACATTTACAGGGGCCAGTTTCAAATTGCAGTATCCCGTAGGTGCTCTTTGAGAGTGGTTTTGAAAGTGGGTAGTGATTCACATTCCTTTACAGCTGTGGCATAATTGCGAAACGAGTTTAGTCCCTTGTTTGAGCCGAATCTGGGTTTAACATGATTTGTGGAGCTCCCTCTGGTGTTGTGGTCATGGTATTCACTAACCTTTGGGAAGTATTTTGACATGTACATGGGTACCTTAGTGGTGTAGTGTATCTTGTAGACCAGGCCCATTGCAAGTTGCTGTACTCTGTCGTCTACTCTAAGCCATCCTAGGTTGTCAAAGTGGGCAGGGATGAGGTGGGTTCTAGGAGTAAGGTCAAGCAGTAGTCTGACCAGTTTGTTTTGTGATGTTTGTAATTTTGTTTTTAGCGCCTTTGAGGTGCTTTGGTACCATGAGGTGCAAGCATAGTCGTAGTACCCTTGAATGAGTGCTCCTGCCAGAGGGTATTCTTGTTTACCAGAGAGGAGATCCGGTACAAGAATCTAGTTTGTTGGTTGACTTTTTTTTATTACATTGGATGCCATTTTGTCACAGGAAAGATTTGCCTCTAGGATGGAACCTACGTATGTAATTTCATCTTTCCTTGTGACAATATTGTCACCCACTGTAACTGAGAAGCCGTCGGCCTTGCTGAGTTTGTTATTTGAACCGAAGAGAAATGGACTCGGTTTTACCCAGGTGTAATTTGTTATCAGCGAGCCAGGTGCAGATTTTGCCTAGTTCCGAGCGGAGGATTTTTTCAACCTGTAACTTGTTCTTGTCAGAGATTAGCAGGGCTGAGTCATCGGCGAACAGGAACAAGTTGCAGTCACAAGCTGACGACATGTCATTTGCATAAATTAGGAACAGTAGCGGTCCTAGTATGCTTCCTTGTGGAACACCACAGCTCACTGGGAGGGGCGGGGGGGGGGGGGGGGGGGGGGGTAGGGTACCGTTTACCTCCACCATCTGTTCTCTCCCCTCCAGGTAGGATTGCATCCAGCTCACTGATAGACTATCAAAACCAATTGCTTTTAGCTTGTCAATCAGCTAAATCACCCTGGTGGTTCTTAGGGGGGCCATGTCGTTTAGTATTGTTGAGAATTTGGTTTTGAAACCAAGCCATGTTTCTTCAACCAGTGTACCACTGAGCTCTTCTGACCAGATGGCATGTTAACGTGACGTTAGACTGTTTACTCATGTGTTGTGGTCTGTAACTTGCCAACAAAGAGGCTGCTATTGGTCGAGCGCAAGACACGTGACAGAACTCGCACCAATTACATCAAATTTAACTACGTGATGACCAAGTATCCGTTCGCGAGGAAAGATCTCGTCCCAACATTAAAATTATAATTGCGCAAAACCGGGTAGATTCTAAATGGAGAACTTTTTATGTGAAATGTGTGTGAAAATTGCGTAGTCCTCCGAGGAATGGGATGAAACGATAACCGGCTTCACCTCATGGCCTAGGCGGGGCGAGTGCATCAGGGCCCTAATGCCTCCTGCTGAGATCAGTAGGACGAGTAAAAGCAGGGTGTAGACCAGGGGTCAGGAACCTTTTTGACTGGGAGAGCCATAAAAGCCAAATATTTCTAAATATATTTCATTGAGAGCCATATAGTATTTTTAACGTATAATAAATTAAATATGTCTTACTTTTAATGCGACTTCTGGTGCTGCATGGTTTTGCTGATGGCCTTGTAATCTGGTTCATACGTGGTGAGGTTGAGCTTCATGCAGGCGTTGAGGCTTCCATCAGTTAAACGTGAGCGTAGGTTGGTCTTAATGTTCCTCATATGCGAGAATGACTGCCCACATGCATAATGTAGAGCCAAACATGGTCAATACGGCAATACTCGCGCTGCATTGTGTGGTATGTCACAGGAAGCTCGTTCCAAGTTTTAAGAATCAGCTGGTCTTCAGGTTGAAGATTTTTAATTTCTGTCCACTTGTGTTCCCTCGCCAGCTCTGCTCGCTATATCTTCAGCTACAGATACTATTAGCTGTATCTTCAAAACTAATTTCTGTTTACTTTAAAATGACACAGTATTATTAAGAAATATCACAAGTATTAAAAAAGAAATTTTTTTTTTTTTTTTTACTCAAAAATTTCTGGGAGCCATATGCTGTCACCAGAAGAGCCATATATGGCTCGCGAGCCATAGGTTCCCGACCCCTGGTGTAGACGAAGGGGATGGTTGCCGGGACTTGTAGAGGCAGTGGTGTGTGTCTCTTAATTGTCTTAATTGATTGGTTAATTGTCTCTTTCACTACCACACTACCAAAGGGTTAACCCTTTCACTGCGACAATACAGAAGGTTAACCCTTTCACTGCCACACGACAAAGGGTTGAACCTTTCACAACCACACTACAGAAGGTTAACCTTTTCACTACCACACTACAGAAGGTTAACCTTTTCACTACCACACTTAGCCGTCTGTAGTGTGGTAGTGAAAGGGTTAACCTGTAGTGTGGTAGTGAAAGGGTTAATAATGGGGACCCTTGGCTGCTGACATGAAAGCCTCTTACTGAGCTATTTGCTTCTGTGTATAATCAGGCCCATAGCCCTGCTATCTGCAGTTGTACTCAACATTTACACCCCTGCTTAACACACTATACACCCCACTGTTCCACCTATCCCTCACACCCCTACAGTAGGGCTGATTTTAATCCGATTTTTTTTTCTCTTAAACTAGAAACGCCAAGGAAATCATTCAAATAACCTTTGTTTATATTTGACACAAAAAAATTATCAAACCAAATTTTTTGGACCTTATGGTATTCTTGTTTTTTCTTGACTTATTGTGTTGTTTCTTCTTGACTTGTTTAAAGACGTGTCTCTGTTAAGCACTTTGAGTTACACTCCGTGTATGAAAGGTGCTATATAAATGAAGATTATTATTATTATTGGGATTGAAGTGCAAACCTAACTTTCACCAATCTTCACTTAAAAAAAAATTATTATTATATATATATAAAAGGTTACTCTTTTTTTTTTGTGACCAACTTTTTATTTTGTCTTTTTTTAAAACAAGTTCAGAGGAAGGACATTCACATCAGCATTTCATATTAATTCACACAGTGGCATACAAAGTGTCTTTTCAGTATATATTGTCCGTCAGTATATTCATATACTGTGTAGCCTGCCTGTTGCAGTTGTGACAGTCTTTTCCTCCGTTCTGGCGGTCCTGTGGCTGCGAGACAGCCCAGGTCGCTTCTTAACCCCACTCCCAGCCCCCCGGGTTTGCATAGACATTTTAGGAGAGGGGGAAACCTTGATGCATACATGTATAGGATACTCTTAATTAGAAAAGAAATCATAATTATGTTTGTTAGATAACCAAGTAATAGGGAAAAATACAATACAATTTAGAAACAACCACAACAAATTATAGCAGTAAACAGAAAAGGAAAAGATAAATGGAAAAGATAAATGGAAACAACAGCAACATGATTTTTGTTCATTCTCTGGTGTCAAGGTACAAGTGTTCAACCTAGTGGAGTACTGATTTTACCTTCTGGGCCGCGGTAAGTAATATTTGGATTGATTCTGTCCTTGCTCCCTGTGCTCTAGCACTGGATGCCTCTAATCTCAATACTTCGTAGAAGGACAGTTTCCAACGGTAAATATTGAGACTATGGGGTGGTTTCCATCTCATTACGAGCATTTTCTTTGCTGCCGTTAAACCGGCCAGAAACACTCTTTTTTTGTGAGGTGTTAATTTTAGAGATGAATCATCATTTAATAATAAAATGTGTGGCAAACAAGGTATGTTTATCTCTGTTATATTAGTGAGAAATAATGCAACCTTGGCCCAAAAAGCGAGTACTCCTGGACATTCCCACATCATATGTATGTATGTTCCTATAACTTTTTGCGGACATAAAGCACATAGAGGACTTTGTAATATTTTTATTTGACAGAGTTTCCTGGGTGACAGATAAAATCTTTGTATCATTTTGTAATGAGTTAATTGGTTATTATAATTACGAGAGGTTAGTGGAATATTATCCCATACATTCTGCCAATTTATGCAGGCATTGTAATTCTTTAAGTCTATGTTCCAGACAGTGGTATTACCTGTAGTTCTGTTTAGTTTTCCTTGTATTTTATTATATAACCCAGAAACAAAACCATTTTTAACATTTATGCCATTCACTATATTCATTAAAGGGTGACCTGGTAAAGGCTGATTCCATGGGACACCATAAGTGCGCATTGCAGTGCGTAACTGTAAATAAAAAAAGAAGGATGTACTAGGGACATTATATATTTGTTTGAGCTCTTGAAATGATCTGAGACCGTATTCACTGTATATGTCAGATAGTTTGTGAATACCTTGTCTTTGCCAATTGGGAAATGTAGCTGGTTTCCCTCCCAACAGTAAGAAGTTGTTATCAAAAATAGGGGTATCTATGTGCCATTTTGTGTTCCACTGTCCCGTTTCGGCAATATATTTCCAGACGTAAATTGAATGTGCTATAATTGGGCCGAATTTAGTACGGCAAAAGCTTGGGGATAGACCAGAAAAGAGTATATCTTTGAATGTATATGGAGATACAATGTGCCTCTCCATATTCACCCATGGTATGTCAGAATCATTATTGAACCATCTTAGCAACGGTCTGAGCATAAAAGAAAAATAGTACTGTTCAAAATTAGGAACGGCTAGCCCTCCTGCTTTCCTACTGTTTTGGAGTGTGGAATTGCTGATTCGTGGATGTTGTTCACGCCATATAAATTTGAATACTAGTCCCTGTAGCTTCTCCCAAAATCCTGGAGGTGGCGGTAAATGAATCATGCTTACCAGAAAATTGATCTTAGGGAGAATGTGGGTCTTGACTACTGAAAGCCTGACTGAAAATGGGATTAATAATAGTGACCAACGGTTTAACTCGTCAGATATTACCTTCTTAAGGCTCTTGTAATTTTTTTACACAATTTTGTCAATGGATGTGTATATATCTATACCTAAATATCTGAAACCAGAGCCCACTGGTATTTCTGTATGTAGTTGGGGACTACTTGCTGCTGCATTTAGGGGAAGTAAAATTGATTTATTCAAGTTGATCTTGTAGCCTGAAATAAAACTAAAATGTTTAATAGTGTCTAGGACTACAGGTAGGGACCGTGGTGTATTGTCAAGAAATAATAACAGATCGTCTGCGTACAGACAAATTTTATGGTAGGTGTTATTTACTATTATGGGTTTTATTTCGGCACAATTTCTAATTTTTTGGGCCAAGGGTTCAAGAGATAACGCAAATAATAATGCGGAGGCGGGGCAACCCTGCCTGACGCTACGTCTGATAGGGAAGGGTGTGGAACACTGATTGGATGTGATAACCATGGCCGTTGGATTATGATATAAGATTTTGAGCATATTTATAAATGTGTCTCCAAATGCCATATTCTTCATGGTGTGCCATAAGTACTCCCATTCCAGCCTATCGAAGGCCTTTTCGGCGTCAAGGGACAACACTGCACATGGTGATATTTTTGGAGCTTTGTCAATAATGTGTAACAGTCGTCTTAAATTATCTGATGCAAATCTTTGTTTAACAAATCCAGTTTGGTCTGGGTGGACCAATATTGGCAGTATCGTCTCTAGACGTCGTGCGAGGACCTTGGCATATAATTTTAAGTCTCCATTAAGAAGGGACAATGGACGATAGTTAGCACAGATGTTTCCATCCTTTCCTTTTTTCTGTATCAGTGTGATAATTGCTGTACTTATGTCTCTATTAAAACTCCCTTTCATGATGGCTTGTTGGAACATCTCGAGTAGTAATGGACCCAACTCTTTCCAAAAGGTCAAGTACAGCTCCGGTGGGATACCATCGAAACCTGGTGATTTCCCCTGTTTCATTTCTTTCAGTGCATCGTAAAGTTCCTCCAGGGTAAAGGGAGAATCTGTTGAGGTTATTTGTTGCTCTGTTAATTTAGGTAGATCCAAGTCTTCAAAAAAGGAGTCTAAATCAGCTTTTGAGAATTGAGCTTCAGATGAATACAATTGTTGATAGAAAAGTTTAAATTCTAGATTTATTTTGGCCGGATCGTTTACCATCGCTCCTTCTTTATTTAGGATTGATGTGATGTCTGCTTTCTGTTCATTATATTGGATTTTCCTAGTCAACACAAAGCTTGGATTATTTCCATTCAAATACTCAGTTTGCCTCGCTCTGTGAGCTAGGAACTCTGCTTTTTGTGCCATTAGAGCATTTAGTTCAGACTTCGCTTTCCAAAGCTCCCTTTCTCTTTCTTGATCGTAGTTGTTTTGTTGTTCTGCAGTTAGCAATGAGTGTCTATTTTCCAATCTGGATATTTCTTGATGGTGGGCTTTGTTACGTGCTGAAGCAAATGATATTGTATTATTGCGAATGAAGCCTTTAGTTGCATCCCATAGAAATCTTATATCTGTAACACTATTTTTATTGATATTGATAAAAAGGTTGAAGTCTGATCTAAATTGCTCACAGAATGATGGATCCTGCAGTAATGTTAAATTAAATTTCCATCTAGTAGCACGTTTTGGACAATTTTCAATTGTATATACACACAGATTGGCATGGTGATCTGATCATGTTGATAATGTCCGTTTTTTTAATACAGTGTAAAATATTAGCAGATATTAGTATATAATCTATTCTTGAAAATGTTTTATGTCTATTTGAAAAGAAGGTGTATTGTTTTAAACTTGGGTTATAATTTCTCCAAACATCTATCAATGAGTGATTTGACACCAGATTTTTAAATGCTGTAGTGGATGAATTAACTGAGGTTGGACCTGACTTATCCAAGCCTGGTGATAAAACTGTATTCATGTCTGCACCAATAATTATTCCACAATCTGAATACTTTTGTAAGGTCTTTGTTAGTTGGGCATAGAATGCAGAGTCATAAGTGTTAGGGGCATATGCTGATAGCAGCAATATCTCTTTGTCACCTAGAATGCCCTTTACATAAGTGACTCTGCCATCTGAATCATTCCCTTTCTCAATAGTATTGAAATTAAGTTTTCTAGATATTAGAATTAATACTCCTTTTGTTTTATTAATAGCAGATGAGGAAGAAACGACTATGTATCTATTGTTTTCCAATTTTCCCAAATCTTGTGCCATTATGTGAGTTTCTTGAAAGAAAGCTATATCAATCCTTTTCTTGTCTAGATATTCAAGACAGCTGCTATATTTGATATTCTTATTTATTCCCTGTACATTCCATGAAAGTATATTTATTTTTGCCATAATATGTTCTGTAAATTTAATTTAGCTTTGGCAATTATTATTATGTATTATCTTGGAATTATCCATGACACAGTAACAAGAGGATTTCTATTTGCATTAAATTGTCAAGCTGTAGAGTAAAGAATAAAATTAGCAATACATTAGGGAAATAATATATATACATCATGTAACCCCTCCCCAGTTGTAGTCCAGCATCAACCCAAAAACCTCCCACTACCCCCCCACCCCCCACCCGAAGACAGTCACGTGGGTAGAATACCGTAGTATCCTTATTCCACATGGCCACCTTCCTACCTCCTATTCTCTGCCTGTTGCAGAGTTGTGACATGTTAGCTGGTCAGACAGCTCCCTCTACTGGTCTCCCTGTGTTATTAAATATCTACATTACCGAAAAAAAACTAAATTGGAATATAAACAGGGAGATACATTATTTTTTTCTTTTTCTTTCTCTCTTTAATTTATGATAAATTATATTGGGTAAGGAGAGTAATGCTATGGGTGATACTATCGTCCCCACCAGTCATGTTGACCACAGTACCACCCACAGCAGCTCTACAGTAGATATAAAACAAAATAAAAATACTAGCAGTAATAATTCACCCAACACAGCTACCACTATATCTGTTGCTAATAACGTAGATTGTAATAATAATAGCACAAAAAAAAAATATATATATATATAAGCTGAATATGGCCCAAATTATATTTGGTACGGACTGGTGAGTAATACCATGGGTGATATTATTGTCCCCATCAATCATGATGCCAACAGCACCATCCACAGCATCACTAATGGTAGTACAAAATACATTATCAGCCATACTAATTCACCCAACACAGCTACCACCAATACTGTCACCAATGACTTAAATCGTAGATAATATTCAATTATATTGGGTAAGGAGAGTAATGCTATGGGTGATACTATCGTCCCCACCAGTCATGTTGACCACAGTACCATCCACAGCTGCACTACAGTAGGGATAAAATAAATAAAAAAATACTAGCAGTAATAATTCACCCAACATAGTTACCACTATATCTGTTGCTAATAACGTAGATCGTAATAATAATAGCACAAACCCATATATATATATAAACTGAATATGGCCCAAATTATATTGGGTAAGGGCTGGTGAGTAATGCCATGGGTGACATTATCATCCCCATCAATCATGATGCCAACAGCACCATCCACAGCAGCACTGACTAATGGTAGTACAAAATAAAATATCTACCATAATAGTTCACCCAATATAGTTACCACTGATACTGTCACTAATAACTTAAATCGTAAATAATAATATTAACAATTTTATTTATTTATTATATAAACCATGAGGGACTAAAACAAATTATATATCGACAAAATAATAATGATAACGTCATTAGTAATATAGGGGGGGAAAATAGGAAAGAAAATTAAATTATATATATTTTTTTGTTATATAAACCATGGGGACTAAAACAAATTATATATCGACCAAATAATAATGATAACGTCATTAGTAATAATAAAGGGGGGAGGAGAGAAAAAAAATAGGAAAGGATATTAATAATTATACATTTTTTTTGTTTGTTTTTGAACCCATGAACAATACCCAAACAGAAGAGGATTTTATATTATTCCAATTCCATGTGGCCACGTTAGTCTCAAATGTTCACAATCTTCCAGCTGACCACCGCGCGACCATAGGCATACCTGTGTTCTGTGATGTGTATACAGTAGTAGACAGTCTCGTCCTAGGTCGGGGCTGGTGTTGAATGTGCCTCCGCACAACCTTCTGCCTTATATCAGAGTTGTTGAATTTTGCGATTAGGCATCGCGTCTTGCCTTTATTTGCCCCGATGCGGTGAGCGATACTGATCAAGTGGGGTGGCCCTAGATCTTCGCCAAAAAGTTCGCTCAGCATTCCGTTTACGAACAGTGTCGGGTTGCCTTGTTCTGTTCCTTCTGGTAGCCCCAAGATTCTCACGTTGAGTCTTCTGCTGTGGTCCTCAAGCGATTCCGTCTTCTGTTTTAATGATTTAACTTCCTCAGATAGTGATTTATTCTCTGCTTCCAGTTGTAACAGCCTTTGATCAGTGTCGTTGGCAGCCGTCTCAAGAGAATCAATCTTGTCCAGGCATGATGTTACCTTTAGCTGGATTTTGTTTAGATGATCCTTGATCGGCTTTAGATTGGTTTCGAGTCCTGTAGCAAGTTCTTCACGTACAATTGTTCTCATGAGTGTCGCTAGGTCAGCGTTCTCCATTGTGAACTTTGTTTGTGCACGCGTGGACATGTGTTTGTTCAAGAGCGATTAGATCGTTTTGAACGAATTAGCTTACAAAATAAAAGAAGCTGATAAATGTCGAGGTAAAGTCAACTTTAGTTTTGTTCTTTATGGGTTCAAAATAATGATTATTCGAGGGTTTGCCGCGACATGCTGCGAGCTGCGTTCAGTCCATGCCACCGGAAGTAGCCCGCTAATAAAAGGTTACTCTTGATCAAACAAAGATGAATGTCCCTATTGGGATTAATAGTGCAATAACTAGCTTTTTCACCAAACTTCACTTAAAACAAATAAAAGGTGCCTCTTGATGATCAAACAAGAATGAATTTCCCTATTGGGATTAATAAAGTGCAAATCTAACTTTCACCAAACATCACTTTTTGTAAAATAAAAGGTGACTCTAAATAAAAATTTAAATTCTTTTTTTTGGAAAATCGATTTTAATTTTTCAAAATCGTCCTAAATCATTCATTCAAATTAATCGATATAATTGATTAATCGCCCAGCCCTACCCTACAGACCTCACAACTCATTTTAAACCCACTGCTCGAACTATTCATAATACACTGCCTCTCCAACATTCAGCCCTTTCCCCCCATTTACAAAACCACTTACATGGTTTTCTTCTGGTTTTTGCCCTGGTGGTGTGGAAAAGCAATGATGATATCAAACTGTGCTCCTGAGAGAGTCATAATCTGTTGTTCAAATGACTGGGAATCTTATAAGGTGGTGCTACCCATTCACAAGGTAGTGTTATACTGTTATGCCACTGTTGCACTGTTTAGGGAGAGCCCTGATTGCCCTCCTCAAACCTACAGGTTCGCTCACAGCTCAGGGAGCTCACACAGCAGATAATGTTTGCCTTTGTGGATATAAATCAGTGCCCCTTCCCCCCGGCCAAATGTAAATTCTGTAAATGTCATTCTAGAAATAATTTAATTGGATGCCAAATTAGTATAGGATGACGACTCAACATTTTCATTGTTGGTACAGATACTGGCGTATAAGGGACAATCAGTGCATGTGATAAAAGAACATAAACATCTATTTTGATTTCACAGGGCCTTTAAGTATAAGTAATTCACTTTTTGAAACAACTCGGAACTCTGGGGTCAAAAAAGTGTTGAGTGGGCAGTATGAAATATGAAAGAGTCCCAGATGCAGTGGGTACTGCTATAATGCATCGACCGGTCTGTTTCTGGGCTGCTTTTGATGGGTAAGCACCTGGCAGTGAGCACATTGAGGTGGGTTAAATGTCACTGATGAAAAGGTGGGCGTGTGAAAGAGCATAGGGAATGATGGGGCTGAAGGGAACGCTGGGAGCTCACTGGGGTTTCGGCTGTTCTGGTTCAGACGTGTTATTCCCCTCCTTGTTTAGTGCCGCAGCCTGTAGAATAATGAAGGACCCTCACCACTCCAATAACAGCCTGTTCAAGTTGCTGCGGCACTTCATTCCTCATATCCCTTCTAGTTACACACACACAGTCCTCATATCCCTCCTAGTTACACACACAGTCCTCATATCCCTCCTAGTTACACATTCACACAGTCCTCATATCCCGCCTAGTTTTAGTTACACATACAGGCAAATCTTTCCTGTGACAAAATGGCAAAATGACTCTAACAGGAGCACTCATTCAAGGGTTCTGCAACTATGCCTGCACCTCATGGTACCAAAGCACCTCAAATGCCCTAAAAACAAGGCTACAAAACAAACTGGTCAGACTGCTTGGCCTTACTCCTAAAATCCACCTTACCCTGCCCACTTTGACAATCTAGGATGGCTTAGCGTAGACGACAGAGTACAGCAACTTGCAATGGGCCTGGTCTACAAGATACACTACACCACTAAGATACCCATGTACCTGTCGAAATACTTCCTAAATGTCAGTGAAGTCCATGACCACAACACCAGAGGGAGTTCCACAAATCATGTTCAACCCAGATTTGGCTCAAACAAGGGACTAAACACGTTTCGCAATTATGCCCAATAATGTGAAATGCCCTACCCACAGCCATAAAGGAATGTGAATCCCTACCCTCCTTCAAAACCGCTCTCAAAGAGCACCTACGGGTGGCTGCAATTAGAAACTGGCCCCGGTAAATGTCAAAATACCCCCCCCCACCGATCCAACCCCCTCCAATGTACAGTTTCTTCCCCTTCGTTTTGTATATATTTTTTTATGATCTATTTTTCTTACACAGTTCCGTATATTTGTATGTCATAAATGTCTTGATGAATTGAAAATGGAGTACCCTTATGTAAACAAGACAAATGTATTTTTCCCTGTCTTCATCCTCTTAGCAGTTGTTAGTTTAGTTCAGTTTATTTATTTAGCACATTATTTAAAAAAAGAAAAACGTGCTAGGAGGGAACGAAGCCCAAAGGCCTTGTACAAAGTTCCACTCCCATCACTAGAAAATAAACTACAAAACAGGATCAGAGACATAAGGCAGACACTATAGCGAAAACATGGAAGATTGACACGAGTCTGTAACGAGAACAATCTTTTTTATTTATTTATTTTTTAGTACAAGAGGGCCAAGGAGAGGAGAATAACATATTAACGGTATATAAGGAGGAAAAGGAAACAAGCAGCCATACTAACAGTAGATGTAACACTGATGCACAGGAGTAACTTAATGTGTTGATGATTTATGATGAAATTAAATTCGATTTTAATTGTTTTTTTAAATATAGATAAGGAGGTTGTTGACCTCAATGTTGAATTTAGAGTGTTCCAGAGTTTAGGACCTCTAAAGCTAATGTTGAATTGATGGCTAGATGTCCGACAGAAAGGTAAGTGGAGTTTATTACTATGGTAGATCTGGTAGAGTGGGAAATCATCCTGAGGAACCTCTTCTGGATTATGACTAATTTGTTAAAATATGATGGACTAGTATTGAGCTGTACTGTATTGTACCCATTCTGCAATCTGTTAATAAAGTTTTCAATCAATCAACACACAGTCCTCATATCCCTCCTAGTTACACATACACACAGTCCTCATATCCCTTCTAATTACACACAGTCATCAGTCACATCATTACATCAGAGAGGTCAGAGTGCAGAGTCACCTGCAGTGCAGCACCCCTGAAGCAGTTCAGTACCTTGCTCAAGGGTACTTAGGCAGATATGGTGAGCACCGTACCAGCCACCCTTCAGTCACCGGCTCACAGCTGGAATGCACCCTCCTTGCGGTGCCGGGGATCGAACCAGCACCCTTTTAGGTTACCGGCCGGCCTCTTTACCATTAGGCCATCCTGCCCTCCCCTCTGTTTGATTTGGTGTTGCACAGATTAAACGTGTGTTGAGCAGAGTCCTAACGAGATCTGCCGAGTGGGCCAATGGCCGTGGGCCATGTGTCTAGTTAGGGGAACATATTTAGCTCACACCAGTGTGGTGATGTTTCATCCCCCGTTCTAACCTACATTCAGGTGAGAAGGATGCCAAGTGGCACGGTGGCTCAGTGGTTAGCACTGCTGCCTCACAGCAAGAAGGTCCTGGGTTCGAATCAGGATGATTTCTCACTCTACCAGATATGAACCATCTGCACCTCTGTTCCGCAAATATTCCCTACTAACAATTGACAAACTAAATACCTTTCAAACATGCTCATTCATATACAAGTTCATTAACAATAGGCAACATCTTCCTGATACCTTCCGTAGTTTCTTCATCTTTTCATCAGAAATGCACTCGTATCAAGTCAAGTGTCATGTACAGAGGTCTATCGACCATACAAGATAGTAAACTGGGCAGGTGGTACATGAGCAGAAACAACCCCCTCAGTAGAAAAATGCTTGTCAAAACAGTCCCGGGTAGGCAGATAGTAAACAAAGACGTTTTTCAAATGGTAAATTATGTTTTATTGCAATGTGGGGGTTCCAACCCACGGCCTTTTCCCAAAGGGAAAAGGGATGTTGTCAGTGGGGATTTCAACCCACAACACACACAAAGGGAAAAAGGTATGGGAGGACAAACAAGACATACATATGAGACAACTCAAACAAACACTTAGTAGTCACGATACTACCTTGGGCCCATCCCAGGCCACCACAGCTGTGGAGTCTAACCCATACTCCATGCAAATAAGATGGCACCGTGCCACACAGCGTTGTGCTTAGGCCATAGATAAGCGAGACAGCAGCCTCCCCACTATACCATAAGGCAAGTGACTCCAGCAACGAGACTCCCGTGTGTGTGTGCTGTCAGCTACTTGTGCACCCGCCCCTCTTTATGTGATTGCCATCAGCTGTTCTTCATTAGGCAATCAGCACCCTTCAGTATAGGGACGGGCAGCACCTGACAGGAAGAGAAAAAGAGATATTATTAGCTCTCATGTTCACACACACACACACACACACATACAAACGATACTAATCTAATGTTCACATGGTCTTCCAAATACAGTAATAATGATAATGACCAACCCACGTACGTCACACCTCCCCCCATAAGAGCGAACCCGCAGGGTTAGCAAAACATTATTATCAACCAACATCCGATTAGTACCAACAGAACAAAAATAAATAGAAATCACACTCCATATAGACCACATGCCCCTATTTTGGGCCCACACGGTCAACCACCACCTCACCCAATACCAGACGCATCAGCCGCCGGACGTGGCTGGCACCTTCCTCATACCGAGGCCATGACGGTATACTGTAGTCAACCATACGCAAATTGCTCAATGGTGTTCGCACTCCCAACATCAACCCCGTGCGTCCTGTAAGGCACATTAGAACACAACACAGCATGTGAAACAACAGTCCTGTCACATCTCAACTCCGACGAGACGCGGGCAGGACTTTCCATTAGCCTATTCACATGACACCAGCGTGTCCTCCTCCGCCGCCCGAGCGTATGTAACATATACTTAGTGGCAGAGACCTTTCCTCTTACCACATAAGGTCCTGAGAACCGGGCAGTGAGCACCGTACTAGGCGTGGGCAGCACAATAAACACCTCATCCCCCGCCTCAAAATGCCTAGGGACAGCACAAATTGAAGGGACATTGGGGTGATTATTAATCAATGCATCACACAACAAGTTAGTAAACGGAGCGTCTCCAACCTCCAACACAGGGACGACCTTACCCCCAGCGATATCATTCCCCATGACGAAATCCACGCCCTTTACGGGAAAACATGGGCGAACCGCGACCGGAAAACAACCTGTGATCAGTGCAGACTGTACATGCACCTTCTGCAACGGCACGCGCACACACCCCATGCCAATACCTCTCACCAATCCACTCGACCGACAGGAGTCCACATCCAATGGTAACACATCAGCCAGGATGAACGATTGAGAGGCTCCTGTATCACGGAGTATTCTCACTCGTTGGTAGTCCCCAACTTTACCCGACAGGGACACCCAACCATCAAACAAAAAGGGCTCAAAAGAGCTATGCTGGTCAGGACATGACACTGTACCAATCAACCCCACCCCTTTCGGTTCCTGGGCTGACTCCCTGGTCTCCTGTCGATCCCTTAGCGCATGACAGTCCTTCATAAAATGCCCTTCTTTTTTACAATAATGACACACCCTTTCAGACGGCGGAGAGCGTGATCGGAATGCTCGCTCGTCACCCAAGGCATTTCGAGACGGCGGTGAGCGAGGTCGGAATGGTCGCTCGTCACCTCCGCGATACGGCGGCCCCGACGGAGAAAACGCGCCCCCTCCTACATACACACCATTTCGTACAGAAACATTTTTGTGGATCATTGCCAACTCGTCGCACAAAACTGCAGCTTCCTGGAGGGTCGAAACCTTTCGCTCCTCCAACTGTATTATCATGTGTTCGGGCACAAATTTTTTAAATTGTTCCATGAGGATTAACTCGCTCAAAGCCTCGACCCCATCCACCTTACACGCTTCACACCAACGAGTGAACATCATCCGTTGTTCATGGGAAAATGCCACATGTGTTTGCGAGGGAGCTTTACTTAGTCCCCTAAACCGCTGCCTATACGCCTCCGGCACCAGTTCATACACGCGCAAGACAGCACCCTTCACTTTCTCATATACCATGCTGTCCTCCTTCGATAATAACTGGCATGCGTCCTGAGCCCTACCCGTGAGCTTATATTGCACTAATAGTGCCCACTGATCCTCCGGCCAATGCGCAGCCCCCGCTACCCGCTCAAAATTAACAAAAAATGCTTCCACCTCAGACTCGCGAAAAACAGGAACCATAACAATATGCTGCCCAACATTAAAACTGCCCTGGCAACCTTCAGATGAGAGCGAAGAAGAGCCAACACTCTCCAGTTCCATCCTCTTCAGTGTAATCTGGAGCTCTCTATCTCTATCTATTAGTGTAATCTGGAGCTCTCTATCTCTCTCCTTCTCCCTTCCTCGCTCTTCCCTGTCTCTCTCCCTCTCCCTCTCTTTGTCCTCTCTGTCTCGTACAGCTGCTCTGTCCTCTCTGTCTCGTACAGCTGCTTTGTCCTCTCTGTCTCGTACAGCTGCTTTGTCCTCTCTGTCTCGTACAGCTGCTTTGTCCTCTCTGTCTCGTACCGCTGCTTTGTCCTCTCTGTCCTCTCTGCGCAAAAGTGCTCTCTCCATCTGGAGACGAGCAAAACGCAGACTAGAGCGCGCATGGCCAGAAGACGTGGATTCTTTATCCGAATCGCCCGCGCCCTCACTTTCAGCTCTGGGCGTACTACCATTCTTCCTAATAGCACCACCCTCCGGGTTAAGATCACGCAAGGAAGAGTCAACCCATTCGCCAGTGTGTTCAACCTCCTGATCACTATGACTCACTACTCCCCGAGCCGTGCTAAACACCTGTTGCTCCACCAACCCCGCTATTACAGCTGCCTTCATATCCGCCTTGGATTGGGAACTTTGCACCGTAATATTATAATGCCTAGCAATAAGGCATAATTCCGCCTTAGTGCAACCTTTCACCTGATCCTCTGTCGGATCCGCCACGAAGACTTCAAAAACAAACGCCGACGCAGCCATATTATGTCTTTATGCGTGCGTAAAAAAAAATATATATATATATATCACGTCCTCACTTTATTAACCATGACCGTGCACAATAATAATAGACACATTCTGCTTTTATACCTCTTAACCAAAACAATCCAACTGACCACATCTACTAAATGAAAACAATAACAAATGGTCCTAACCACTCAACTAGGAGTCACCTGTGTCACTCTAGCCTATCCCAGATAAACTACTCCACTACCTGGATGAAAGGCTACACATATCTTCAGTCGCTTACCGATTTCATTGCGCGCTCCACCGGAATCACTACTCGTGCCCCCCACCCTCTAGCCAAGCAGGTGACCCCGCCCTGTTACCTATGTGGCAAAAAAATAGAATGGTTAAGAGCATCACAACAATAATGGTTTACATCAATCAACTGTGCACGGACAATGGAACCCACTAACTTACCAATTTAGAAAACGCTATCTTATTACACCTGATATGCTTCAATCGACAAGTCACCCCGTTATTTTACCAACAAGGAACCATACAATTGCGCAAACTTAACGAGCCCCCATGTCATGTACAGAGGTCTATCGACCATACAAGATAGTAAACTGGGCAGGTGGTACATGAGCAGAAACAACCCCCTCAGTAGAAAAATGCTTGTCAAAACAGTCCCGGGTAGGCAGATAGTAAACAAAGACGTTTTTCAAATGGTAAATTATGTTTTATTGCAATGTGGGGGTTCCAACCCACGGCCTTTTCCCAAAGGGAAAAGGGATGTTGTCGGTGGGGATTTCAACCCACAACACACACAAAGGGAAAAAGGTATGGGAGGACAAACAAGACATACATATGAGACAACTCAAACAAACACTTAGTAGTCACAATACTACCTTGGGCCCATCCCAGGCCACCACAGCTGTGGAGTCTAACCCACACTCCATGCAAATAAGATGGCACCGTGCCACACAGCGTTGTGCTTAGGCCATAGATAAGCAAGACAGCAGCCTCCCCACTATACCATAAGGCAAGTGACTCCAGCAACGAGACTCCCGTGTGTGTGTGCTGTCAGCTACTTGTGCACCCGCCCCTCTTGATGTGATTGCCATCAGCTGTTCTTCATTAGGCAATCAGCACCCTTCAGTATAGGGACGGGCAGCACCTGACAGGAAGAGAAGAAGACATATCATTAGCTCTCATGTTCACACACACACACACACACACACATACAAACGATACTAATCTAATGTTCACATGGTCTTCCAAATACAGTAATAATGATAATGACCAACCCACGTACGTCACATCAAGTCAAGAGTTTTATTTGTCACGGCATACAAGCATACAGTGAAATGCGGGGGGTCTTGCCCGCAATGATTGTACAATACAATAATACAGTAATACAATAATAAGAATCCAATAGGATGAGAATAAGACATTTGTGCAATAATACAAGTAGTAAGAATGAATAAGACATAACAGGTATGTACATGAAGTTTACAAAAAGCTTGGTAAGACATGCTAAGGTCCTGCGATAGTGCAATACACTGTTAGCTACGGATGAGGCACTGGGTCTTATGTACACTACTATACAATGCTATACTATACAATATACAGTTATACTATGTGTCCTTATGCTAGCTTGCTATATCCATCTGTTTACTATACAAGAACCACTCCCGTTCTTGTTTTTAAAATGACCTTCCATTGTGTAAAGTGACCATGAGTGTGAGCGTGTGCAGCATGTGTGTGTGAGTGTTCATGCTAAAGTGACTGCTAGTGTGTGAGCGTATACAGTGTGTGTGTTGTGTGTGTGCTCATGTGTGCTTGTGTGTGGAGAGTTCAGTGTTCAAGACTCTGATGGCCTGGGGGAGGAAGTAATAAACTCCACTTACCTTTCTGTCGGACATCTAGCCATCAATTCAACATTAGCTTTAGAGGTCAACAAGCTCCTTATCTATATTTAAAAAACAATTAAAATCTAATTACATTTCATCATAAATCATCAACACATTAAGTTACTCCTGTGCATCAGTGTTACATCTATTGTATGGCTGCTTGTTCTTTAGCTTCATTATATACTGTTCATATGTTATTCTCCTCTCCTTTGCCTTCTTGGACTTAAAAAAAAAAAAAATGTTATTGACTCGTGTCAATCTTCTGCCTTATGTCTCTTGTTTTGAGTTCATTTTCTAGACCATGTTTACATGTATTTCGTTCATATATGTTTATGGACAATGGGATGGGAGTGGAACTTTGTGCAAGCCCTTCGGGCTTCGTTCCCTGCTAGCACTGTTTTTTTTTTTATTTTTTTTTTAATAATGTGCTAAATAAATAAACTAAACTAAACCCCAGCAGGGGGCCTTTCTGTGTGGAGTTTGCATGTTCTCCATGTGTCCGCGTGGGTTTCCTCCGGGTACTCTGGGTTTCCTCCCGCACCATAAAGACATATATGGTAGGCAGGGACTACAGATGGCACATTTACATTGATGTGGAAACTGAAGATGTTGATTAATGTGCACTGTCCCTTGGTATACATTTTTATAAAATAAACTTAAACTTAAACAAGCCACAGAAACCAGTTGATTCTGTATGAAGGCCACCAAGCTCTTGTCGGAAAACAACATGAAGGAAAATGGAACTGGTTGTTGCCTTGGTAACGGAAAAGATTGACTTTAGCCTCTCAAAACCAGCGCTTTGCCTTTTTTGTGCGGGCCAGCAATTTGCCCCGTCTCTAAATTCGGTACATGTGAGCGTTTGCGTTTTGTTCTCTCTCCAGGCCTCCCTGCGCCCACTCAGCCCCCCCCCCCCCCTCTCTCTTTGATCCTGCAGCGTGATCCCACCCCCGCTCCTCCACACGCTGCCTTTTCATTTCACAAACGCCCACCTGGTTGGTTTGGGGCGCCGCGCCGGGTTCCTCTCAGGGACGCTGAGCGCCGAGCGGCGCACCCACACGGCTCCCGCATGCTAATGGACCAGAGTGGGCTGAGAGTGGCGAGCTGGATGACTAATGAGCACCGCTGCCTCGTCTGAGCCGAGAGAGAAGAGGAGGAGGAGGAGGAGGAAGCGAGCTCATTTGGATTGTAAATGCCCCGACTCTTTTCATGCTGTTGTCGTCGTGCATTAAAAAACGGCGACCCCCGCATCCCATTTAGCTCTACCTCCAAAGCATCTCTGGGGATAAATGAGTTCTGATTGAATCTAGTGGCTCCCCCTCGCCCCCCCCCCCCCCCCTCTCTCATTAGGGCCCCTAACGTGACCAGGGGGAGAATAACATGTTGTTGGTTTGCACACGAGATCAGTTTCAATGTGCCCTTTTTATTTTTTTTTACTGGGTTTTTCAAAGGAAAACAAACACCTTTCAGGGTCGTTTACGTTTGTAGTTAACTTAACGCATTAGGATCACGTCACTCCTTTCTCTGGACTCAGACGAAGCATCGTGTCTTTATCGTTGGGGTGGGGATCGCTGTGTGGGGTGTTCTGGGGACTGGCTGTTCCGGGCTGGGGGTTCACATGCCTTCGAGCAACACTGTACTTAGTGTATGCCTATTCTTATGTCTGCATGTTCTACGTTGCACTACTTTTATTGTCTTTTATACCTATTCTTATGTCTGCACTTAACAAACGGCATTGTTTTTATTCTGTCAACTGTATACTCATTTTATGCCTACGGTATGTTCATTTTATGCTATTTGCTGTGTGTCACTTTGGGCTGTGTGGTCCATGTCTGAAAGGTGCTATATAGATGAGTTATTATTATTTATTATTATTATATTGTAAAGAAATGTATGCATTGAAATGTCTGTAAGTCTCGACGACATTTAAAATGAGGGTGACATCAATTGTCCTTTTTTGAGAATAAATAAAGGTTTGAATGAATTGTATCTAATTCGGTGCTAAAGTTTAAATCAATTTCTCCCTTTTCAAGCAGCGTTTACTGTAGTTTGGAACACATTTGATTATTTTACTTATTTTTACTTTTATCTCTACGTCCCACTATCCACTGGGTGCATACTTTATCATATGACCTTTATCATGTTTTGTAACAGATTACAGAAATTCAAGAAGCCTATTGGAACGTGAGGTTCTGATATGATTTGATTAATATATCTGCATTATTTTATCCCACTTTATGCTTTGCTCTTGCTGCTTGTTTTACACAGATTTGATGTCTTATTTCTTACTGATGTAAAGCACTTTGAACTGCAATCCCCTGTATGAAAGGTGCTATACAAATAAAGTTATTATTATTATTATTATTATTATTATAGGACCTTTTACGTAAATGTGGGCATGTTTCTCATCGATTCCCTTCCTGTGTCTCTCTCTCCCTAGTGCGTGCTCTACCTCTGGTCGCTGAAGATCAACCACCCCACTACGCTCTTCCTCCTGAGAGGGAATCACGAGTGCCGGCACCTCACGGAGTACTTCACCTTCAAACAGGAATGTAAGTGCAACCGTGTGCGTGTGGCCGGCTGTCGTCGCTCGGACTGTTTCTAGCCTCCTGACACTTTTACCCTTTCACTACCACTACAGAAGGTTAACCTTTCACTACCACACTACAGAAGGTTAACCTTTCACTACCACACTACAGAAGGTTAACCTTTCACTACCACACTACAGAAGGTTAACCTTTCACTACCACACTACAGAAGGTTAACCTTTCACTACCACACTACAGAAGGTTAACCTTTCACTACCACACTACAGAAGGTTAACCTTTCACTACCACACTACAGAAGGTTAACCTTTCACTACCACACTACAGAAGGTTAACCTTTCACTACCACACTGCAGAAGGTTAACCTTTCACTACCACACTACAGAAGGTTAACCTTTCACTACCACACTACAGAAGGTTAACCTTTCACTACCACACTACAGACGGTTAACCTTTCACTACCACACTACAGAAGGTTAACCTTTCACTACCACACTACATAAGGTTAACCTTTCACTACCACACTACAGAAGGTTAACCTTTCACTACCACACTACAGACGGTTAACCTTTCACTACCACACTACAGAAGGTTAACCTTTCACTACCACACACACTACAGACGGTTAACCTTTCACTACCACACTACAGAAGGTTAACCTTTCACTACCACACTACAGAAGGTTAACCTTTCACTACCACACTGCAGAAGGTTAACCTTTCACTACCACACTACAGAAGGTTAACCTTTCACTACCACACTACAGAAGGTTAACCTTTCACTACCACACTACAGACGGTTAACCTTTCACTACCACACTACAGACGGTTAACCTTTCACTACCACACTACAGAAGGTTAACCTTTCACTACCACACTACAGAAGGTTAACCTTTCACTACCACACTACAGACGGTTAACCTTTCACTACCACACTACAGAAGGTTAACCTTTCACTACCACACACACTACAGACGGTTAACCTTTCACTACCACACTACAGAAGGTTAACCTTTCACTACCACACTACAGAAGGTTAACCTTTCACTACCACACTACAGAAGGTTAACCTTTCACTACCACACTACAGAAGGTTAACCTTTCACTACCACACACACTACAGACGGTTAACCTTTCACTACCACACTACAGAAGGTTAACCTTTCACTACCACACACACTACAGAAGGTTAACCTTTCACTACCACACTACAGAAGGTTAACCTTTCACTACCACACTACAGACGGTTAACCTTTCACTACCACACTACAGAAGGTTAACCTTTCACTACCACACACACTACAGACGATTAACCTTTCACTACCACACTACAGAAGGTTAACCTTTCACTACCACACTACAGAAGGTTAACCTTTCACTACCACACTACAGAAGGTTAACCTTTCACTACCACACACACTACAGAAGGTTAACCTTTCACTACCACACTACAGAAGGTTAACCTTTCACTACCACACTACAGAAGGTTAACCTTTCACTACCACACTACAGACGGTTAACCTTTCACTACCACACTACAGAAGGTTAACCTTTCACTACCACACACACTACAGACGGTTAACCTTTCACTACCACACTACAGAAGGTTAACCTTTCACTACCACACTACAGACGGTTAACCTTTCACTACCACACTACAGAAAGTTAACCTTTCACTACCACACTACAGAAGGTTAACCTTTCACTACCACACTACAGAAGGTTATCCTTTCACTACCACACTACAGAAGGTTATCCTTTCACTACCACACTACAGAAGGTTAACCTTTCACTACCACACTACAGAAGGTTAACCCTTTCACTACCACACTACAGAAGGTTAACCTTTCACTACCACACTACAGAAGGTTAACCTTTCACTACCACACTACAGAAGGTTAACCTTTCACTACCACACACACTACAGACGGTTAACCTTTCACTACCACACTACAGAAGGTTAACCTTTCACTACCACACTACAGAAGGTTAACTTTTCCTTTCGTGTGGCAGTGAAAGGGTTAACCGGCTGTTGTGTGGCAGTGAAAGGGTTAACCTTCTGTGAATTATCGTAGTGAAAGGTTTAACCGTTTGGTAGTGCGGCAGTGAAAGGGTTAATAACCGTGCTACGTTATATGCGTAAATGTGCGCTAAGACTCGACAGTACTAAAAGTATTTAGGAGCAAATTTCTTTTGCATGATTAAAAACGATGGTTCGAACGTCCATTCAAAAAAACCCTGGCGAATGTTCGAATCCCAAAAAAAGGCTTGGGGACAGCTCTAACATACGCACGCACACACACACACACACACACACACACACACACACACACACACACACACACACATACACATACACACACACACTCATAAACACACACACTCACACACTCATTCAGCCGAATCAATGACAGTTGTAGCAGAGGCGTGAGGTGAGAGAGAGAAGTGACAGGACATGGTATTATAAAAAAAAATAACGGCAGCACAGGTGTGGAGAGACATTAGCATGTAAACTCAAACCAAGCGAAAGAAAAGACAGCCTTTCCACTTGTTTATTCATAAAAAAATTCCCCTTTCTGAGGTGTTGAAGGGGTGGGGGTGGGGGCGAGGATGGGGATTCTGCATCGAGAGATACTTGGCCTAATTAGTTTGTAATGAAAGCTCTCATTACTCATGTGCTTAAAACAAATTGGACAGACAGACAAAGGCTGTTTGCATTTAGCAGAACCGTCCCAGCTGATGTATGGTGCTGGATGAAAGAACACATACATACATATACATAAATTTGTGGGGGGAAAATAAAAGCACCATTAACCCTTTCCCTACCACACTACCAAAGGGTTAACCCTTTCACTGCGGCAATGCAGAAGGTTAACCCTTTCGCATGACAACGGTTTAACCCTTTCACAACCACACTACATAAGGTTAACCCTTTCACTACCACACTACAGACGGTTAACAGTCTATAGTGTGGTAGTGAAAGGTTAACCTTCTGTAGTGTGGTAATGAAAGGTTAACCTTATGTATTGTGGTAGTGAAAAGGTTAAGGGCAGCTCTGTGTGTCACTTTTGTCTAAGGCAAGTGTCATGGGCGGACAGCCCAGAGATGGTCCAGTTCTGGCCCGGGTTGCACCAACAGTGTGCACCACCATCCATCTGACTCATATGTCACGGTCAGGTTGTTATTAGCTCTGCTCAGCGAATGTTATCATGTGACGTCTTTGTTACTGTAGGCCAGGGGTGGGAATCACCAGAGGCCCTGCGACATCAGTATCACCGTACTAGAGTTTTGATTGGGTTGGGTTAGGACATTTACAGGGGCCAGTTTCTAATTGCAGTCCCCTGTAGGTGTTCTTTGAGAGTGGTTTTGAAAGTGGGTAGTGATTCACATTCCTTTACAGCTTTGGGTAGGGCGTTTCACATTGACGTGGCATAATTGCGAAACGTGTTTAGTCCCTTGTTTGAGCCTAATCTGTGTTTAACATGATTTGTGGAGCTCCCTCTGGTGTTGTGATCGTGGTATTCACTGACCTTTGGGAAGTATTTTGACATGTACATGGGTACCTTGGTCGTGTAGTGTATCTTGTAGACCAGGCCCATTGCAAGTTGCTGTACTCTGTCGTCTACTCTAAGCCATCCTAGGTTGTCAAAGTGGGCAGGGGTGAGGTGGGTTCTAGGAGTAAGGTCAAGCAGTAGTCTGACCAGTTTGTTTTGAGATGTTTGTAATTTTGTTTTTAGCGCCTTTGAGGTGCTTTGGTACCATGAGGTGCAAGCATAGTCGTAGTACCCTTGAATGAGAGAGTCACCATGTTGTCAGGATACATCATCTGTTTCATCATCATTTTTATTGCAGTAAATTGGATAGTGTGTATATATATATTTTATTAGTTTATACGTTAAAAAAAATATTATTTCTTTTGTACGTGCAGCCATACGAAGAATACGCCTGGCAGCGCAAACACACCAGTCGTGCATGCATGCATGCACCCACGGGTTCCGTGCGAGAACAGCACATTTACATTGGAACAGCTGCAGGGTCATTACAATTTTACAGTTTTCTTTCATTTTCTTGTTCGCCCAATAATGTTAACCAAATGAAACCAATGGAAAGACACACACACGCGTCGCCAACACACACACCAACATTCTTCCCCGCCGGACTCTCACAGAAAAAAAAATAAACATACTTTTCCGGACTGATCATCTGAGCTCCTCTCCAGTTGAACTGCTACTGTGTTTAAATCCAAAGAATCCTTTGCCATTGTTGTAACATGTCATCTGTTCTCTAGTATTCAGTCTCGTGAAGTGAAATCCTTTCTACAAGTGAAACTGAAACTTAACAAGGATAAGTTGTTAAAGGGGCAGTAGGCAATTAATTTACTCAGTGGATGCCTGAACACAGAATGCCACCAGTATCACTGACTACCACGGCAAGCCTATAGAAAATTATTCTATTTAATAATAATAATTATTATTATTATCATAAATATATAATAATAATTATAAATATTTTCTTTCTGTTGTACCGAACTCGTACCGAACCGTGACCGCAATACCGAGGTACGTACAGAACCATGGCTTCTGTGTACCGTTACACCCCTACTGGGTAGTACTGAACTGAAAAAAAAAGCACTGAACTCTCTACTCACAAGTACACATGAGCACGCACACACACACACACACACACACACACACACACACACACACACACACACACACACACACACACACACACACACACACACACACACACACACAAACACTCATGCGGCAACCGCTAAAACAATCACTTAAACAAAATGTCACGTTAAAAAATAGAAAGTCACTTTAAAGGAAGGCGGTACTAATAGTATAGTTTAGATACATTAAGAGTTAAAATTGTAAATTGTATATTGTAGAGTAGTGTATATAGGAACCAGTTCCTCAGGAACTTAGCATGTCTCTCTTTTTTTTTCTCTTTTTTTTTTCCCATGCATATCTTGTGTCTTACCTACCGTACTTTTCGCACTATAAGCCGCACCTGAATATAAGCCGCAGCAGCTAAATTGAATGATGTGTACATATATAAGCCGCACTGGACTATAAGCCGCAGGTGTTTTAATGTTTAATTACCATATGTAAGGGTTCGTGCACAGAGGGGATTGTCGGGAAAAAGATGGCTGTTTGAGGAAGCTCCCATTTATTAACATTTTTGTTTAAACAGGAACGATAGCAAGTTAGCAGCGCCCTGTACAGTAGGTAGCAATGTTAGCTCTCATAACGTTAGCCAGTTAGCAGCTCCGGGTACAGTAGGTAGCAACGTTAGCTCTCATAACGTTAGCCAGTTAGCAGCGCCGGGTACAGTAGGTAGCAACGTTAGCCAGGTAGCAGCTCCGGGTACAGTAGGTAGCAACGTTAGCTCTCATAACGTTAGCCAGTTAGCAGCGCCGGGTACAGTAGGTAGCAATGTTAGCTCTCATAACGTTAGCCAGTTAGCAGCGCTGGGTACAGTAGGTAGCAACGTTAGCTCTCATAACGTTAGCCAGTTAGCAGCGCCGGGTTCAGTAGGTAGCAACGTTAGCTCTCATAACGTTAGCCAGTTAGCAGCGCTGGGTACAGTAGGTAGCAACGTTAGCTCTCATAACGTTAGCCAGTTAGCAGCGCCGGTACAGTAGGTAGCAACGTTAGCTCTCATAACGTTAGCCAGTTAGCAGCTCCCAGTTAGCAGCTCCGGGTACAGTAGGTAGCAACGTTAGCCAGGTAGCAGCTCCGGGTACAGTAGGTAGCAACGTTATCTCTCATAACGTTAGCCAGTTAGCAGCGCCGGGTACAGTAGGTAGCAACGTTAGCTCTCATAACGTTAGCCAGTTAGCAGCGCCGGGTACAGTAGGTAGCAACGTTAGCTCTCATAATGTTAGCCAGTTAGCAGTGCCGGGTACAGTAGGTAGCAACGTTAGCTCTCATAACGTTAGCAGCGCCGGGTACAGTAGGTAGCAACGTTAGCTCATAACGTTAGCGAGTTAGCAGCGCCGGGTACAGTAGGTAGCAACGTTAGCTCTCATAACGGTAGCCAGTTAGCAGCGCCGGGTACAGTAGGTAGCAACGTTAGCTCTCATAACGTTAGCCAGTTAGCAGCGCCGGGTATAGTAGGTAGCAACGTTAGCTCTCATACAGTAGGTAGGCAGCATGTTGAAAGAGGAGCCCTGAGCTGCTCATAGACTAGACTCTTGCTTGTTGACGTGGTTGACGTGGTTGACGTGCACTGCTGCAGCAGATTTAGTAGTCTGATCTGACGGTCACAGAGCTGAGGGAGTGCGCCCAGTTAGCTGTAAAAATCCATAGATTAGCCGCACCGTTATATAAGCCGCAGGGTCGAAAAATGGGGGGGGGAAAGCCGCGGCTTATAGTCCGAAAAGTATGGTATTTAATTTTTGCTATGTTAATTTTTTTCTATGCCTATTTTTATTATTGTATTTTGCACAATCAATGCGGGCATGACCACCCGCATTTCACTGTATGCCCTGGTATGTATGTGACAAATAAACCTCTTGATTCTAGTATGGCTGGGTAGGATCAGGATGGCTGGGTAGGATGGCTGGGTAGGAGGCAGGTAGGAGGCAGGTAGGAGGCAGGTAGGAGGCAGGTAGGATGGCTGGGTAGGAGGCAGGTAGGAGGCGGGTAGGATGGCTGGGTAGGAGGCAGGTAGGAGGCAGGTAGGAGGCAGGTAGGAGGCAGGTAGGAGGCAGGTAGGATGGCTGGGTAGGAGGCAGGTAGGAGGCAGGTAGGAGGCAGGTAGGAGGCAGGTAGGATGGCTGGGTAGGAGGCAGGTAGGATGGCTGGGTAGGAGGCAGGTAGGAGGCAGGTAGGATGCAGGTAGGAGGCAGGTAGGATGGCTGGGTAGGAGGCAGGTAGGAGGCAGGTAGGATGGCTGGGTAGGAGGCAGGTAGGAGGCAGGTAGGAGGCAGGTAGGATGGCTGGGTAGGAGGCAGGTAGGAGGCAGGTAGGATGGCTGGGTAGGAGGCAGGTAGGAGGCAGGTAGGAGGCAGGTAGGAGGCAGGTAGGAGGCAGGTAGGATGGCTGGGTAGGAGGCAGGTAGGAGGCAGGTAGGAGGCAGGTAGGAGGCAGGTAGGATGGCTGGGTAGGAGGCAGGTAGGATGCAGGTAGGAGGCAGGTAGGAGGCAGGTAGGATGGCTGGGTAGGAGGCAGGTAGGAGGCAGGTAGGATGGCTGGGTAGGAGGCAGGTAGGAGGCAGGTAGGATGGCTGGGTAGGAGGCAGGTAGGAGGCAGGTAGGAGGCAGGTAGGAGGCAGGTAGGAGGCAGGTAGGATGGCTGGGTAGGAGGCAGGTAGGAGGCAGGTAGGAGGCAGGTAGGATGGCTGGGTAGGAGGCAGGTAGGATGGCTGGGTAGGAGGCAGGTAGGAGGCAGGTAGGAGGCAGGTAGGATGGCTGGGTAGGAGGCAGGGAGGAGGCAGGGAGGAGGCAGGGAGGAGGCAGGTAGGAGGCAGGTAGGAGACAGGTAGGAGGCAGGTAGGAGGCAGGTAGGGTGGCTGGGTAGGAAACATACTCGAGTGACAATCCATCCAATGGTTCTCCAAGCCTCAGATAGTCTGCATGCTGATCTACATGCGGCTTCTGACCAGGTCATCTGGACTTCTTTGAACTCTAAATGACGGTGGCCCCTGTCCAACTCCCACACATTTGGGTCCTTGGAGCTAATCGGCCCCTGAGGTCTTGTGTGCGCCCGTCTTGTGCTGTTTCCCTGCCTGGCCCGGTAAGAGCCAACGGCCATCCTCTCCATATAAGGTCTTGACTTCCTCCTCCAGCTTTAATCTGACCTGCAGAGTTGTGCAAGTCACGCTGTGGCTCAGGAAAGTTGTATCAGTGCCCCCCCCCCCCCCTCCCGCGCAGAGCAAAGGAGCTTTGCTAATCGCTTATATCACAACATCCGGTGAGCAGCCTCTGATAACCTCCAGAGGGACTGGATACAGTATATTAGTATTTAGCAGATTCAGTCCATATCTTGGAATAGAATATCCAAATAACTGACATGGTGTGTGTGAACTTGATGATGACTGAGAGGGATGGAGGTCATAATGAACAGTGTGTGTTCCAGCTGATCATATGCAAGAGTGCACTTCATAAAAGGGAAGTGGAACACAGTTTGGAACAACTTTAATGCAACTGGAACACAAGGCGCTAGCAGGCCTGGATCATTCTTTCCAAAAGCAAAGAGGCCTAGAAGCGTGGCTAACGCTAATGGCTGCATACCAGCCAGGCACAGAGGCACTCCATCAGTGGACCAATTTCATGCTTTCGCAGAGGACAAGAAGCCTTCAGTCCAGGGTTCGAAATTAACGGGGGCTTGGGGCAAAATGCCCTCGAAAATCAGTTAAGGGGGGCAATAAAAGCCCCCGACAGTTTACTAATTATATATATAATTATATATATGCTCTACAGTGCGAGCATTTCCCCCGTATTTGCCCCTAATAATATGTGTGTGTGCGCGAACCGGAAAAATCATTTACTTGCAGAGTGAAGATTACAAAACAGCTCCGCTGTTAATAGTTAAGAAACTGGACTGAAATTCAGTTTTTGGGTGGAATGCAAAGAGGGAGGGAGGCGGGGCCCGCTGCGTGTTACAGGGTGCTTGAGAGGTGCGAACACAGACAGACAGACAGAGAGCTCTGCTCTGCTTTCAGCAAGCATGCATAGTGCTGTGTAACATTAAGTTACACTGCTATCTTAACGTTAGCAAGCTAAGCATCTGCATAGCGCGACCTGTGTAACGTTAAGTAACTTGTGTTCGGCGGGGAAAGACCGTTCCATTTGTAACACAACTCCAAAGAATAACATCCAAATGATCCCGATGCGCATTTCCTTCATTCCACAGCACTGAGCGCGCAACGTATTTCATTGATCGATCTGACAACAACACAACTTGCCCTCAGGGACAATCATATTTAATCTATTTAGATAGAGTATGTATGTATTATTTACAGATAATTGAAGGTACCTCAAAACATGAAACCAAGCCATGTCACACATCGTGTGTGTGTGTGTTACTTGAACAATTGTCACTCTGCTCCTAAATTTCTGTGTGCTCCTAAATTTGTATTTAGATTTTATTTATTAACATTTTATTTAGGAGCACATGTGCTCCTTGGGAAAAAGGTTAGCGTAGAGCCCTATATATGGAGACATTAACATTACGTTATCAAACATAGGGACGAAGACTGTAAAAAAAAGTGTCAACAATGTTTTATAATCTTTGTTAATTTTCATTATAAAAATGTTGTGCCCCCGGGTACATTTTGGCCAATAAAAGTTGACTATACAAATCCTTAGTCGGGGACAGGCCTAAATGGAACACAGCCTGATTGACAACACAGGGTTCTAGCAAGGGAGGGGGGGGGGGGTTTATCTGCACTTCCTGCCTGTGTGCTAATCCTGCAAACCTATCATGCTTGTTTTGGCTCAGCTGGCCACACTGTCATCCAGGAAATGCTAACTGCTAACGTGAAACTCTTTTTCTCCAGCTAGTTTAGTTATAACAAGATTGTGTAAGCTAAGAAGTATTGTGTTTAGGCAAACTTTTGGTGAACCGTGGGAAAAAGAAAGTTCTATCTTAGAGATGCTCCTAAGCCATTTTCAGTCATATATTGAACATTTCTGGTGGAAAAACCATACGAAACAAATTGTTATTCAATATACGACATTTCTAAAGTGTTCTAAAACCGGTATGGAGGCGATCTTTTAAATTGTCCGGCCATCATCGGCATTACTGAAGGGCACCATATTATTATAGTATTTATCGTGTCGTCTGGCTTCTCACACAAAAACAAATGGGGTGACAAACGGTACATTCAGGAAACCAATACACAGAGAAATTAATTAGCCTTGATTAATTAATATGCCTTTCCCTATTTAATGGACTATCAATGTGATTATTATAATACATGTGTGGCTGGTCACCCTAACCAGATATCTTTTTCCGCTGTGTGTTTATGGTGCAGGTAAAATCAAATATTCTGAACGGGTGTATGACGCCTGCATGGAAGCCTTCGACTGCCTGCCCCTCGCCGCTCTCCTCAACCAACAGTTCCTGTGTGTACATGGCGGACTCTCACCGGAAATTAACTGTCTAGACGACATTAGGAAAGTAAGCTGACCGCAGACACCTTACTCACAAAGTCCCAGTTAAAGTCCTTTTTCACACTAACTTTTCAACTGACCGCAGACACCTTACTCACAAAGTCCCAGTTGAAGTCCTTTTCCTTTTTCTCGCCTTTTTCCTGGAATTACTGAAAAACACCCAAACCATACTTTATTCAAAACGGTATAAAACGGAAATGTACCGATGAAAAAACAATCTGTCTCGGCCATGTTGACTAGAAGCAACTCACTGAGACCCGACGGCGTTATTAGACCCATAGATATAATATCAGATATATTTTAAGCACTCGCAAATGTCACAGTCTAAAACTATATCCATTGAATAAAGACCTGGATCGATGAATGGGGTATCAGCGCCCCCTGGTGCTGGCGGTCAATGTGTTAAAATGAAAAATAGTGCTTGGAAAAGTATGTGAACGTCCTTGAAATTACATTTTGCAATGTCTGTGGGAACCCTGTCACAAAGTCCCAGTTGAAGTCCTTTTTATCACAATAATTTGTATGAATTTTTTTATCTACTTTTTCTCCCATTTTCTATTTTTCTCCCATCCCAATTTCGTATCATCCAATTCTACCCTCCCCTGTCTCGAACGCTGTTAGGCCATGCCTCCCACAAGCCGGCTGCAATGTGGACTAAGCCTTACATCACGTGTCCCCTCCGGTACTCGAGGAAGCAGCAGTCGCATCTTTTCACCTGCACAGCACGATCTCTCAGCGGCGAGGGTCTGCGTTTTTGGAGGGCACGCCGCCCCCGTCGCTTCCTGATTCTGCTGCGCAGGCGCACCAACCGACCTGTAGGAGTCGCTGTCCACAACGTCCGATCCCCACCCATCAGCTTTCCCACCCCCTAATACTGCCAATTGTATTAGTATGAACGACCAGCCAAGCTGATAGCAATGCGGAGAGCTGGGCTCGAAATCACAATAACTTTTCAACTGACCGCAGACACCTTACTCACAAAGTCCCAGTTGAAGTCCTTTTTATCACAATAACTTTTCATAGGCTGCTGTAGCATGTCTCTAATCTGTGTGTGTGTGTGTTGTTGCCACAGTTAGACAGGTTTAAGGAGCCTCCGGCATTCGGGCCCATGTGCGACTTGATCTGGGCCGACCCAGGCGAGGACTATGGCAGTGAAAAGATCGCAGAACACTTCAGCCACAACTCTGTCAGAGGCTGCTCTTACTTTTTCAGGTACCGTACAACACACAGCTGGCAAGCATTCTGATTCTGGTTCTGATCGCTAGCCTAAGTTCTGCAGGCAAGTTGCGTCACAGTTTAGGGGCCCTGAAGGAAACCCATGGAAACTGCTTTCCTAGTCTGGATTCATCAGTAGGGCTCTAATACTGGGCTCTGGCTCTAAGACTGGGCTCTGGCTCTAAGACTGGGCTCTGGCTCTAAGACTGGGCTCTGGCTCTAAGACTGGACTCTGGCTCTAAGACTGGGCTCTGGCTCTAAGACTGGGCTCTGGCTCTAAGACTGGGCTCTGGCTCTAAGACTGGGCTCTGGCTCTAAGACTGGACTCTGGCTCTAAGACTGGACTCTGGCTCTAAGACTGGGCTCTGGCTCTAAGACTGGACTCTGGCTCTAAGACTGGACTCTGGCTCTAAGACTGGACTCTGGCTCTAAGACTGGGCTCTGGCTCTAAGACTGGACTCTGGCTCTAAGACTGGGCTCTGGCTCTAAGACTGGACTCTGGCTCTAAGACTGGGCTCTGGCTCTAAGACTGGACTCTGGCTCTAAGACTGGACTCTGGCTCTAAGACTGGACTCTGGCTCTAAGACTGGGCTCTGGCTCTAAGACTGGGCTCTGGCTCGAGGCTCTAAGACTGGGCTCTGGCTCTAAGACTGGACTCTGGCTCTAAGACTGGGCTCTGGCTCTAAGACTGGGCTCTGGCTCTAAGACTGGGCTCTGGCTCTAAGACTGGGCTCTGGCTCTAAGACTGGGCTCTGGCTCTAAGACTGGACTCTGGCTCTAAGACTGGGCTCTGGCTCTAAGACTGGACTCTGGCTCTAAGACTGGACTCTGGCTCTAATACTGGACTCTGGCTCTAAGACTGGACTCTGGCTCTAAGACTGGACTCTGGCTCTAAGACTGGGCTCTGGCTCGAGGCTCTAAGACTGGGCTCTGGCTCTAAGACTGGGCTCTGGCTCTAAGACTGGACTCTGGCTCTAAGACTGGGCTCTGGCTCTAAGACTGGGCTCTGGCTCTAAGACTGGGCTCTGGCTCGAGGCTCTAAGACTGGACTCTGGCTCTAATACTGGACTCTGGCTCTAAGACTGGACTCTGGCTCTAAGACTGGACTCTGGCTCTAAGACTGGGCTCTGGCTCGAGGCTCTAAGACTGGGCTCTGGCTCTAAGACTGGGCTCTGGCTCTAAGACTGGACTCTGGCTCTAAGACTGGGCTCTGGCTCTAAGACTGGGCTCTGGCTCTAAGACTGGGCTCTGGCTCGAGGCTCTAAGACTGGGCTCTGCACTCGCTCAAAGGGAATTCAAAGTTTGGGCACAAAGTTATACCCTGTTTTCTGTACCGTTCTTCCCAGTGCTCTGTTTGATTGGTCCACATCATGGCATCCCTTTTCACTGCACGCTATTAAAATGCACGTGGGCGGATAATTGCCTGAGCAGTCACTCCAGGGAGGTGGGGTGTGGTGAGATGGGAAGGTAGTCAAATCAGTCCGCAGTAGCCTCTTCCACCTCAGCCAGTCTGTGCCTCTCCTCTTTTTTCTCCTCTTCTCTGGAAGAGTCAACACAGGCCTTTAAATACCACCAGGCTCTGGACGCACGGCATCATTCGAGAGGCCAGAGGGCAGGACACACTGATTTAAACATGTATTTCCACAGACAGTGAGTGAAATTGGGCCCCACATTGTTCCTCAAAAGGGCCGTGCTGCAGTTTCATAATGTTGCCAGACCTGAGCCTGTGAGATCACAGCTAGTAATACGTTTTGACCGCTGACTGTTCTAACATGTCTCTGTCTTTCTCTCTTTCTCTCTTTCTCTCTTTGCAGTTACACAGCAGTATGTGACTTTTTGGTAAATAATAACTTATTATCAGTAATAAGGGCCCATGAAGCACAGGATGCAGGGTGAGTCTTCCTTACTTCCTTCCTCTTCAGTATCAGTACTGATCAGTATGATTATATTTACTATAGTATTGTATGTGGCATATAAGTATGAGTACATTTACTATAGTATTGTATGTGGCGTATCAGTATATTTACTATAGTATTGTATGTGGCATATAAGTATGAGTACATTTACTATAGTATTGTATGTGGCATATAAGTATGAGTACATTTACTATAGTATTGTATGTGGCGTATCAGTATATTTACTATAGTATTGTATGTGGCGTATCAGTATATTTACTATAGTATTGTATGTGGCATATAAGTATGAGTACATTTACTATAGTATTGTATGTGGCATATAAGTATGAGTACATTTTCTATAGTATTGTATGTGGCGTATCAGTATATTTACTATAGTATTGTATGTGGCGTATCAGTATATTTACTATAGTATTGTGTGTAGTAGTATTGTATGTAGCGTATCAGTATATTTACTATAGTATTGTATGTAGCGTATCAGTGAGTATATTTACTATAGTATTGTATGTAGTAGTATTGTATGTAGCGTATCAGTATATTTACGCTAGTATTATATGTAGTGTATCAGTATATTTACTATAGTATTGTGTGTAGTGTATCAGTATATTTACTATAGTATTGTATGTAGTGTATCAGTATATTTACTATAGTATTGTATGAAGCGTATCAGTATATTTACTATAGTATTGTATGTAGTGTATCAGTATATTTACTATAGTATTGTATGAAGCGTATCAGTATATTTACTATAGTATTGTATGTAGTGTATCAGTATATTTACTATAGTATTGTATGTAGTGTATCAGTATATTTACTATAGTATTGTATGAAGCGTATCAGTATATTTACTATAGTATTGTATGTAGTGTATCAGTATATTTACTATAGTATTGTATGTAGTGTATCAGTATATTTACTATAGTATTGTATGAAGCGTATCAGTATATTTACTATAGTATTGTATGTAGTGTATCAGTATATTTACTATAGTATTGTATGAAGCGTATCAGTATATTTACTATAGTATTGTATGTAGTGTATCAGTATATTTACTATAGTATTGTATGTAGTGTATCAGTATATTTACTATAGTATTGTATGAAGCGTATCAGTATATTTACTATAGTATTGTATGTAGTGTATCAGTATATTTACTATAGTATTGTATGAAGCGTATCAGTATATTTACTATAGTATTGTATGTAGTGTATCAGTATATTTACTATAGTATTGTATGAAGCGTATCAGTATATTTACTATAGTATTGTATGTAGTGTATCAGTATATTTACTATAGTATTGTATGAAGCGTATCAGTATATTTACTATAGTATTGTATGTAGTGTATCAGTATATTTATTATAGTATTGTATGTAGTGTATCAGTATATTTACTATAGTATTGTATGTAGTGTATCAGTATATTTACTATAGTATTGTGTGTAGTGTATCAGTATATTTACTATATTATTGTGTGTAGTGTATCAGTATATTTACTATATTATTGTATGTAGCGTATCAGTATATTTACTATAGTATTGTATGTAGCATATCAGTATATTTACTATAGTATTGTATGTAGAATATCAGTATATTTACTATAGTATTGTATGTAGAATATCAGTATATTTACTATAGTATTGTGTGTAGCGTATCAGTATCTCTCTCTGAACATCTAATTGAGTGTCTTGTGTCTGCTGACCTCCAGGTATCGGATGTACAGAAAAAGCCAGACCACGGGCTTCCCCTCATTAATCACAATATTCTCTGCTCCAAATTACCTAGACGTCTACAACAACAAAGGTTTGTCCAACTTTCTCTCCTGGTCTCGTTGTAGGTCAGGGTTCCCCACATGTCCCCTGGTAAAGATCTAAAAAACCTCCCCCTTGACTCTCTTCGTCACTCTCTCCCTCTCTCTCTCCCTTCCTACCATCGCAACAACCAGCTGCTGTTTTAAAATACGAGAACAACGTGATGAACATCCGACAGTTCAACTGCTCTCCTCACCCTTACTGGCTGCCCAACTTCATGGACGTCTTCACGTGGTCTCTGCCTTTTGTTGGGGAGAAAGGTATGTGTTCACTCCCCCCGTGCATGCTTTTGTCTGGCAGCGGGGTGAGGAAAGCTAGGAATAAGCCCTGTTAACCCTTAAGTCCAATGCACACGGCGGGCGACCGACGTCGCCTGGCGATGCGATCGTCTGTCGCTTAACGACAATCGCTTAGCACCCCACACCAGACCCGACCGTTCACATGTATAATAAGCTATGTGTTGCTCCGTTTAGCTGGGGGGTGTTGTTACTTGTTTCCCCCCGGGAGATATGGGAGGACGGACCGGACGTTAGGTTGTCGTGAAGCGAGCATATTAGCAGGTAGCTGTGTTGTGCATTACGAGGGAAGTATTAACCTGTAAAACCCATATTAAACCACCATATACGAATACAACCTCTGTTGTCTTGTCTCTATCTCTCTCTCTCTGTTTCTCTATCTATCTCTGTTAGGGATGTCCGATATTATCGGCCGATATCGGCATTAAAATGTGATATCGGAAAATATCGGTATCGGTTTTCAATTTTTTTATTTATTTTAACATTTCTATAACCTTTATTTACCCAGGCAAGCAAGTAAGAACAAATTCTGATTTTATTTATTGTCAAAAGTATGCATAATGTTGTGTTAATTCCACAACAAGAGATATGTAATGTTAATTACCTGAAATTATTCCATTTTGGGGGGGGGGGTAACCCTGCATATATCGGTTGATATCGGTATCGGAAATTAAGAGCTGGACAATATCGGTATATCGGTATCGGTAAAAAAGCCAATATCGAGCATCCCTACTCTCTGTCTCTCTCTCTCTCTCTCTCTCTCTCTCTCTCTCTCTCTCTCTCTCTCTCTCTCTCTCTCTCTCTCTCTCTCTCACTCTGTTTGTCTCTATCTCTCTCTCTGTTTCTCTATCTATCTCTGTCTCTCTCTCTCACTCTGTTTGTCTCTATCTCTCTCTCGCTGTTTCTCTATCTCTGTCTCTCTCACTTTGTTTGTCTCTATCTCTCTCTCTCGCTGTTTCTCTATCTCTCTCACTTTGTTTGTCTCTATCTCTCTCTCTCGCTGTTTCTCTATCTCTGTCTCTCTCACTCTGTTTGTCTCTATCTCTCTCTCTGTTTCTCTATCTATCTGTCTCTCTCTCTCACTCTGTTTGTCTCTATCTCTCTCTCGCTGTTTCTCTATCTCTGTCTCTCTCACTCTGTTTGTCTCTATCTCTCTCTCTCTCGCTGTTTCTCTATCTCTGTCTCTCTCACTCTGTTTGTCTCTGTCTCTCTCTCTCCTCCACAGTGACAGAGATGCTAGTCAACGTGCTGAACATCTGTTCTGATGACGAGCTCATGTCAGAATGTGACGACCAGTGTGAAGGTGAGGGTGGATATGGTGCCCTACGAAGTTCACCCCTTTTCATGTAAATAGGGCTGGTTATGGAAAATGTGAATGCATTAATCGCATGCTAGGTTGTGATTAATCGCAATTAACGCAAAGCATATTATCAAGCATGGTGTAGCTTTCTTTTTCCGAATGCGTTACGGTTTTCAAATTAATACAAATGTTATTAATTAAATGAATAAAACATGTATGTGTTAATTTGACAGCCCTAAATGTAAACTGTGCCATGTCGGGTCTATCTGTTCACCCCTGTGCTGAAAGTGGTCACTCTGCTGCCCCCCGTTCTCTCTCCTCACATGGTCTTAGAACACGTAACCGTGTTCAATGTGCCGCGTCTCTGATTAAGTTTGTCCGTTCATTCGAGGTGGCGCCACAGCGATGCGCAAGGAGGTAATCCGGAACAAGATCCGCGCGGTTGGGAAAATGGCACGAGTCTTCTCAGTCCTCAGGTCAGTATCTCTCCTCCATTAAAACATTTTTAAATAAATAAATAAACGGAATATATGTATATGTCTTACAGATGGGTGACAAATTAAACAAGTCTCTACTGGATGGAACACCGTTCTTCCAAAAGATATTCCCTCATTTGGTGTTTTGATGATGGTGGTGGAGAGCGTTGTCTAACACATCGGTCCAAAATCTCCCCAGAGGTGTTTGATTGGGTTATGATCTGGTTACTGCGAAGGCCATAGCATAATGATTCACATAATTTTCACACTCATCAATGGGTTAGGGTTAGTGTCCTGTGGATGGGTTAGTGTCCTGTGGATGGGTTAGTGTCCTGTGGATGGGTTAGTGTCCTGTGGATGGGTTAGTGTCCTGTGGATGGGTTAGTGTCCTGTGGATGGGTTAGTGTCCTGTGGATGGGTTAGGGTTAGTGTCCTGTGGATGGGTTAGTGTCCTGTGGGTGGGTTAGTGTCCTGTGGATGGGTTAGTGTCCTGTGGATGGGTTAGTGTCCTGTGGATGGGTTAGTGTCCTGTGGATGGGTTAGTGTCCTGTGGATGGGTTAGTGTCCTGTGGATGGGTTAGTGTCCTGTGGATGGGTTAGGGTTAGTGTCCTGTGGATGGGTTAGTGTCCTGTGGGTGGGTTAGTGTCCTGTGGATGGGTTAGTGTCCTGTGGATGGGTTAGAGTTAGTGTCCTGTGGATGGGTTAGAGTTAGTGTCCTGTGGATGGGTTAGAGTTAGTGTCCTGTGGATGGGTTAGTGTCCTGTGGGTGGGTTAGAGTTAGTGTCCTGTGGATGGGTTAGGGTTAGTGTCCTGTGGATGGGTTAGTGTCCTGTGGATGGGTTAGGGTTAGTGTCCTGTGGATGGGTTAGAGTTAGTGTCCTGTGGATGGGTTAGTGTTAGTGTCCTGTGGATGGGTTAGTGTCCTGTGGATGGGTTAGTGTTAGTGTCCTGTGGATGGGTTAGTGTCCTGTGGATGGGTTAGGGTTAGTGTCCTGTGGATGGGTTAGGGTTAGTGTCCTGTGGATGGGTTAGTGTCCTGTGGATGGGTTAGAGTTAGTGTCCTGTGGATGGGTTAGTGTCCTGTGGGTGGGTTAGAGTTAGTGTCCTGTGGATGGGTTAGGGTTAGTGTCCTGTGGATGGGTTAGTGTCCTGTGGATGGGTTAGTGTCCTGTGGGTGGGTTAGTGTCCTGTGGATGGGTTAGGGTTAGTGTCCTGTGGATGGGTTAGGGTTAGTGTCCTGTGGATGGGTTAGTGTCCTGTGGATGGGTTAGAGTTAGTGTCCTGTGGATGGGTTAGTGTCCTGTGGGTGGGTTAGAGTTAGTGTCCTGTGGATGGGTTAGGGTTAGTGTCCTGTGGATGGGTTAGTGTCCTGTGGATGGGTTAGGGTTAGTGTCCTGTGGATGGGTTAGTGTTAGTGTCCTGTGGATGGGTTAGTGTTAGTGTCCTGTGGATGGGTTAGAGTTAGTGTCCTGTGGATGGGTTAGTGTTAGTGTCCTGTGGATGGGTTAGAGTTAGTGTCCTGTGGATGGGTTAGTGTTAGTGTCCTGTGGATGGGTTAGAGTTAGTGTCCTGTGGATGGGTTAGTGTCCTGTGGATGGGTTAGTGTCCTGTGGATGGGTTAGTGTCCTGTGGGTGGGTTAGTGTCCTGTGGATGGGTTAGTGTTAGTGTCCTGTGGATGGGTTAGTGTCCTGTGGATGGGTTAGTGTCCTGTGGGTGGGTTAGTGTCCTGTGGATGGGTTAGTGTTAGTGTCCTGTGGGTGGGTTAGTGTCCTGTGGATGGGTTAGGTTAGTGTCCTGTGGATGGGTTAGTGTTAGTGTCCTGTGGATGGGTTAGTGTTAGTGTCCTGTGGATGGGTTAGTGTTAGTGTCCTGTGGATGGGTTAGGTTAGTGTCCTGTGGATGGGTTAGAGTTAGTGTCCTGTGGATGGGTTAGTGTCCTGTGGATGGGTTAGTGTTAGTGTCCTGTGGATGGGTTAGAGTTAGTGTCCTGTGGATGGGTTAGGGTTAGTGTCCTGTGGATGGGTTAGGGTTAGTGTCCTGTGGGTGGGTTAGAGTTAGTGTCCTGTGGATGGGTTAGAGTTAGTGTCCTGTGGATGGGTTAGGGTTAGTGTCCTGTGGATGGGTTAGTGTCCTGTGGATGGGTTAGTGTCCTGTGGATGGGTTAGAGTTAGTGTCCTGTGAATGGGTTAGTGTCCTGTGGATGGGTTAGTGTCCTGTGGATGGGTTAGTGTCCTGTGGATGGGTTAGTGTCCTGTGGATGGGTTAGTGTCCTGTGGATGGGTTAGTGTCCTGTGGATGGGTTAGTGTCCTGTGGATGGGTTAGTGTTAGTGTCCTGTGGATGGGTTAGTGTCCTGTGGATGGGTTAGTGTCCTGTGGATGGGTTAGTGTCCTGTGGGTGGGTTAGAGTTAGTGTCCTGTGGATGGGTTAGTGTCCTGTGGATGGGTTAGTGTCCTGTGGGTGGGTTAGAGTTAGTGTCCTGTGGATGGGTTAGTGTCCTGTGGGTGGGTTAGAGTTAGTGTCCTGTGGATGGGTTAGTGTCCTGTGGATGGGTTAGTGTTAGTGTCCTGTGGATGGGTTAGTGTCCTGTGGATGGGTTAGTGTCCTGTGGATGGGTTAGTGTCCTGTGGATGGGTTAGTGTCCTGTGGATGGGTTAGTGTCCTGTGGGTGGGTTAGTGTCCTGTGGATGGGTTAGTGTTAGTGTCCTGTGGATGGGTTAGTGTTAGTGTCCTGTGGATGGGTTAGTGTTAGTGTCCTGTGGATGGGTTAGGTTAGTGTCCTGTGGATGGGTTAGTGTTAGTGTCCTGTGGATGGGTTAGTGTTAGTGTCCTGTGGATGGGTTAGTGTTAGTGTCCTGTGGATGGGTTAGGTTAGTGTCCTGTGGATGGGTTAGTGTTAGTGTCCTGTGGATGGGTTAGAGTTAGTGTCCTGTGGATGGGTTAGTGTCCTGTGGATGGGTTAGTGTTAGTGTCCTGTGGATGGGTTAGTGTTAGTGTCCTGTGGATGGGTTAGAGTTAGTGTCCTGTGGATGGGTTAGTGTCCTGTGGATGGGTTAGGGTTAGTGTCCTGTGGATGGGTTAGGGTTAGTGTCCTGTGGGTGGGTTAGAGTTAGTGTCCTGTGGATGGGTTAGAGTTAGTGTCCTGTGGATGGGTTAGGGTTAGTGTCCTGTGGATGGGTTAGTGTCCTGTGGATGGGTTAGTGTCCTGTGGATGGGTTAGAGTTAGTGTCCTGTGAATGGGTTAGTGTCCTGTGGATGGGTTAGTGTCCTGTGGATGGGTTAGTGTCCTGTGGATGGGTTAGTGTCCTGTGGATGGGTTAGTGTCCTGTGGATGGGTTAGTGTCCTGTGGATGGGTTAGTGTCCTGTGGATGGGTTAGTGTCCTGTGGGTGGGTTAGAGTTAGTGTCCTGTGGATGGGTTAGTGTCCTGTGGATGGGTTAGTGTCCTGTGGGTGGGTTAGAGTTAGTGTCCTGTGGATGGGTTAGTGTCCTGTGGGTGGGTTAGAGTTAGTGTCCTGTGGATGGGTTAGTGTCCTGTGGATGGGTTAGTGTTAGTGTCCTGTGGATGGGTTAGTGTCCTGTGGATGGGTTAGTGTCCTGTGGATGGGTTAGTGTCCTGTGGGTGGGTTAGTGTCCTGTGGATGGGTTAGTGTCCTGTGGGTGGGTTAGTGTCCTGTGGATGGGTTAGTGTCCTGTGGATGGGTTAGGGTTAGTGTCCTGTGGATGGGTTAGTGTCCTGTGGATGGGTTAGTGTCCTGTGGATGGGTTAGTGTCCTGTGGATGGGTTAGTGTTAGTGTCCTGTGGGTGGGTTAGTGTCCTGTGGATGGGTTAGTGTCCTGTGGATGGGTTAGTGTCCTGTGGATGGGTTAGTGTCCTGTGGGTGGGTTAGTGTCCTGTGGGTGGGTTAGTGTCCTGTGGATGGGTTAGGGTTAGTGTCCTGTGGATGGGTTAGGGTTAGTGTCCTGTGGATGGGTTAGTGTCCTGTGGATGGGTTAGGGTTAGTGTCCTGTGGATGGGTTAGTGTCCTGTGGATGGGTTAGTGTCCTGTGGATGGGTTAGTGTTAGTGTCCTGTGGGTGGGTTAGGGTTAGTGTCCTGTGGATGGGTTAGTGTCCTGTGGATGGGTTAGTGTCCTGTGGATGGGTTAGTGTCCTGTGGATGGGTTAGTGTCCTGTGGATGGGTTAGGGTTAGTGTCCTGTGGATGGGTTAGTGTCCTGTGGGTGGGTTAGTGTCCTGTGGATGGGTTAGTGTCCTGTGGATGGGTTAGTGTCCTGTGGATGGGTTAGTGTCCTGTGGATGGGTTAGTGTCCTGTGGATGGGTTAGGGTTAGTGTCCTGTGGATGGGTTAGTGTCCTGTGGATGGGTTAGTGTTAGTGTCCTGTGGATGGGTTAGGGTTAGTGTCCTGTGGATGGGTTAGGGTTAGTGTCCTGTGGATGGGTTAGGGTTAGTGTCCTGTGGATGGGTTAGGGTTAGTGTCCTGTGGATGGGTTAGTGTCCTGTGGATGGGTTAGTGTCCTGTGGATGGGTTAGTGTCCTGTGGATGGGTTAGTGTCCTGTGGATGGGTTAGTGTTAGTGTCCTGTGGATGGGTTAGTGTCCTGTGGATGGGTTAGTGTCCTGTGGATGGGTTAGTGTCCTGTGGATGGGTTAGGGTTAGTGTCCTGTGGATGGGTTAGTGTCCTGTGGGTGGGTTAGTGTCCTGTGGATGGGTTAGTGTCCTGTGGATGGGTTAGTGTCCTGTGGATGGGTTAGTGTCCTGTGGATGGGTTAGTGTCCTGTGGATGGGTTAGTGTCCTGTGGATGGGTTAGGGTTAGTGTCCTGTGGATGGGTTAGTGTCCTGTGGATGGGTTAGTGTCCTGTGGATGGGTTAGGGTTAGTGTCCTGTGGATGGGTTAGTGTCCTGTGGATGGGTTAGTGTCCTGTGGATGGGTTAGTGTCCTGTGGATGGGTTAGTGTCCTGTGGATGGGTTAGGGTTAGTGTCCTGTGGATGGGTTAGGGTTAGTGTCCTGTGGATGGGTTAGTGTCCTGTGGATGGGTTAGTGTCCTGTGGATGGGTTAGTGTCCTGTGGATGGGTTAGGGTTAGTGTCCTGTGGATGGGTTAGTGTCCTGTGGATGGGTTAGGGTTAGTGTCCTGTGGATGGGTTAGTGTCCTGTGGATGGGTTAGTGTCCTGTGGATGGGTTAGTGTCCTGTGGATGGGTTAGTGTCCTGTGGATGGGTTAGGGTTAGTGTCCTGTGGATGGGTTAGGGTTAGTGTCCTGTGGGTGGGTTAGGGTTAGTGTCCTGTGGGTGGGTTAGGGTTAGTGTCCTGTGGATGGGTTAGTGTCCTGTGGATGGCTTAGTGTCCTGTGGATGGGTTAGGGTTAGTGTCCTGTGGATGGGTTAGTGTCCTGTGGATGGGTTAGGGTTAGTGTCCTGTGGATGGGGGTGTTGTCATCCTGAAAGAGACCACTCCCATCATGATAGTAATGTTCTTTGTGAAGCTCCTCACACTAAGCTCCTGCCATGCAGGCTCAAGTAACGAACCCTCTTTCAAAGTCACTTACAGTAGATATTTTACTCTTGCCATCTTGATCCAAAACCAAGGTCAACAGGGCCTGCTCTGCATTTTCATACCTGCCACAGAGCACGCCATTAATTTAATTGCTTAATTGTATCATTCAGTACACCTGTATGGAAGCATCTTCGTTTGTTTTTCCACTCATTTGTTCTGGTTTTTCCTTTTAATTTGGCACCAGTCAGTATGTGTGTGTGATTTATTATTATTATTATTATTATTATTATTATTATTATTATTATTATTATTATTATTAATAATAATAATAATAATTAACTTTTTCTGAAAATCACTAAACCCAGAAAGGCTTTATCACATGACACTTTGATTGTAATGAGATTGGAGGGATAAATAAAAGCAGAACATGTGAAAACGAGAGGATGGTGTAGACGGGAGAGTTGGTAAAATTAATGAATTCAGTCGAGTGGGCAATGAAGTTGTGTTTAAAAAAACGCTGCGCTGCTCTGCCACGATGAATGGGCTGCCACCAGATGAGTCATGAGGCACTTAGGCGGTGTAACGACATTAGACGTTATTCCAGATTAATGCTGCTGCCGTTAGCCTGTCAGACTTGGCCAGTGGGCAAGACGTGAAGCCGCCCTCTGGCTGTGTGGCTCTAGTTTACTGTTTAGTCTCTCCAGATAGACTCATTGGCCTCCCGCAATTTCCAAATGCTTCCGCGTCAACCTGTCTGTACTATACTGAGAGAGCTCAACGAGGAAATGAATGGAGCATGGAGTAACAGCACAATTAAATCTTAAAATACTGATTCAATACCAGGCTGAGTACCATTTGCTGGAAGAGGACACACTTGTAGGCTAGGACAGGTATGACTCTGAGTTTCGTCATTTTCCTGTAGCGATTGATTTTGTGAGCTTACTCACTGGCATATTTTATAATATTTTTTGTAAAAACCCGTTCAGAAATTAGTCTTTGAGAGAGGTTCGGTTACAGTGTAAAAATAAAAATAAAAAAAACTCTCAAATCCATTTCCTCATCCACGGCCGTTCATTCTGAAGTGTGCTTCACTTCTCGTTTTCGCTCGTCAACTTTCACCTACTTCCTGTATTTGCACCCCACCCCCACCCCCCCCCACGTGGGGTATCGTTGGAAAGGTACACTCATTGGGTACAACGCTGACCAGTCATTTTCGCCATCAGCAGATGATTGGCAGTTCTGGATCGACTGGAGTATGGGGTTGTCATCTGACGCGCGGCGCGTAAAAAGACGCTCGCCTGACATATCGTCATGTAACTCGAGAAACGAGGCACGGATTTGGTCGAGTGAGGTGGTGTTCGAACGGCAACAAATAGATCTATAATTTATATGTTCAGCGAATGCAGCCCTGAGCCGCTAGACACTCGCAAAGTGCCGTTACGTGTGTGCATGGGCTTGAGGGCCCGATCTTTTTTTTTTTGCTGCGACCGTCAAGGGAAAATGTCAGAATTCTTTGTTTGCCATAACATGGTAAGTAAATTAAAAAAAAACTATTTCTGGAAAATCACTCATATTGGTCGAGCACAATATATGTGACCGAACTCGCACCAATTACATCAAATAAAACTCACTGGTGACCAAGTATCCGTTCGAGAGGAAAGATCTAGTCCCGACATTAAAATTCTGATTGCACAAAACGGGCAGGATTGTAAATGGAGAACTTTTTATTCCTAAATCTACACCAATATATCTTTCACCCAGAGTGAAAATTGAGTAGTCCGCCGAGGTGGGAACGGGATGAAACGATACAGCCTTCACCTTACGGCCTACAGTGCTCTGGTTGAAGCACGTGTCGAGGTGGCAAGAAAGGGGGTGATTCTTGTAGCCAGGGTGATTCCTGTAGCCAGGGTGATTCCTGTTTCCTGTAGCCAGGGTGATTCCTGTTTCCTGTAGCCAGGGTGATTCTTGTAGCCAGGGTGATTCCTGTAGCCAGGGTGATTCCTGTAGCCAGGGTGATTCTTGTAGCCAGGGTGATTCCTGTAGCCAGGGTGATTCTTGTAGCCAGGGTGATTCCTGTAGCCAGGGTGATTCCTGTAGCCAGGGTGATTCCTGTAGCCAGGGTGATTCTTGTAGCCAGGGTGATTCCTGTAGCCAGGGTGATTCCTGTAGCCAGGGTGATTCTTGTAGCCAGGGTGATTCCTGTAGCCAGGGTGATTCCTGTAGCCAGGGTGATTCTTGTAGCCAGGGTGATTCCTGTAGCCAGGTTGCTTGCAGCTCATCACAAATGACACGCTTGCTATGGAATAGATCACCACCAACTCTCTGCACCCAATAGAATAAAACAATGTTAGATAACATAACAACAAGTGTATGAATTTGTAACTGACTTTACACAGTACATTTCGCAGAGTACATTTTACTCAAACTGAATACATTTTACTCAAACTGAGTACATTTTACTCACTTTGAGTAAAATGTACTCAGTTTGAGTAAAATTGACTCTGCAAAATTTACTGTGTAGAAAAATATTCCTTTTTGAAGTGAACACTAAAAACGTGTGAGGGCTACATACGTAGTTGCATCACTGGCCCATGTGCAGAACAGGTGGGCTCTTTTCATTTTTCAGTTTTGAATTTTCTTGTGTTTTTGCACTAGGGAGGAGAGTGAGAGTGTGCTACAACTGAAAGGGCTGACACCCACTGGGACCCTGCCTTTGGGAGTGTTGTCCGGGGGCAAGCAGATGTTGGAGACCGGTAAGTGTCTTTCATCCTTCTCCCTTCACCTCATTTTCCATGGTTCACCCTTTCAGCAGCTACTGTCTAACCAGTCGGTCTGGCACTCCCCCAGGGAAGCACCATTAACCTATAAACACTGCACCATTCTCCCTGACTTAACAGCACTGTCTCCGCATGGCCCTTAACATCCAAGATACATGGTTGTTGTATGTATTGAAGTCCGTAAGATGGGGGGGTAAGCGGTAAAGAAAATAAAGGCCCTAGAGGTGAAGTCACAGTGGCGATATGGAAAAGTGCTGTTCCCACTCAAGCTCATGGCTTCTCTTCGACGAATAGAGCTGAACATGGCACACATGTGCAAAGGTTAGTAGCTGGATGCTACTGAAGCTCCTGTTCTCAGGGAAGGATGGTAGCTGGCTGCTACTGCAGCTCCAGTTCTCAGGGAAGGATGGTAGCTGGATGCTACTGAAGCTTCAGTTATCAGGGAATGATGGTAGCTGGATGCTACTGAAGCTTCAGCTCTCAGGGAAGGATGGTAGCTGGCTGCTACTGAAGCTCCTGTTCTCAGGGAAGGATGGTAGCTGGATGCTACTGAAGCTTCAGCTCTCGGGGAAGGATGGTAGCTGGCTGCTACTGAAGCTTCAGTTATCAGGGAAGGATGGTAGCTGGATGCTACTGCAGTTCCAGTTATCAGGGAAGGATGGTAGCTGGCTGCTACTGCAGCTCCAGTTCTCAGGGAAGGTGTGGGTATTGTGTGAGATCAGTGGGCTGTTTTTGAAACATTTGAATGGCCTATCAAACCAAGATATATTGGCACTGAACACACACGGCTATTATTCAGTTGCTGTATTATTTTTATGAATAATCGGGCCATCACGGGCGACTCTATGAACACAATTGGCAGTGTTCGTGGGTGGGAAGCCGGTCGGGTCCTGGTCTGGGGGAGATAGCATGAACCTCTGTTTGTGCTACAGTGTTCGGAGGAAAAGTAGCAGTAGAAAGGCATACAAATTTTAATAAATAATGGGCCATCACTGTAGGAATCCATAGCATAATCATAAGCGGAACATACGCACATTCCTCAAATAATAAAGAAAGAACCCGCTAACTCTTCTCCAACACTCGTCCATTGGACAACCGTTTGAGAGCCAGATAGTACCATTGGTCCACTGATGGTAGTAGACCTAAAGAGGTCTCTCCTTGATGTCCCGTATAGAGAAAGGTGGCATGAGGCTTCCCTCTGCATAGTCACAACCTGGCAGTCTCTTTGCAGGGTGTTAGATCAATGGTGGCATGCCCACAGCAGGAAGCTTTGACTAGACTTTGGATTGAGCCCCCCCCCCCCCCCCCCCGTGGCGGAAAGCCTTTGGGCAGAGCTGTGGGGCAAGGAGGTCCGCCAGCCCCCTGATCTAAAGGTCAGAGCCAGGACCTGATGTGCCAGAGGGGCCTGTCAACTCGCAGAGAGAGAGCCGGGACGTTTCCCGCCACGCTGGAGGTGGACAGAGGGGCTGCAGGCAGACCGGTCAGAGGAGAAGCCACGCCCCCATCTGACCTTTTCCACAGAATGCCATTGTCTGGGTCCGCTCCCCAGTCGCAGCTTTTCCACAGGATGACACCAAAAGAGAAGGGAAAAAACATCTCACAGTCCGGCCTGTAATTCCTCAGAAGCCTGTTCCTTTTTTTAACAGCACTGTCTTCCCAGCTAATGTGAGAGAAGATTCCAAAACGCATGTGTCCCTTCCTGGACATGCAAGGCTTCACTCAAGGCTAGTTGCACCATTAGAGTTGTTTTGCAAGTGTCACCAAACAGGGCGCGTCATTATGCAGCGCTGGAATGGAGAGATTGTTTGTGGCTGAGGTTCCTGTAGCTGGAAGCCGATATCTCTCAACCAGAACTCTCATTCATCATCAACACATCAGAGCCATTTCTCTGAGAGGAGAGAGACATGGTCCAATCAACACATTTCAGAAGATTTGATCATCTAATCATGAGTTCAGCATTCAAGTCCCATACCTGTGCAACCGATGGCAATGTGCATGTGTGTGTGTGCCTGTTTGGTGTGTGTTCATCCGTGCACACACCAATCACTTTGTGTGTGTTTTGAATAGCGTGTGCGTGTGTGTGCGTGTACGTGTGCGTGTGTGTGTGTGTCAGTCTTAGGCTCTTTTAGCCCATGAGCTCAACCAAATCCCCCCTCATCTCTTCACACCTAAGCTCTCATGACCCTTTAACACCCACTCACCCACTCATTCTCCTATGAGAGTTGGACGACATTCCACTTGCATTCCACTGTCAAATGTCTGCCCAAACAGGAAGTAAACAAAGCTAATACTCATTATTTCCCCCTTAAAATATTGAATAAATAATATAATTATTTTTATAAATAATAAAATTCCATGTCATCTGTGCAGCCTCGTTTATTCTCTGTGTCCATGGAAACTATGAACACAGCCATAAAGGTATGGTTTCCTTACACAGAAATGGCGTAGCACTAAAGCCCCTTTTACTTTTCTGATAATGCATAACTCATGTTCAGACAAGCTTAATATTTGGTCATTTGTAATATTTTGGTTGCGGATGTCTGGATTTGGTAAAAATATTAGCTTTTTTGCGCAGAGCTGTTTAGGAGGCTGTGACTTACATACGTAGCTCTGTGTAGGAGTCCATCACTCACTCACTCACTCACTCACTCACTCACTCACCCACCCACCCACTCACCCACTCACTCACTCACTCACTCACCCACTGACCCACTCACTCACTCACCCACCCACTGACCCAGCCAACCACCCACTCAGTCATTACTCAGTGTAACATTTTTACCACTGACTGCAGTGAATTACACATATTATTTGACTGCGCCATCATGGGTGTTGGCCAGTTCCCTGGCCTGTGTTCATTCCTGCCCCATTGATTACATTGGGATTTGTGTTTTTTTTTATTCTGACTTTCTGATGTGATGATAATGCTGGCTGCCATTGACAAATCCCCTTTCCCCCCCCCCCCCCCCCCCCCCTCTCGCCACAACTCACATTTACATAGCCACCCTCGAGGCAGAGGAGGCAAAAGGTACGCATTGGCCACATGGATTATTAGCCCACGTGTGTCTTTGTTGTGTGTTCATGTTCACTTTTTTTTTCTTTTTCTCTAGAACAGACTATTCTTTTAACTACTTCCTGTACTTGTTTCACCCTTTTCTCTCTCACAGCCATTTCTGTTAGTCGTAATGATATTACAATCACCTGTACCACTGTGTGTAAATGGCTGCTCTTGCATCACCAGTACCTTTACTAAACTGACGGAATAAGCTAATGTAGAGAGGGCTCTAATCACTGAGGGAAAATCGGCTTTTATATAGAGCAGGGGTTTGGGCTTTGGATAGTCCCTTGTTTACAAGCAGGTCCCAGGGGTTAGAGTGGCTCCCCCACCCCGGAGAAAAGCCTGCTTACTGTAGATGTGGCTCAGATAAGGCTCCAGGCCACGGGGACCTCCCCTCCCGGAGATATTTCCAGAGCCTAATCCTGTTACGCGGCCTGGCTTGTTGCGACACTGTCTGCTCCTCCTGTTGACGTGGCAGTCTTTCATCACGGAGCAGACACCGCCACCAGCCCCGACACGAGGCACGCCGCCAGGAGATGCAGAGGGGCCTCGTTAATAGAATAGAAATACTTTATTCATCCCGAGGGAAATTTGGCACTAGTACAGATCGCTCGCAGTATTTATTTGTTTATTAAAAGGATCCCCGTTAGCTGGACGCCTTGACGTCGAGCTAGTCTTCCCGGGGTCCAAGACAGACACACACAAACGTAAAACATAGACACATACATAATCAAGCGATCCATAATAATTTATTAATCCTAATAACAAAAGGATTAAATCTATTTCATTGGTCGTAGAATTCTTTTTTAATTCAAAAGACTGAAATTAAGACAATCGTGTTCATTCTATTTTAAACTAAAGAATGTAGGTAGATTCTGAGTCGGTTCTTAAAACATGCCTTTCCACTGATGGAACTAATGTTACTTGGAAGGTTGTTCCATGAAACGGTAAACATTTAGGTAGTCAAAAACAAAAGTCCAGAAGAAGAATAAAAAATAAGACTTAAGAATAAAATACGAGGGAGCTCCAGTAGCTCACCGCGTATCTCGGCGCTATTTCGGCGTCGGGGACAACCGTGCGCGTCACGGATCTGGGGTACACGAGTTCGACTCCCGGACTCGCCGTATTTTCTCAGAGTGTCTTCCCCTGATCTATATCCCATTCAACCTGTTTCTGTCGGTCATGCTTGACCAGAAAAAGCAATAAACGCTAAAAAATGAAGCTTAAAAAAAAAATATATATATACGGTCCGGGATATACATTTTCTATGTTATGTTATGTATATACGTTCTAATATAAAATATACAGTAAAAATAGACAGAGATATACAGTAAGTGTACAGTAAAGAGTACAGTGTTCGATTTAAGAGTAAAGTAAAAGATGATCACACATATCTGGTTGTGCAAGGGTACCCTTTGTTTTGTGTTAGCCGTAGATCCACGTGAAACCTTCACGTCAGGGTGTTTGTTCACCGTCTGTCTGTTGTTCACCTTCTGGAAACATTGAATTCCCCATAGTTTCTTGCACGGTCACTTACAGTGTATTTCTTATTTGCTCATGTTTTCTCTCTGGTTTCCTTGGCTCTTGGAATCATACCGTAAGTCCTGTTTGGTGTGAGGTGTTGTTGTGTTACTGTACAGTAGCGTGTCCCACTGTTGTGCTGTTACTGTACAGTAGCGTGTTTTGCTGTTACTGTACAGTAGCGTGTGAGGTGTTATGCTGTTACTGTACGTAGCGTGTTTTGCTGTTACTGTACAGTAGTAGCGTGTGAGGTTGTGCAGTTACTGTACAGTAGCATGTTTTGCTGTTACTGTACAGTAGCGTGTCCCACTGTTGCGCAGGGTGCTAGGAGCATGTGTTGTGTTTATTGGTCGTCCTCCCTGTCTTTTGTGGGCTGTAACGTGCATTAGACCAGGGGGGGGCTGTAACATGCATTAGACCAGGGGGGGGCTGTAACGTGCATTAGACCAGGGTGGGCTGTAACGTGCATTAGACCAGGGGGGGGGGCTGTAACGTGCATTAGACCAGGGGTGGGCTGTAACGTGCATTAGACCAGGGGGGGGGGGGCTGTAACGTGCATTAGACCAGGGGGGGGGGGGGGGGGGGCTGTAACGTGCATTAGACCAGGGGGTGGGCAACGTTTGCAAGGCAAGAGATCTACTTTTCCCCTTTCCTAGGCTAGAGGGATCTACCATAGCCAGCCAAGCATGAAGATCACAGCCACTTTTTAGGCTTTATTGTTATTACACAACCCTTTTTCACGAACCTGGAAATCCATGAAGGGAATCCCAATTTAGATTTGTTGCCAGTCCAAGCTAAATTGAAGTTGGGAATATAAATATTGTTATAGTTGCATATTGTAGAGGTGGGAATTGCCAGACACAAAATATATTTTTTTGATTTGATCCCATTCAGTACATTGTGGTTTTCCACCAGTTTACTGTGTAATACTATCTGTACAAACATAATTGTTAGACTTCATGATTAAAAACTCAATAGAGTCAATAGATGTAAATGATGCTGATGCTTCCGTTTGTCACAGCATGGACTATGGAGTATTGAAATTTGTGCAGCAAATGTCTGTGCAGAATCGTAAAAAAGGTAGAATTGCGATTCATAACGTGAATTGATTATTTTGCACCCACCCCTGGCTCTTTGCAGGCCATTTTGCTCTTATGCCATGCTCACGTTGGAATTCCTTTCCACCCTGTTCCCGTCTGTTCTCTGGTTGGGAAAGGGAATCCCAAACTGATCATGACATAAGAGCAAAATGGCCACCGTGTGAATAATGAGCAGATAATTCTAATAAAAAAGGGGTCGTTTTCAGTTGTGTCTAATACCCCCTCCTCTCTTGTCTACGTATCCCCTCCAGCCATTCAAGGCTTCTCTCCCACGCGGAAGATCCGTAACTTTGAGGAGGCGCGTGGCCTGGACCGCGCCAACGAGAGGATGCCCCCTCGTAAAGACAGCCAGCAGCCGGACGGCACCGCAGTCAACGCCAACGCTCCCAACAGCAAGAACGGCACCAACGGATAGAAGGCGGATATACCCACAACCCCCCCCCCCCCCCTCCTCGGTATCGCACACTTTCACTGAGACTGTCTCATCTCCTGCCTCTCGGACAGACCAAAATTAACTGGACACACATCAGCTGGGCCATATAGGACTGTCTGGGAGAGCGCTTTCAGCCACTGGAAGAAATTACACATTTTGAGTGTTGGGTGTTGGGCTGGGGTGGGGTGGTGGGGAGAAGCGGAAAGCTGTTTTATTTATTAAATGAATTATATTGGATATATTCTGTGTATTAGCTACAAATTATCGACTGAATACATTTCTCAGTTAAAATGTTGTACGTTGATGTTATAACATGTTAAAGGTAAAAAAGAAAGAAAAAAAAACGGATGAGAGGTTTATTTTTTATTTTAGGTCATTAATGATACAGCTAGATAGTTGGATCACTCGTCCAGGAGTTAGTCAAATTAAAGATTTTCTGTTGTTCGATGTGCTTGGAAAGGGAAAACTTGGCTTAACCCTTTCACAACCACACTACAGAAGGTTAACATAGTGTGGTAGTGAAAGGGTTAACCTTCTGTAGTGTGGTTGTGAAAGGACTTTGGTCGTGTGGCAGTGAAAGGGTTAACCTTCTGTATTGTAGCAGTGAAAGGGTTAACCCTTTGGTAGTGTGGTAGTGAAAGGGTTAAATCACAATCACTGTAGCCTGAGGAGCTGTTTGGATTTTTCTATTTTTCTCTTTTCAAGAGATTGTGCACAGTGAGGACTTAACCGTGGGTCCGTTGAAATGTGTGTGTGTGGGGAGGGGGGTAATAAGGGAAGTAGATGATATCAGAAAATGACTGCGAAGATATTATTTTATACCTCCAGGGGAACTTCATTGAGGGCATTCAGTATCATTTAAGTTTGTACTAGTAAGTTGTACCAAAATACGGCAACAAAATTTGAAGCCCAAAATCACTTAATGGCATTTGCAGCTGCTTCAATGTTTTGTTCCAGTATTTTTTGTTGCAATTATTGAGTACATTTATTATTAAATAAAACTCCTGGATATAACTATTGATTCACCAAGGAAGGAAATAGTTTTATGAAGGATTGAGGATTTGTGTCATTGATAGTTGGCTGATTTGTGTCATTGATAGACTGGCTGGTTGTCATGACTTGTTAACTACCTGTGTTCGCTCGATGGTTGCTCTCGCTGAAACCAAAAAACCCCAAATCTGGTTGAAAAAGGGAAATTCAGTATGTCTTATTTCATCACTAGAACATTACCCACCAATACTCTTGCTTCCCATCTGGTTGCGCTTCGCTTGAACATTGGAGTTAAGCCAACTTGTCTACGGAGCTCAGTTGCTGCACATGGAGACTTTAGGGAAGCTGACCCGACGATACAAATTAACTACAAAGGATATCCTCAAGTTGCCCTCTTGGACAGCGGAGGACCTATTTCCCCTGGGAAGCAGTGGAATCGCAGGGGATATCGTCCCCTAAATGGACTGAAATTCATGTTCATTGTTATCATTTAGATAATTTCTGTGTTTTAACCGAATGACTGACACTTGGTTTGATTTGATGTTGTCACTCTCTCTCGTCAAACACTATGCGAAAGGGGGGGGGGGGGGAGTGCTTTTCGAGGTTTCTTTCTTGACTAAAGGCTGTGTCGGTGTCTCGAATCTATTGTCTATTTATATGCAGATGTTTCATTTTGAATCGGTTGTGATAAATACTGTATGTACATGTATGAAAAAAGGAAAACAACAAGGGAACAGTTTTGATTTAGAAAATGTAATGGTCGCGCGGCAGCGGCAGTCTGACCAGAACTAGTTGACTGAGTCATTCCTACCATAGACATATATAAAGGCTAGATGACTCACCCGCGCTGCCGGCCAATGGAGCCCGACGTTGCCACATGGCGGCCATCTTGCCACAGGCAGCACGCCCACTCATAACATGAATGTCTATGGTGCATGTACTATTGAAATAACCATAGCTTGCTAAATTTTCAACAAATGTTCAAACGGTTTGGCTTGTTATAAACGTCAGAGATGTAGTTATCATACTGCATACTTATAATGGACTTTCATATGAAAATAATTTCAACATGTCCAAGCATCCTGAATCATAGCCACATTAATAACGTTTAATAAACCAAACTGTTTGTAAATCGGTTGACAATTGAGCAAGCTATGGTTATTTCAATAGTACATACACCATAGACATTCATGTTATGAGTGGGCGTGCTGCCTGTGGCAAGATGGCCACCGGTGAACTACGCTGGAGACTTTGCCTTGCACCATCTACTAGTTATATATATCTATGATCCCTATCGGCAGGGAGGTGTTATGAAAGGTACCATTGCCTCACAAGCAGCTTTTCTCACTCCTAACAGTACTGTAATTATCTCAACCAACAGGCTTTACCATGGGAGGTCGTACCAAGCTGGGGGACCATAACTGCTCGGAAATCATTGCGCTGAGATTTGCTTTTTTTTTTTTTTTTTTTTTTTGCTGTGAAATGTTGTTCTGCTCTGAACACCTCTACTTCTCTAATGCCCACTTCCAAACCCTTTAACACTTGGATTCACTTTGTTCTCTTTTATCTGATGATATGACCAACATACCATTGCTTCATCACACCCTCTCGTCATTCAAGAAAAAAAAAAAAAAGCTTTAACATTTGCTATTCTCTTGTGAATATACCCTTTTTTTTGTAAGGCTTTGAACTATTCATGTGCCATGTCACTTTGGACACACATGCCAAGACCTGTGTGTGAACGGTGCAATGGAATGGACCCCATCATAATAACCGATTCAGGCATAATAGTCAGTGGCTATATGGAGAGATTCTAATGTTGGTAATAAATAAACGTCTTGATATCCATATCTGTACCCCATGCTGTTTCCAAAGTAAAGGTGCTCACTATTATGTTCTGGAGACCTCTGGAAATAATGTTCCTAAGGCCAAAGTATTTGGGCTTTACATTAATGTTAATTAATTAATTACCATGATGTTAACTTGAAAGAGGTTCTAGGAGGAGACCTGTGGAAGTGTCCACCCTCCCGGCCATAGCTCGCTTTTTAGCCTTCCATGGGGATGGTGTGGCAGGCTACGAGAACCTGTCCGGTTCTATACATATCTTGCAGAATGTAAAGAATATTGTTTCATTAAGAGTCCATAGCTGTAACAAAGGATGAGCTATCCTTTCGTCAAGTACCGTACTTGTCATGCAAGGCCATGAAATATTCTTTATCAATGTAGATGTAAATGCAAAACAAATAAATTCAAATACAGAGTGCTTTGTTTTCCCTGTCTTTGTGTGTGTGTGTGTGTGTGTGTGTGTGTGTGTGTGTGTGTGTGTGTGTGTGTGTGTGTGTGTGTGTGTGTGTGTGTGTGTGTGTGTTTTTAGGTATGTGAATGAAGGTGAAAATAGGAATCCTATCCTACAGACAAATTACATTTTTGTAACATGAAATCCATATCTGGGTTTTTCTTCACATAACACAAGGCCTTTGTCAAAAAATAGAAAAGCATTTATTTATGTTGCTCCTATGGCATAAGTTGTAAAACAGTGACTCAGAAATCTTTCTGCCGGTTACTATTGACATCATACTGTATCCCAACATGGTTTTAGTTAGTAAGTCTGCAACTATGTACAGTGCAAAGACATCTGAAAATATACAGTACATAAATTATAATATTTTGTATTTGTACTGTACTTGTACGTTTCTAATACAATTCACAGCAAATATACTGTAAGCAGCGATATGATCGGCGCGTTGTACCGAAGTAATCAGTATTCATGTGGTGAAACTTAGCTTTAATCAGTACCCTCATATGTGTACAATTCAGTACCATATATATATGTATATATATTTTCTTTTACAATGATATGGCTCACATCTAGGACCCAGAGTTTGTCCAGCAGAATCCCTACTACAGTATCAAAAAAGTTCCTGTTTCAAAAGAGTCTAGATCCCCTTGGAGAAAAATACTCAGTGCGTGGTTAACCTGTAACCATTAAAAAGGGAAATGTTACCCATTTTAAGAATTCACATAATGTTCTTCCTGTGCCCCAGGACAGTTCAGCCAGTATTTTTTTTAATTTATTTTTTTTATCTTTCTCCCCCTCCTTTTTCTCCATTTTTCTCCCATCCCAATGTTAGTCGTTATGCCAATTCCAAATCCCCTTCCTGGTTGTTGCGCACTCTACCCCCTACAGTCGGTCTGGGAGAGTGGAGGCTATCACATGCTTCCTCCGACACATGTGCAGCCAATCAACCGCTTCTTTTCACCTGGCAGCGCGGACTCTCACTGAGAGAGTGTAACGTGTGGAAGGATCACACTACCTCCCTTAGATTCTTTCCTCGCTGAGCAGGCGCCCCGACCGAACTGTAGGAGTTGCTGTTTACAACGACCAGGACCCACCCACCGGCTTTCCCACCCTCTAACACTGCCAATTGTGTTAGTACAACGGCCGGCCAAGCCGGAAGCAACAGCGAGAGCTGGGCTTGATACCAGTATCTCCTGCGTTAGTGGCGAGCGCCTTGCCCGCTGCGCCACCCAGCCGCCTTCAGCCAGTACTTGTGAACACGCACCACTCTCCTAAAGCTATAAATAAGAGAGACTCAGAAAGCCAATCTAGGGCAGTTCCATAGACAATGAATGGAGCTCTTGACTTTGTGAAGACATGTTTGTGTGAGGCATTACAGCCAAATTAGTTGTATATTCTATGCTAGGTCTGAAGTAGAACTAAAACCTTATTTGGGTGCGAGAGCTCACACAAACATTGTATGGCTTCACAAAGTCACAACCCCCCGGATTTTACATCCCAGTTACATCACCGATTGGAGGGTTCTCTTTCCGATTCTCTCTCATTTCTAGCTCACAAATACTGATTGGACTGTGGCACAGGAAGAACAATAATGTGAATTCTTAACGGAACACGCCAACATTATGGGAAATGCGCTTAGAGTTTGTCTGACTAGAGTCCGACAAAAAGATAGATACCAATTTCCTCTCTGCATTCAGCAGAAAGCTATCTGCAAGCTAGCCTTCTAACCTCTCCCAGTGTTTTAAGCAGATTTCCCATAATGTTCCTACAACATTGGTGACATTCTCCTTTTAAAGCTCAACTTATCTAGTTTGCCCATCCTGCATTCAGCATTTCATTGGCACAAACATACTCTTTGGAGCTCAAGACAGGATTGCAGAGCAAACTCCTGTTCTTGAAAGAATCCCAACTTCACGCTGTGGCAGATATCAGACCTTGGGTGGTGGTACTGGTCGCAGTGCCTAGGAGAGAGAGGGGGGGGGGTATTATTTTTTAACCCTTTCACTCCAAAGGGTTAACCCTTTCACTGCCACACGACAAATGGTTAACCCTTTCACAACCACACTACAGAAGGTTAACCCTTTTCACTAACACACTACAGACGGTTACAGACGGTACAGACGGTGTGGTAGTGAAAGGTTAACCTTCTGTAGTGTGGTAGTGAAAGGGTTAAATAAATAATATAATGAGCCATTTATGACTTGATCTTTATCTGTTGGCGTTACCTGCCGTGCAGCCATGAAGTTCAGGGTGGGTTTAGGTCTGTTCCCCGCCGGAGGTGGTGGAGGAGGCGGAGCTTTAGGCTTTGCTATTTTGCTCTGAAAGTGTGAAGGGTGTGTGTCAGTCCAAGTGAATGACATGTAAAATACTTGTCATAATGTCTGTCACGTCACGTTACCTTACCTGTGGCACGGCATCATGTTGACGGGGAACCGCCTTTTGGTTTGAATGGAAAATGGGGTTATCCAGCGCATGCTGCGTCTTCTTGGGATGTACACTGTTGTGTGTGAGAGAGAGGTGGGGGGTTGAGGATATGAGGTGAATGCACACACAACCACATTTCCTGAATTATAATGTGCCACCCATAGATATATATAAAGACTCACCCGCGCTGCTCGCCAACGGAGACCGGCATTGCCACATGACAGCCATCTTGCTACAGGGTAGCACGCCCACTCATAACATGAATGTCTATAGTGCATGTACTATTGAAATAACCATAGCTCGCTACATTTTCCACCGTTTGGTTTGTTAAAAACGTCAGAGATGTAGTTACCATACTGCATAATTATAATGGACTTTCATGTGAAAAATTTAAATAGTAAAAAATAAAAATCTTCCAAGCAAGAATCATAGCCACTTTAATAACGTTTGTAAATTCGTCAAGATTATTTTTGTTTGTGCAGATCACTCTGTAGCAAGATGGCTGCCGGTGAACTACGCGGGAGATTCCGCCTTGCGCCATCTAGTCTTTATATATATCTATGGTGCCACCTACATGCGAATGTGTTATTGCTTACGTTGGCAATGTGGGACTTTGTTGCCTCTTCCAGAGGAGCCCCAGCGTTGCAGCAACAGCACCCAGTACCAACAAGGAAGTGACCACTGCGATGGCGATTATAGCTTCTGCAGTAATACAGGTAACAACATTCAATAAAAACATGTCTGAGATAGTACAAAAGGGCATAACACAGAACTGTATATGACTTGACAGTGAAATCATACATAATTTTTTATGGTAGAACACTAATTGGGTCTTTACCTCTGGAAAGGCTGTTGAACTCTCCATCCTTCGTATCACAGTTAGGAGGCAACCACCCTGGTTCGCACTGGCATTCCTTCCTGTGATTGCACACCTGAGGAACACAAAGGAAATCATGTTGAAGAACATGCATTCAAGTACAGTAGGTTGTGTTCTGGGCAGCAGGCCTATACTCACAGCATGGCCATTGCATCTCGTCGAACAATTGGCAGCTCTGTAGGCTGTCTGAAGCTCCACGCACTCATTCTGACTGCATACCTTGAAAAGAAGAACAGGGATCGATGCCGACTGACTTTATACTAGTGCTGGCAAGTTGAAGAACTGTAAAATAGCAGTCCCCTTCTTACTCTTAAAAAGATTCTAAGAGGTTCCGTTACCTTTCCATCCCCACATTTAGTTCCAGAGTCCACCTGGCCATTGTCGCTTTTGTAGTCACTGTAGAAGGTTGCCTTGCAATCTCCAACCCTGACCATGCGGCCGTAGTTTGGGTACTCGTTGCCGTTGCTGCAGAAGAGTTTCCCGCACATCACATCTCTAGAGGAAAACAGAGGGAGGGTTGTCCGTGACACTGTACGCGTAGATTCATGTCACCTGACCCGGATATTAAAGGGGACATTTTCCAAATGGCATGTCACGATTAGCTGGTACTCACTGCTTCTGGCAGGGGATGTACTGATCCGATGCAGGCCGCTTACAGAAGGCATAATATATACCTCTGGTGTTCTGGTTATAGCAGTTCTCACCGCCCACCTCAGCAGCTGATGGTAGGGAAAGACAGACGTTACATGTTGATGCAAGCTTTACCAGTCTATCACTTATTGCATGGAGATTCTCCCTTGAGACCAGACCAGGCTGCAGAAACAAATTAGTGGGGGGGCATAAAATGTTCTCGGGGGGGCACAATGGTTTTTCAACACAGGTTCCCTTTTATACGTTTCAGCTGGGACAACGGCGCTGTGGCTTGCTTGCCGTTGCCCACGGTGCTGAACTAAACAGCAGAGAGGCAATTGAAAAATCTAATTTCTCTATCTTAAGAACATTCACTTATACAAAAACAGACTGAACGGATATATATAACAGACCTGCTGGGGCAGCGGACTGAGAGCAGGGGACACAGACAGGCTGGATAAGATGGTCAGGAAGGCCAGTAGCGTGGTTAGGGTGTAGCTGGACGCCCTAGCGAGGGTGGCGGAGAGGAGGAGCCTTGCTAAGCTCCAGGCCATCAGGGAAAACCCCTCCCACCCACTATACACAGACTTGGCTGACAGGAGGAGCATGTTATAGGCTCACACTACCTAAATGCAGCACTGAACGGCACAGGAAGTCCTTCATTCCGACAGCCATCAGACTTTATAAAACGCATCACTGTGCCTCACTGCATCACTGAGCACAGAGTGACAGTTACCATCTTCCTGGACTCTTACTTTTTAAACAGCACTGTGCAATATTACACCTACTGTAGACTTCAGTATATTTTTACTGTATTTATTTACTGTATCTTTTATTCTATTTTTATTTTATTTCATTTTATTCTATTCTTAGGCCATTTGTTTTGTTATTCTTATTCGTGACTTGTTCTGTCTAAATGTTTAATGTTGAGTGATTTGGAGTGTCAAATTTCCCTCAGGATAATACATTTCTACTCTATTCTATTCTATATCTTTGAAAAGTCTCCATTTATTCAACACGTCTGAATTCACTGACAAACTGAACTGAACTGACAAAAATAAAGTGCATAAAAAAGCAAACAAAATTCCTCCACAGGCTACTCACCATCGTTTGGGGACAGAGTGAAATCTTCTTAAAACACTGCCCCTCCACTTAACTCATTCCTGAACTTTTTTGTTAAGTCCTTCTCAAATGCCAACTGAATTAAATTGGCCTTGCGTCGATGAAGCATACTAAGGCGATGTTCTGTAAAGATGTTCTTGAGGGCAGAAAACGAATTCTCACAGAGTGCTGTGCTAGCTTCAGTAGTGTTGTTGTTGACATCAGTGCCCACTAGGGCTGTCCCCGACTAAGCATTTGGATAGTCGACTTTGATTGATTTTTTTTTTTTTTTTTTTTTTTTCAGGGTGGGCACAGCTGACTCAGTGGGCGGGCCAGGCCCCCCAATGCCCGCCCATGGCGCCGGGTCTGCTTGAGACAATTATATGTGACCAGGCACAGATAATAGGGTCTTGTTAAACAAGCTTAATTTTGTTTTACATTATATGAAAGTACAGGTTCTTACCTTCAAAATAAGCCATCACTTGTACGAATCGGGCGGATACATTTAAATCTATGTCTTATTAACAAAGATGATAACACAATAGTGGTGGCTGTTCTCTTAAGATGCATGCAGAACTACAAATCGTTGCCACCTAACACCTTTTCCAGGTGAAAGGCATTCACTGGTAGGGAGGTAGGTGCGCGAAAGTTACCATAGCTCAGCATATGTACCCCGTATCTACGTGTTTGGGAGACTCGGGTGCATAAAAACCTGATTATGATCATGTAAAGTAGGCATGTTTGAACTGGACCTGGAATACTCACACGAACCGTACATCTTGACACACTGGTCTGTCCTCTGCGGACACTGTCCACTGTAACAGTAGCCACGTCCTCCATTGCAGGGGAGGCCGTTGACCGTGAAGACGTCCTCAGGACACGTGGCGTCCTTCCCAGTGCAGTACTCTGCCAGGTCACAGTCATCGTGCTTCCTGCGACACTCTCTGGACCGAGGCAGAATCTGTGGACATCAATAACCCTTTCACTACCACACTACCAAAGGGTTAACCCTTTCACTGTGACAATACAGAAGGTTAACCTTTTAGTACCACACTACAGACGGTTAACCTTATGCAATGTATGAAAATAGGTTATTTCTGTATACGTTTTTTTTTTTTTTTTTTTTTAAACTATGTGTAGGCACTGTGGGCGGCTACGTGGCGTAGTGGGCAAGGCGCTCACCACGAAATCTGGAGACGCTGGGCTTGCCTGTTCGAGCCCAGCGCTCCACATTTGCTTTCAGTTTAGCTGGTCGTCCGTACTAATACACATTGGCCGTATTAGGGGTGGGAAACTGATGGGTGGGGATCGGGCGTTGTGGACAGCGACTCCTACAGGTCGGTTGGTGCGCCTGCGCAGTAGAATCAGGAAGTGTCGGGGGCAGCGTGAGCCTCCCACGCATTACTCCTCGCCACTGAGAGATCGAGCTGCGCAGGTGAAAAGATGCGACTGCTGTTACCTCAAGTACCGGAGGGGACTTGTGCTATGTATGACTTAGTCCACATTGCAGCCGGCTTGTGGGAGGCAAGAAACAGCGTTTGTGACAGGGGAGGGTTGAATTGGATGATACGAAATTGGGATGGGAGAAAATATAGAAAAATTGGAGAAAAAGTGGATAAAAAAGAAAACTATGTGTAGGCACTCAGAAAAGGGGTCACAGGTCCATTTATGGTGGGTCCTAGTGAGTACTAGTATGTATTGTAATGAGTCTGAGTCCCAGGGTGAGACCTAATGTATTCAATTTGGGCCCTGGGTTAAAAAATATGTTTAACCCTTTCACTACCACACTACAGAAGGTTAACCATTCACTACCACACTACAGACGGTTAACCATTCGTCTGTAGTGGGGTAGTGAAAGGGTTAACCTTGTGTAGTGTGGTGGTGAAAGGGTTAACCTGCTGTCGTGTGGCAGTGAAAGGGTTAACATTCTGTATTGTGTGGTAGTAAAAGGGTTAACCCGTTGAAAGGGTTAAGAGCCCTTATACTACACACAAAGTGTTTGTAATACACGCCATGCCCACCAGGGGGTGGTAGCATCCCGGACGTTAGGGCAACAAAACCACATGGCAGAAGGTACTGTAGCTCCTCACCTGACAGTCCTCACAACACTCTCCTGCAGCGCAGGCCGAGCCTTTTGTCAGTGTACAGGAAGTGGCGTTGCAGCACGGGTTGTTGCACTCCTGAAAAAACACCAAACCCAAAAACACACTTTAAAGGATGAGTTCAATCGTTTTTTAATCCAGGTAATTGTCTGGCATGATGTTGAGTAGTACAGGCTTTTTAGTTCCTCTGTAGAACATATGATGATACTGTGAAATTCTTGTTTTGAAAAAAGACATGCATCATAATTTTTGAAAAAGGACACCTATCATAATTTTTGATAAAGGACGCATATCATGTTTTTTTTTAAAAGGACACGTTTCAGGTTTTTGAAAAAGGACACCTATTGTGGTTTTTGAAGGCTAAAACACTTGCCCCATTGGATTGCCTGGTGAGAGGATGCAGAGCAGAGCTACGTTTCTCAATACTAAAGTCATCAGTGAAATAATCATGGCTTAGGCAGCAGCCTAAGTTAGGCTATAGGCCTACTAGTTAACATCATGTCAGACAACACCTAATTGCTTCATTGCTAGTGTGTCTTATCTGACCGACAGGTCTGGACAGATGTATTGTTTTGCACAAGGAACTTTCTTTCACTGGACACCATCTACTTGAGCGATAATAATTACAAGTATTTTTGCTTGCATATACGCTGCTATAAGCTGAGATGCAAACATGCGGCTTATGTTGTCACAACCAAGAGGTTTATCATTTTACATATAGATCTTGTTATAGAGCTTTAGAGTCAAAGTAATGCAGGTAGGTAGGAGATTTATCAGAGAATGTTTCTCAGGGCAACATGTTGGTGCTTGTCAGAGGTGTTTCGTAGCTTATAGTATTCCTGGGGCTGCCTCTGGGCTGGGAAAAATAGGCAAGACCAGGCAGACATACAGTAAATGTTAAATCTTTCTCCCAAAAGTGTTAGCCTTAAAGGGGCACTTCACACATTAATTTAGTTTGACAGTTATTGAGAGTACATGAGTTTGAACATGGCCACCAGTGATGTCATCGGGCCACATTATGAGTTGTGTTAATTACAGCTCAACTCAATGATAATGTAGCAGTCCCTATAAGACAATGTATTGATATTTGTCCATCTACATCATTTCATGGAGCTGTAATTAACACAACACAAGGATTCAATGTCTCCAATGCCATCACTGGTGGCCATAGTCAAACTCATGTACTCTCAATAACTGTTCAACTAACAATTTGCAGGGGCGGCTAGGTGGTGTAGTGGGCAAGGCACTCGCCACCAACACAGGAGACGCTGGGTTCGAGCCCAGCTCTCGGCGTTGCTACCAGCTTGGCTGGTCGCTCATACAGTGGCAGTGTTAGGGGTGGGAAAGCTGGTTGGTGGGTCCTGGTCGTTGTAAACAGTGACTCCTACAGTTCGGTCGGGGCGCCTGCACAGCGAGGGTAGGATCTGGAGGGAGGTAGTGTGACCTTCCACATGTTACACTCTCCCAGTGAGAGTCCACGCTGCCAGGCTGGCTGCCGGCTGGCTGCACATGTGTCGGAGGAAAGCATGTGATAGTCTCCGGCCTCCCGGACCTACAGTAGGGGGGGGGGGGGGGGTGCGCAACAACCAGGAAGGGGGTTGGGAATTGGCATAACGACTAACAGTGGGATGGGAGAAAAATCGGAAAAAGGAGGGGGGGGAAGATAAAAAATAATAATAAAAAATAACAATTTGCATTGTTTTTTGGTGAAGTGCCCCTTGATTGGCCAATTTACTTATTTATTAGGGATCAGAGCCCAGACTGTATACTGTCAGATCTCAAGATGTCTTTTTGCTGTCTGTCCCAAATGCTCGGACAGAGATGTGAAAGAAAGCTTGTATGCTCTCTGATACCTCAGTTTGGAACAGCCTGCAGAAAGACTTGAAACTAAAGGAGTTGGTAACTCTGTCTCAACTTAAAGCACTTGTACAGTAAGCTCAATGGTTAATGATTTTATTGGTGATTGTTTCCATTCTTTGGTTTCGATATAGTTTTATTTTTTTAGGATTGTGATGCATATACTGGTCTCCCTTCTCCATGCTGTATGTTTCTCTTTCATGCTGGTCTCCCTTCTCCGTGCCATATGTTTCTCTTTCATGCTGGTCTCCCTTCTCCACGCTGTATGTTTCTCTTTGATAGTGTGTCTGCAGAGGTGGGAAGTCACAAGTCAAGTCGAGTCGCTGCTAAACGTCAAGCAAGACAAGTCATTGCTCAGGTCAAGCAAGTCACATGTCAAGTCACCATGAAAGATTTGTTTAAAACGAGGGGGTACAATGGTGAGCCGTATCACGAGAAAACTGCTCCTGTTAGTTATTTATTTTGTTAGTTAGTTAGTTAGTTAGTTAGTTAGTTATTCACTACAACTAGGGATGAGTATCATTAGGATTTTATCAATTCCACTATTGATACTGCTTATCGATACCAATACTTATCAATACACTCAAGACATGTTGTGAAAAGCCCTGGAAAAGGCAAAAAGCACTTCAGTGGTAACAAGGAAATTATAATCCCACTGGTGGAACATAAATCAGCTACATGGTCAATCTCACAAACGACCTACATTTACACATTGAAACGGAGAGGTTCACACTTCCCACGACTAGAAACCCCCTCAGCTTCATCTGAGAGCAGTATAGGCTCACATGCTGCACTGTGGTGAAGGGCTGTGGGGCAAGATAAAGGTTACATATAAGATATGCAGATGTGTGGCCCTTGAGCAGGACCTATTTACATATTATTTCAGAGAACAGGACTTGAAGAATTGTACATCCAGAAAGAAAAAGTTAATATTGGCATTGATTAATTAAGGAGGCCGTTTTCCAGCAGTTTAAAGAGAAATGAGTCGTTGAGATCTGATGGAAGCGAAAACATACAGTTTGATTAAAGACGAGCTCGGTACTGAGAATTATGTGAAATGTAACCTCCCCAAGAGGAAAATATCTTTGTGTGCCCAGATTAGTTAGATTAGAATATTGCCTTTACATTTGGAAACTGGACTGGTTATGTTGGCACCGAAGAACAGGATGTTTGTCATTTATGTGGGCTAAATTAAATAGAAAATGAATACATTTTGTAACGCGTGCCGAGGTTCACTCCATCTCCCCCAGATCCCCTCCCCGCTGAACAGGTGCACCCCGACCAACCAGTAGGAGGCGCTGATGCAATAACCAGGACTAGTATCCTCTCCGCCTTCCCGCCCACAAACACTGCCAATTGTGTTCGTTGGAACGCCTGACCAAGTCGGAAGTTGAACCCAGGTCACTGCAGTGGTCGGCGAGTGCTTAGACCTCTACACCAGGGGTTCCCAAACTTTTCAGGCCAGGACCCAGAAAATAAGGCGTCAGAGAGCTGCGGCCCAATGCACATCGTCAGGCTTTTTTTTTTTGTTTTTTTGCCAGGCGACCGATTTTTTAAGCCAAATATCATTTCAATCCTATTAAGTTAGTTCAAGTTAGTTATTCATTTATATGTGCTATTTATGAGAGGGCTAACTTGTTGCAAAATAATAATGATAATAATAATAGCCTCATTAAAATACTATTGTTGCTTCGGTTGTTCTCAGCGTTTTATGTGCATAATCTGTTATTTAGTTTGAAATGTTCGTTGAAATAAGTAGATTTTTCGTTTTTGTTTATTTATTAAGTTAATATAAAACCATATAGTCACATTTTAGAATACAATAGAATAGAATTTTAGAATACAACTAGAAACACTGTCCTGGCCTGCTTCTAAGTTCAGTGGCCTGACAAAAAAGAAATTGGATTTTTTTTTTTTTTTTAGAGATCATCTCGCGGCCCACCCACCTTTGGGTCGCGACCCCGACTTTGGGAACCACTGCTCTACACTATATCCAGACGCCCCACGAGAGCCTGAGCCATCACTCTGTGACCGCCACACACCACAAACAGACACTGCTTGGTGAGAAACTCCGGATGCTATACCGGATGAGCAGACTAGACACTGTTATAAGAAAGCAGAAATAATACATTCATGTGAATGTGCTGCTGGATCAACAGTTACAGTAAAAGACATGTTGAAATGCTGCGTGTCAGCTGACACGGAGTGTTGGACGTCCCGTGATGAAGACCGGGAGGATGCGACCCTCTTTGCGCCGCCCCTTTGCCTCAAATAGATCCGCTATCAGCTCTATCTTTAATCTCTCAAAATGTTCAGTTGCTATCGCTATCCGCTCTATCTTTAATCTTTCAAAATGTTCAGTTGCTATCGCATGCACTTATCTGTGTTTCACTACACACATGAGTGCATGCTTATGTAACAGAGGTACCGCAGTCTATCCACAGTCACGTGGTACAAGTAGTTCGGTGGCTGTGGATGGTAAGCGGTACTGCAAGTAAATTCACTCCCCAGAGGCATCCAAACTGAGCGCTTAGAGGGGATATCCTTTCTTGGCGCAGCGGTTTGTGATGTCGGCCCCGGTGCGGGAGACCGGGGTTCAACTCCCACTCAGGGCAATCCCTTAACAGGGGTCGAATCGGAATTTGAAACACAACGCAGAGCAATACGAGACCGGTTACACTTACCAATTGTTCGCCTGTTTTTACTGCAACACTACTATCACCGACATCTAAGAAGGGAGATCCCCCTTCTAAGGTTTCTCTCCTCCACATTGCCTGTGGTGCATTTTCCCTTATTGCTAGGTTTTAGTGAGTTTTTCCTTACCTTCGCGTGGGGTATGTCTGGGAGTGTTGCATTTATTTTGCATTTATTTTAAATATTTTGGACCTTATGGTGTTCTTGTTTTGTTCTTGACTTATTGTGATGTTTCTTCTTGACTTAAAGACGACGTGTCCGGCCCATGGGGACTTTAACGTGTGTTGTCGGGCCTTACAAATAAATTTGATTTGATTTAAAGGGGCAATTCACTGAAAAACTGCTGATTTATTTTGCACATCATCTTGCATAATACTGTATCCCAAAACAGTTTTTTCCCCAGTTTTGCTTACATTAATTTACAGTAGTTTGACAGTAATTGCGAGCTTATGAGTTTTGGATATGCCCTCCAGTGATGTCATTGGATGACATTGAATCCTTGTTTTGCGTGTACAGCTCAATGCTGACCCTATTTCATTTGTCATTTGTATTTGTATTATATGAATGCTTAATATTGATTGGATTTAGATAAAGTCATTGAACCGTCGTATTTGTCATAATAGGGCATTCTGGAACCTAGAACCTTCTAGAACGTTGTGGTGATGTCATAATAGATCTTTCTGGAACATAAAACAGTCCGGAATGTGTGGGGTGAGGTCATAGTAGGATGTAAAATATTCTGGAACCACCGTATGACGTCATGATAGAAGATTATGGAACCTTCGTGATGTCACCGTATGAGGTCATAACCGAACAGTCTAGAACCTTTGGGTCTCTATATAAGCGGGTGTTTCCTCAGAACAGCAGTTGCATCTTCGACCAGACTGGACGGGACCGAAAGGATGGACTCAACAATGAAGGAAGGAACAGTACGAAGGAACCTCATGTGTCGAGTCTGCGGTGAATTTGGAGACTGGGAAAATACAGTTTTCTTACCTTGTAAGTAGTATGTGTAGTATTGACAGGAATATTTAGGAAAGTAGATTTAGGACCACTTCTGTAAAGAGAGACTTTGCAAATAAACCATTTGGATATCTTTACTTTACACTGGAGCGGCTGTGGACATTGCTTTTATTTCTCAACGGACGTACTACTCACAAGTAAGTGAGTGACAATAAGGAAGTGGACCGTAAGTCCCGAGTACTAGTTGACTATGGAGGGCTCCAAGTCTTCCAGCACCACCATGCAGGTGAGCTTCGTCTGCCAGCGGTGCAGTCAGCCTCTCAAGCTGGACACGTCCTTCAACGCGCTCGACCGGGTCACGATCCACGAACTCATCGCTCCATTGGTCACGGTGACCCCCAGCACACAGGCTGACGGCCATGAAGGGGAGCCGGCACCAGAGGAGAACTTTGTGGAATCCAAGCAAGATGGAGTGGCCAGGAAATACATTCCTCCTGCAAGGATGATGTCCACAGAGAGCGCCAACAGCTTCACTCTGATTGGAGAAGCTTCTGATGGTGGCACCATGGAGAACCTGAGTCGAAGGCTGAAGGTGACCAGTGACCTGTTTGACATCATGTCAGGCCAGGCTGAGGTGGACCATCCTCTGTGTGAGGAGTGTACTGACACCCTGCTGGATCATCTCGACACGCAGCTCAACATCACAGAGAACGAGTGTCAGAACTACAAGCAGTGCTTGGAGCTGCTGTCTCAGCTGCAGGTGGAGGAGGAGGAGAGCCTGCTGCTGGAGCTGCAGCAGCTGAGGGAGGAGGAGGAGGCTCTGGTGCAGGAGCTGGAGACGGTGGAGGAGCAGCGGGCCGCTGTGGCCCAGGACCTGGCCCAGGGGAGGAGTCACTCCCTGCAGCTAGACACAGAGGAGCTACAGTATCGGAAGGAGTACAGTGAGTTTAAGAGGCAGCAGCTGGAGCTCGACGATGAGATGAAGAGCGTCGTCAACCAGATGAGTTATTGTCAGATTCAGCTGGACCGTCTGAAGAAGACCAACGTCTTCAACGCCACCTTTCACATCTGGCACAGCGGTCAGTTTGGAACCATCAACAACTTCCGTCTGGGGCGACTGCCCAGCGTCCCTGTGGAGTGGAATGAGATCAACGCAGCCTGGGGACAAACGGTCCTGCTGCTGCACGCGCTGGCTAACAAGATGGGCCTGCGCTTCCAGAGATATCATCTTGTCCCATATGGAAACCACTCTTACCTGGAGTCCTTGACGGACAAGTCCAAGGAGCTTCCTCTCTACTGCTCGGGGGGTCTGCGTTTCGACCACGCCATGGTGGCCTTCCTGGACTGTGTGCAGCAGTTCAAAGAGGAGGTGGAGAAAGGAGACACAGGCCTCCGTTTGCCGTACAGGATGGACGTGGAGAAGGGGAAGATCGAGGACACCGGAGGGAATGGCGGCTTGTATTCCATCAAGACTCAGTTCAACTCAGAGGAGCAGTGGACCAAGGCCCTCAAGTTCATGTTGACCAACCTCAAATGGGGTTTGACCTGGGCGTCCTCGCAGTTCTACAACCGATAGTGGGGTTTGGCCTGGGCGTCCTCGCAGTTCTACAACCGATAGTGGAGTTTGGCCTGGGCGTCCTCGCAGTTCTACAACCGATAGTGGGGTTTGGCCTGGGCGTCCTCGCAGTTCTACAACCGATAGTGGAGTTTGGCCTGGGCGTCCTCGCAGTTCTACAACCGATAGTGGAGTTTGGCCTGGGCGTCCTCACAGTTCTACAACCGATAGTGGGGTTTGGCCTGGGCGTCCTCGTTAGTATAGTGGTGAGTATCCCCGCTCCTTGGGTTTTAGTAGTTGGTAATTGTTTCTAGATTAGAAGGACAATTAGGGGCCGGTGTAAGATCCAAAGCTATATATATTTCGGGTATTGTATTATATGAATGTTTAATATTCATTGGATTTAGATAAAGTCATGGAACCGTCGTATTTGTCATAATAGTCATGGAACCGTCGTATTTGTCATAATAGCCCTTTCTGGAACATAGGACATTCTGGAACGTTTGTGTTGACGTCATAATAGGACTTTCTAGAACATAAAACATTCTAGAACCACAGTATGACGTCATGATAGAAAGTTACGGGACCTTCGTGATGTCACCGTATGAGGTCATAACCGAACATTCTAGAACATTTGGGTCTCTCTATATAAGCAGACGTTTCCTCAGAACGGCATGGGTGGCGATGAGATGGAGGGTTCCCCCTCTTGGGGGGGCCCTCCAAGAGAGGAGATGATGTTTGTATTGTGATTGTATGACAAGAGGAGCAGAGAAGAAGGAGACAGAGACGATAGAAATGTGTTTTGAAGATGAGAAGAAGAAGAGGAGTGTAAACTTTCTCAAGTGTGGGCGAAGCAAGAATTGTGGAGGGCAGTAATACGCCACGATGCGTCTACACTGCCGGAAATTCAAATAAGAAGAAGAAGAAGAAGAACGGCAGTTGCATCTTCGACCAGACTGAACGGGACCGAAAGGATGGACTCAACAACGAAGGAAGGAACACTACGAAGGAACCTCATGTGTCGAGTCTGCGGTGAATTTGGAGACTGGGAAAATACAGTTTTCTTACCTTGTAGTAGTATGTGTAGTATTGACAGGAATATTTAGGAAAGTAGATTTAGGACCACTTCTGTAAAGAGAGACTTTGCAAATAAACCATTTGGATATCTTTACTTTACACTGGAGCGGCTGTGGACATTGCTTTTCTTTATCAACGGACGTACTACTCACGAGTAAGTAATTTGACCAGTGGAGTGGAGCCCCGGCCCTCACACCACCATTTCATTTGGCTGCATTCATGGAGGACATAATTCAAACATTAACTCTCAATAACTGTCAATTCATCTTAAATCTTAAATTTAAGGCTTGAGAGAAAATCATCCATCGTTTTGACCCGGAGAGTGGGGTCTTGTGTGTTGTGGGGTCGATGTGCGGGGGGTGGTGTTCTTTGGGACATGGGAGGTAACGGACTTGGCTCGGTGGGGGGGAGCCCCCTGCACTCTCCTCTACTGGGCCAGGCCCAATCAATTCAAGGGACCCGTGTCGCTGGGGCCCGGCTCCGTGTATAGAGGTCCTGGGATATGGGGGAGCCCTATCTCTCTGGGTGGGAAGGGGGGGATATTTCTTTATTATTTCTGTTATTTGAATGTATTGTCTGATGTATGTTTGTAAACTAAAACTGCAAATACAAATTTAATTTTCGCATTACTCCTTTTGACCCCAACCGCCTTCCAAAGCTTCGACATCTAGCGGTGGTGGCTGGTGGTATGTTTATGTTCCTGATCACTCTGACATGCAGACTGGGATGATAATGAGTGACCAGGCATCCCCTGAATGGCTTATTTCTAGGGGTGTAACGGTACACAAAAACCACGGTACGGTACGTACCTCGGTTTTGAAGTCAATTGGTTCGGTACGGTTTTCGGTACAGTGGGGGAAAGTTTGGCTTTCCATGTTCCACTCAGGGGTGATGTAGTGTGCAGTAACTAATTGTACTTGTAGGGCTGTCAATGAATATTCTATATTGAAATTAATAATCGACTTGTAAAAAAAAATATATATAATAATAATTATATTAGATTGTGAAAAAACAGCCCCCGGTGGACGGTCGTTAGTGGTTAACATACCGTTGTATTCGTTCGGTACACTACACAGCCGTTCGGTACGGTACGGTACACACTGAAACTTGTTCGGTTCGGTACGGATACGTGTACCTTTACACCCCTACTTATTTCATAATACAATGTTTTTTAACTGACTTTTGGATTAAACCAAGTTGTAAACAATCAATGGTTCAATGATCCTTGCCAGCGAAGCAACAAGTATTACTTTGTTAACAGAGATTGCCAGAAGTAGCTGTCTTCCAGCAAACGACATTGTTACAACAGAGAACATTTAATGCCTAGATAACCTGGATAGTAAAGTGCTGAGAATGACTGCTGGTATTATAGCATCTCCTATATGTCATATTATGAGTAGATGTTTGGATGTGGGTCTATTTCCAAAGATGTGGAAGGAGGCTAAGGTTTTTCCTTTACCTAAGGATACCAAATCTGCTTTTAATGAGGGAAATTCTAGACCTATAAGTATTTTACCTGTCTTGAGCAAAATCATGGAAAAGTTGGTGCATTCACAAATTCAAGAGTATTTTGTTTTAAACAAGCTTGCAACAGATTCTCAACATGCCTATAGAGCTGGTCACTCTACTTCTACTGCCTTGATACAGATGACTGATGACTGGCTTAAAGCTATAGATAACTCTATGTTGGTGGGAGCTGTGCTGTTAGATTTTAGTGCTGCATTTGATGTGCTGGACCATTCTCTACTGGTTGATAAACTTAAATGTTATGGTTTTAACTCTTCTGCTTTAAAGTGGATACTAAGTTATTTGTCCTCTAGATCACAGAAGGTGTATCTAAATGGCAGCCTGTCCAGTAGCAGAGGTCTAGAGTGTGGCGTGCCGCAAGGAAGTTGCCTAGGACCTTTGCTCTTCTCTGTATTTACGAATGACCTATCTTGGGCTACCAAATGTGCTACAACAGTTCTTTATGCAGATGATTCAACATTGTATTACGCGGCAACATCATGCAATGTACTTAATGAAGTTTTGAGTAGAGAACTTAAAGTTGTGCATGACTGGGTAGTATGTAATAGACTTGTCCTTAATATCTCCAAGACTAAATGTATTGTGCTGGGAACAAGGCACAGGTTATCTACAAATCCAAAGCTTCATTTAAACTTGTGTAATTCAGCAGTTCAACAAGTTGAAAGTACTAAACTCCTTGGAGTGATGCTGGATTGCACTCTGTCTTGGTCTCAGCATATTAATTATATTGTTTTAAAAATGGGAAGAGCAATTGGTATTTCCAGGAAATGTGCTTCTTTTGTTGCCCGTCCCCTTTTATGTCAGATAGTGCAAAGTTTAGTTTTATGTCATCTTGACTATTGCTCTGCGATGTGGTCATCTGCTGCCAGTGGTGACCTCAGGAAGCTCCAGGTGGTCCAGAACAGGGCAGCACGGTTGGTACTGGGCTGCTCACTAATGTGAGCCGTATGCATGCCCGCCTCTCTTGGCTTAACGTTGAAAATAGATTGTCTTTTAATATACTTGTGCTGTTCAAGTTGGTCATGAGCAGTAAGACTCCTGTTTTTATACATAATCAGATTGTTTTTAGTAATACTGTGCACGAGCATTACACTAGAGGTTCCAGTAGTGGGCAGCTTGAATTGCCAGGTCCTAGAACCAGCGCTCTGGGGAGATCTTTTATTTTTAGAGCATTAACTCTGTGGAATGGCCTGCCTCGGAACCTCTGCTGCATTTACAGTAGATTCACTTTTAAAAAGAATCTTAAATTGTTTTTAAATTGTTTTTAACACTGTAAAGTGTTTTTTTGTTTTTGTTTTACACTAATGTAATTTTAGCTATATTAATTGTTACAGTAGGTTCATTATGCATTGTGTGTACTGACTTTTAATAATTTTGTTTTTTTGCAATGGTGATTGTTTTTGTGTTTTTTTGTGTGTGGACCCCTGGGCCCTGTTTCATGTACGTGGTTCAACTAAGTCGATCAACATGTCCATTATCCAGCTTCAGTTAACCCGATGTTCAAAGCCGGGATTTTCCTGTTTCACAAAGGAGGATTCAGTCTCGTTAACTCAAGCCAGACTTGAGAGTCAGGCTCAAGTCAGGCTAGATGCGCGCTCCCGTTTTAGGTGGAAAGCCAGCACGTATCGATGGCAGAGACCCTGATTCTCAACGGCATTGATTGATTAATTGATTTAAGACTTTATTGACAGATTGCAATAGGCTCAATCGCCTCGCCGACAAGTTAAATGCGTTATCTATAGGCTAATTCTAAGTCCCTCATTACCTCAATCAATCAGATTATATTTCTTTAAACTTGCCTGCTGGATTGAATAATCAAATGAGATCTTGCTAGCGAAAATAACTAGTTAACTGTTATACAGAATTACGAGACGGCTTTCTTGCCCATTGATTGATGTATAGTCAATATTTAACTTATCTCCAATGTGGTCCAACGGGTTGTTCTTTTGACTTCCACACGGACGACCCGGGTTCAAGACCGGGGTCCTTCTTTTTGCAATATAGGAATAATTCAATTTGGTGCACGTTGAGAGCTATATAAAGAATGACATCCTCAATGCATGTAGATTTATAATATTTTAACTTAAAACCAGGCTACTTTGGCGTATAATCATTAATATTATATTCAAAAAAATCATATTGGAAACACGGGGATTTGAACCCCGGTCGGTGGATTGGGAGGCTTGAGCACTACCGCTGGGCCACTGGGCCAGATGGGATAAATTCATTGTTTATACATTAATGAACGAGAGACCCGTGTTTAGAATATCCTTTGTTTTGAATGAAGTTTATCTCTTTATCCTCATTCATTAATGTGACGTCAACGGCTCATTCAATTTCTCAAATCCGTCAAACAGCGCATCTCATCAGACATCTTAATCCCAGTTACAATTAAAATAACCACATCATGTGTACATCGCACGAGCGAGCGCCACCGTCGCCACGGTATATATAACGTGCATTATTTAGGACAAAGTGAATTTAATATCAGCATTTTGGGTCTATTTTACATTTCAAAAGCCCCCTCTGGAAGAATGGAGCACAAAAACGTAATTCAGAATGGTATAATGCAGATCGTAGACTGTGGGAATAGTTTCAGGAAACGGGCTGTCACTTCTTTGCGGGGGCGTGGCGATAGTTCAGGCTAACTTGAACTTGAACTCTGCTTTCGAGCAGGCTCAAACTTTTGGATATGTTGTCATGGTGATTTGGGAAATCCACGTACATGAAATCGGAAAGTCAGGCTAACCCAGTTATCCAGCTAAAGTTATCCGGCTAACTCGGTTATCCCGGTACATGGAACGGGGAAGACTAGCTGGTTGCTATCGCACCAGCTAATGGGGATCCCTAATAAAATCAAATCAAATCAAATCAAATCAAATGTATGCACAAAATGTATCACTATTCAACGTTATTGAAGACTCCTGCGACTGATAAGTACTCATGATTACTTTCCATAACCATTTTTTCATGTATTTCTTTATGACCGCAGCCCCTAAAGATGCATTTTGCGACCTATTTTTAATCTGTGTTAATCATGATTAACACAAGCCTATTATGTGATTCACGGTTTAAAATATTGTATCGATTAACAGCCCTAATATATATATATGTTATACTGTGCATTTCTCCAGACCTCTCTTGGCACAGCCTGAGGCATGGCCAGCAATAGAGCCCCCTACCCTGTACCCACTTAACCCTTTCACTACCACACTACCAAAGGGTTAACCCTTTCACTGTGACAATACAGAAGGTTAACCCTACACTCTACACTAAATCTCTGGGTAACATTGGGTCTCATTCTCGAACGAATTTACAACAAAAAATTTCGTCTTAGCCAGATTTCGGCCAATTTAAGACATATTAGGGCTGGGAGCGGGAGTCCCCAAATTTTCCTGAGATCAGATTTGATCGTGGCTGAGAGCAGATTTAAGAGTGCTGAGGAGCAGTCTTATGATTGATTGACTAATTTAAAATTGTATTAACTTGACAGACTGTGTTCTCATAGTGATTCCTTCATTTCAACGCTACAGGCCTCCTTGGAATTAATTACTTAATCATAATTAAAATAAATATGACAATATTTGTACGATAAGAAATAACGCATTTGATGTCGGAAAATTAATAATATGGATTCATCTGATCACAGGGCAGCTGCTTAACCATATCTGAACCAGCTATTTTGGACAAATGTATAATTACTTTAATTACTCAGATATTCAAACACAATTATGCAATTATTGTGAAATGATTGAAAATAATAATTATTTAATGCCTTCTGTGGAATTTGTATTTCTTATTTGTTACACATCTGTTTTAATGATTAATTATATACATTTGAAAGAATGCAAGTCAACATGCAATGTATCCCATTGATTGGTATACAATGGGACAGACCTTTGTTTGATTGATTGATTGATTGATTGAAAACTTTATTAACAGATTGCAGAATGGGTACAGTACAGTACAGCGCAATTACATACAATTGTTAAGGGGATGCAGACCAGAGAAAGACTTTCGTCTTGTTTACATCAGGGTCCCCCATTTTCAATTCATCATAACATATATGACACACACGACACAGATAGACAGTACTGCTACATCTATACATTTATGACATACCAGATTTGCAAATACAGTACTGTTTGTGATACAAAAAGAGTCCAGAAAAGAGAGTACATTTGACGTAGAAACTGTTGGAGGGGTGGGTGGGTACAAAACTGTACATTGGAATATTGACAAAACCATACTTGGTAATTTACTGTACATTGGAGGGGGTTGATATAGCTATAAACCTGCATTCCTTCGAATATATCATTAATCAATTAAACTTATATTGAAATACACTATATAGCCTATACACCAACACTGAAATGACAGTGGATAATTAAATAAGAACTAAAGCTAATTGGTGGAAATAGACTGCATTAATATTCCATAACAAGTCTTGTGTGTGCCTACGAATGAACAGTATAGGCTTAATTATGGAATAATAAGCCATACTGCGTTCATTCATTACGCCCGCCGTAGGATATTATATTTAGAGTTGTTCCGATACCGATACTGGTATCGGAAAAGCCGCCGATACTGGCTAAAATGCTGGTATCGGTATCGGCGAGTACCCTCTAATGCTGCGCTCCGATACCATATGACGTAATTTATCAACAACACTGTGGTCTGTTGAGTAAGCATTATAAAACAAACGTGTGCTTAATCGATTAAAGTGTCAATGCCATTTGTCATTTTAACAGCAGATACTTTCTTAAATGGCATCGTCCCGACAGAGCGGTGTTGACGGAGAGCTCATGGGTTCGCTTGGTGGCTGGTGTTATTAGCGTCAGCTAACCGAAAGCTAGCTTTAACATTACCTTGGCTAAAGTTGGGGCTATTCATATAATCCAGCAATAATGGCTGCAGACCTGCAAGCAAAGTACAGCAAGTTGGCAAAGGAGTATTCCAAGTTAAATCACAATGTCACCAGTAACGTTACAGTCTTCTATGGTCTTCCCATATACCGGTAGCTCATGCTAGCTAACGGTAACGTCGTCATTGCACAATTGCACGTCGCGTACACAATTAATGACATGTTGCGGACAGCCATATCGGCGACAATGTTTAGCTTTTAGTGCCAAATGATAAGAGTCTGAGGCGGAGTCTCAAAAGAGAATGTTGAATATTTATTGTGCAAAAATCACAACAGATACGACTGCTACTGAACGGAGCCTTGTAGACAGACTGAGTAGGGTATATCTGCAGAGCCAGTGGGTAGCGAGTGCAGCAACGTATAATGTCCGTGTGGATCATTGGAGTAGGGTATATCTGCAGTGCTGAAGCCCCATACTCATTGATTAATGATACTAATACAAATCTATACAATCACCTGTTGTTGAATAAATACCATTACTTTCTAGTTATGACTAAAAAACAGTATATATAAAACAGTATTTGTTAAAAAAAAAAAAAAAAATTATATTTATAAAAAAATTATATAATATCGTTTTTTTTTTTTTTATGTATGCACTGGTATCGGATAAGTATCGGTATCGGCCGATACCCAAAGCTTAGGTATCGGAATCGGATCGGAAAGGAAAAAATGGTATCGGAACATCTCTAATTATATTTCATTCATTCATTCATATACAGTACTGTGCGCGCGTGTGTGTGTGCGCGCGCTGCGGCAGGTGTACCACGAGCTGTATATGATGCCAATACATTAATCTAATCTAGTTTTGATGGCTCACAAGACTCGCAAAGCACTTCCGCCATTCCATTTTCACACAGCTGCGTCACTAGTTGCCTTATAAGGAGCTCTGGAGGCGTTGTTTTGTATGCAAATGACCTGAACGGGAACGCGTTTCGAGACAGAATGCCATTCTCCAAGCAGATATCAGATCATATCATTTGTGCGACCGTTTCAGCCACTTAGGACATATTACCAGCACGTTCAGGACTCAGAGTGAACTTGTCATTGATTCTGTCTCAGTGGTTCCAAGATAAGTCTTCCAGAATAACTCTTTGAAACATTTTCGGGAATGAGACCCATTATCACGTCTCATGCCTTCTCGTATCATTGCTATGCCGATGATACTCAACTCTTCCTCTCCTTCCCTCCCTCGGATATCCACGTTTTTGAGCGGATCTCGGCCTGTCTGTCCGACATCTCCGCCTGGATGACGACCAACCACCTCAAACTGAACCTAAGCAAAACAGAATGCTCCACCTGCAGGCAAAATCGTCCCCCCTGACCGACCTTTCCATCACATTCGAGAATGCAGCTGTGACCGCGTCCCCGACCGCCAAGAACCTTGGTGTTGTCCTCGACGACCAGTTGAACTTCTCCGCTCACATTGCAGCGACAACCAGAACCTGCAGATTCCTCCTGAGCAACGCCAGAAGGATCCGCCCCTTCCTGACAAAAGAAGCCACCCAACTCCTCGTCCAATCAACAGTCATCTCCCGCCTCGACTACTGCAATGCACTGCTAGCTGGTCTTCCGGCCACTGCCACCAAGCCTCTTCAGCTCTTCTTCTTCTTCTTTAGAATTTCCGGCAGTGTAGACGCATCGTGGCGTATTACTGCCCTCCGCAGTTCTTTTGATGAGCTCTTCTTCTTCTTTCTTCTTTTGAATTTCCCGCAGTGTAGATGCAACATGGCGTATTACTGCCCTCCTCAGTTCTTATACTCCGCTAGTGGTTTGGTTTCCATAGTTAGGTCTCTGGTAAATCAACTTTTGATTGTTTACACTCTTCTTCTTCTCATCTTCAAACCACATTACTATCGTCTCTATCTCCTTCTTCTCTGCTCCTCTTGCCTGTCCAATACTAATAAATACAATAATGCTATATCCTCTGATACAACTCTGACGCGTGCAGAAATGTCAGCACTGACTCTATGATCAGCTGGTGGTTCTCATTATCCATGCCAAAGAAAGATTTAAGAGAGAAGGAAGAGACTCCCAGCTCTACCAAACTTTTATAAAAGATTTCCCTCTCTTTCCTATACCTTTCACATTCTAGGAAAACATGCCTGACAGTTTCAATCTCTCCACATTCACACCGCCCATCTGGATGTTTTCCCACAATGCACAAGGTACTGTTCAACCCACAGTGTCCCAGCCTCAATCTACACATCTTCACCCTATCACTCCTAGACCCATATCCATCCACCTTGATTTTGACCCGAGGCTGCAGAAAGAAATAGTGCCTTCCCTTGGTCCTTTTCCCACTCAGCCTGCCACTCAGCCTCAACTCCTTTCTTTATCTTCTCTCTGAGTTCTACTCTTCCCATTGAAATGCCTATCTCTTCCTCCCTTCCCAGGCTCTGTTTGGCAAGGGAGTCAGCCATCTCATTTCCCGCAATCCCAGCATGCCCCGGAACTAGGGGTGCACCGATGTATCGGTCGGGTATCGGTATCGGCCGATAAGTGCCTTGTTGACTGCAATCGGCCTATAAGCTCGAATGTGCTGATGACAGTAGCCGATAAGTTCAGTCGCGTCCTGCACAACGCCGCCCCCAGTCCCCCACGCACACACAAGCTACTGCATCAAAGTTACTACTAAATATTCAACATTCTCTTTTGAGACTCCGCTTCAGACTCTTATCATTTGGCACTAAAAGCTAAACATTGTCACCGATATGGCTGTCCGCAACATGTCATTAATTGTGTACGCGAGGTGGTCGCTCAGTGACGACGCTAACGTGAGCTAGGTTAGCTAGCATGAGCTACCGGTGGATGGAAAGACTAACGTTACTGGTGAAAATGTGATTTACGTTGGAATACTCCTTTGCCAACTTGCTGTACTTTGCTTGCAGGTCTGCAGCCATTATTGCTGGATTATGAATAGCCCCAACTTTAGCCAAGGTAACGTTATGGCTAAACCTTTAACGTTAGTTAACGCTAGCTTTCGGTTAGCTGTTCAATGCTAATAACACAACCAAGCGAACCCATCACAGCTCCCCGTCAACACCCCTCTCTCGGGAAGATGGCATTTAAGAAAGTATCTGCTGTTAAAATGACACAAACATTCGTTTTGTGGCATCAATAACATAAGCATAGTATTTACCCGAACTACTAGCTCAGTTCCTTCCGTTGCTCATAGAGCCCTGAGAGTTGTACCCAATCCATTCTGCAATCTGTTAATAAAGTTTTCAATCAGACAAATGTATAGAAAGGCTTTGTTTTATTATAACATTTGTTGCAGTAAAATCATTATGCCTTGTTTGGTCATCCTGTGGAGCGCTGGTCGGCGGGCAGCTAACGTATTAGCTACGGTAAGCTTGTTGTGGTAACTGTGGTTCTCGCAAGCAGATCAATGGCGGCATGCCCGGAAGTAGAAAATGAATAAACGCTTGCCGATTGGTGGTAAGAACAGCAGGAGGTGGGTGCTAGCGGTGTGACGTAATTGGCCGAATCGACTGTCAATCAAAATTGTTCTATTGCATTGGTTGAGAGCTCTGGTTGAGACATAATAGTATCTAGCTGCAGGCCGCCAGACCTTACTGGGAGAGGGATAGTGCTACATGGCATGGTGGAATTAATACCATAAACATATTTCTTGATGTTTCCTTTTTTTAAGTAAGTAAAGAGGCCTACAAATACAAACATACACATACAAATATACAGTAGTTTCATTAAAAAAAAAATTACAAAAAAAAATATATATAAAAAGAAATTACAAATAAATTTTTTTTGCCACAAATATTGGTATCGGTATCGGCCGATTGTGTTAGTTGAACAATCGGTATCTGTATCGGTGGCAAATTTTCATATCGGTGCATCCCTACCCGGAACCCAACAAAACTCCACTGAACAGCCTGCCTTCGCAATCCTATATAAAACCAACATTATTTCCTGAATGAGATCAGGGCGAGCTTTAGACCCCCCTGCACTCAGAGCCATCAGTGCAGCAGCCGAGTCAGAACATATGATCACCTGGCTTGGTCCCACTTCCTCCACCCACCACAATGCCCAGAGAATGGCAAGCAACTCTGTCACAAATACAGAGCTGCCATCAGAGATTCTCTGTCCCTTACCGATCCCTAACCGAGGCACACACCACCCAAAGCCTGCCCTCCCACTTTCAGGATCCACAGAGCCATCAGTGAAAACCTCCAGAGACCCTGAGGCCAAAAGGAACCTCTCTATTTCTCCCACAATCACGTCCTTGTCAATCTCCATCAAGAACCTAAATTCAATAACTCGATCAGGAACTAGCCAAAATGGCACTGACAGCCAACGAGTGTGCTCCGCAACCCCCCCCTGATGCAACCTCAACTTCCTGGCCCACTGATCAATACTGGACAAAAAAGGCCTATACTTATCCCCATCTCCTGAAAGTAAACACCTAGCTGGGAAGGACAGGCTAGTCCCACTCAATTTTGCCCAGTACTGTAGCCCTAACTTTACTCTCCTCATGTTTAAGGGCAACTCCCCCATTTCCACCAATAGTGCTGGAACTGGGGTTGTCTTATTCTCAGAGCCTTGCACTGAAGCACATCCAGCTTTCGTAAATTAGACTTGGCCGCAGAGCCATACACAAAACAGCCATAGTCAATTGCTGACCTGATCATCGCCTGATATATCATGCACATGGTCTCTCTATCCGCTCCCCACCCACTCCCAGCCAAGCTTCTCATCACATTCACTATTCTTTCACACGTTGCCAGGGTTTTCTCTATATGAACAGCCCAATTCATTCTTTCATCGAACCAAACTCCCAAAAATTTAAACACCTTCACTCTCTCAGTCTAAGGGAGACCCATACATAACCAGCCCACCCCTAGGCACCCTCTTTTTAAAACCAAAAATCATATAATTAGACTTAGAGGCGGAGATTTTAAAACCCCACTTGTCTCCCCATTCCTATACATCCCCCAGAGCTCTTTGTACATGCTTTAAACAATACTCAACATTCTTCCCTCTTTTCCATATGGCCCCATCATCTGCAAATAAAGACAACCCAAACCCTCTTCCAATTCGTCCAAAAATGTCATTAATCATAACATCGAAGAGGACCGGACTAATCACGCTTCCTTGCAGGGTGCCATTTTCTATTTTTACAGTTTTTGAGGTTTGCCCCCCCACACGTACTTGGATCGTCCTGTCTAATAGAAAATCCTTTATCCAATTAAACAATCTCCCTCTAACTCCTAACTCATACAATTTCAAAAGCAACCCCTCTTTCCACAAAGAGTCATACGCCTTCTCAATATCCAAAAATACACTTATCACTACTTCCTTATTGTCAAAAGCCTGTCTAATGTCCTGATCTAGAACAGCTACTGATTCCATTGTGGACCTGCCATTTCTAAACCCATTCTGAAATCCAACATAAAGATCCTTACTTTCTAAAAAATAAACTAATCTATTTGTAATCATCCTTTCCATAATTTTACACAATACAGACGTCAGGGCTATGGGTCGATATGACCCTGGGTCAGACGCTACTTTACCTGGCTTCAAAATAGGAATGATAACGGCATGCTTCCACTCCTTTGGCAAGCAGCCTTCTAACCACACATTATTAAACAAACCCAGTATTGCGACCTTTACAAATTCGTCCAAATTCTTAAATAATTCATAGGATAATCCATCTCTTCCAGGCGTCGTGTTTGCACCAGCCTGGATAGCATCCCCTAACTCTTTCATTGTAAAGTACAAATTAATCGGATTTTTTTTTCTGAGCTCCAACTCAACTCATTTTGCGACAACAGTTCAGTCCTCTTTCTCCCTCTCTCCTCCCCCAGACTCCAAGAGCTATGCACAGCTTGAAAGGCCTCCACCAGCATGTCTGCCTTCTCTTTATTGGTAACTGCTTCTACCCAACCCTTCTGAATCACTGGAATCGAGATTTTTTTTATATATTCCTGACATTCTGTGTACAACTGCCCACAACTGCCTCACAGAAGTCTCAGGGCCTAGTGTTCCACAGAACTTCCTCCAACTACTCTTTTTAGTATCTTCAATAACTCTTCGTGCTACTCCCCTTAACCTCTTATATTCAACTGCCTGGCACATCCCTGGGTACTGTCTCACCTTCCTATATGCTTTATTCCTATTCCTTACAGCTACATCATACTCTTTATTCCACCAGGGAACCATCTCTCTAGCTCTGGGATCCTTCTTCATAGGAATTGTGTCCTGCGCTGCCTTATGAATCATCTCACTAAGAGAAGCATTCCACCTGTCTACACTCCCCTCAGAGTCAATCTCTCCTATCAACTTTCGGGCCGCCTCCAAGAATTCTTCCCAATTAGCTTTTGAGAAATTATACCTGGGCACTCTCTCCTCAATTTCTATGATCAGATCCCTACCAGATCTGCACAGAATAGGATAATGGTCGCAACCCAGAGTATAAGTATCCATCGCATCCCACTCTCCAATTCTAGCTAAATTTGAAGAGGCAAAACACAAATCTATATGACTACAAGTATTCCTTGAAATATCTGTCGTATATTTCTAAATGAAAACATGAATAAAGCAACTATAAATGTACCAAATGATAAAACAGAGAAGTTGATTTGAAAGACAGGGTGATTTGAACACCATGTGAAGTTATCTCTGTGGCCCCAGGCTAAAGAGGTTGAGAGACAGTGGCCCCTCACCCGGCCAGCTGGCAGGAAGCGAGGTTGTTTAAAGTAAGTGGTATGAAACAAGGAAGGAGATCATTATCTTAGAAGGAACTAAACCAAACTAAAAATAACAGTTGAGATCAAAAGGTCATATTTACCTTTTTTTAAATATTTACCTTTTATTTATAAACCTAAGTAAGGAATTTCAGGTTACGACATGGCAGAGTGGTCAGGGGACAGAGTGAATCGGACTGTAAACAGAGCCTCAGACTGAAGATGGATGAGTCAGCAGCACCCAAGTTGGGCCAAGTGTTCAATGCATCAAGGTTAGCAAGTCAGGACACAGAGTAGTCTGTTTCTTATCTAGACTATGTAAACATTTGTCACAAGCATAAGGATGTGTTACTCAGTGAAAAACTACCCTCTCATTAAGTAATGATTAAAGTGTCAGCAGATTCAAACTGTGAAGCTGTTGTCACAAGACCCAGGAAGTTGTGTCAGCAGAATAAGTGTAACATGTTGAGACAAGCCGGCTACAAGGAATATGGCCAAATAAGGAAAGGCAGATTATAGACGTGAATAGGCAGGCAGGGACGCTCTCTCCCCCTCCCCCTCCCTCTCTCTCTCTCTCTCTCTCTCTCTCTCTCTCTCTCTCTCTCTCTCTCTCTCTCTCTCTCTCTCTCTCTCTCTCTCTCTCTCTCCCCCTGATAAAAAGGGCTGATGGCGACAGACAGGGACTCAGAACACTCACACCAGAAGGGACCTGGAGAGACAGACAGACACAGGGGACAGGCCCTGGGAGGCAGAGCCACACAGAACTGATGGCGACGGACAGAGACACACACCCGGTGACGGGAGCGAGGAGACAAGAGAGGATCCCTGGAGAGCCGAGCCTGAGACACAGCGAGAAGGGACCTGGAGCATGAAGACACAGAGCCATGGAGACAGACGATGACAGAGATCGCATCGCAGCTGGAGCGCTGAAAACCTCCACCGACAGAGGGAGACTCGCCAAGCCGGCTACTGAAGAGCCGATGACACAGAGAGCCATTTGAGACCAGATGACCGAGCCGAGGTTCATAGCAGACTCCGCCGATACGAAATCGAGCGCTCCCTGCCTGATCGGCGAGGAGACCAGGTTGCCTTGACAACCAGACCAGCGAACCACGAGAGAGAAGGCGCGTGTTGGCCTGGAAACCAAGACAACAACCAGAGAACCGCACCGGAAGAAGAAAACTCTGATCAACCCTAGCTGATCCGAGCATGGACAACAGCCACGAAAAAGAGACGATTAGATTGAATGAAAGAGACAATTAGATTGAACCAAAGAGACGATGTACTTGTTGATTCCTAAAGCTGTGGTTTTATTAATAAACACCGCAGCCAGTTATTTTGACCACTTTGTCAGCAGTCTCTCCTTACTTGAACCGAACATCTGAGAACTACCTAACCAATGCAGGAGAAGGGTGATATAGAAAACTATACGATCAATGAACTTAGATAGAGATAAATGAAGAAAAGAGAGATACTTCATATCAAACCTAGTCGGTCTATCATCATTTATCATAACTAACTCATGCTTATCCAAAATCTCCTCAACCACGACTCCATTACTGTCCTTACTATTGCTGCCCCACAATGGATTATGGGCATTAAAATCACCGACACATATAACTGGACATCTCACCTCCATAATTTCATCAAAATCAGACAAAATAAGTTGTTTACAAGGATTATATAAATTAAGCACCGTTATGGGGCTATGGCTCTGATTACTCCACACTTCCACTGCCACACACTCAAGGTTAGATGTTATGTCCAGTGCCCTGTACTGGATCCCTACTCTAATGAAAGTTGCACACCCTCCACCTGCTCTATCAACTCTGTCTTTTCTTAAACACACATATCCTGGAATAACTAAATCAAGGCTAGGTTTCAGCCACGTCTCTTGAATGCAAATTGCTCATTCAGAACGCAGCGGCCCGCCTGATCTCAAACCTACTGAAGTCAGCCCATGTCACCCCACTTCTTAGGGACCTGACCAAGTAAGGCTTTGTCAGTATTCCAATGTACAGTGTAAAATGTGTATGTGTCCCCTACCCAACCCCCCCCACCTCCAATGTACAGCCCTCACCCACCCACCCCACCCCACCCACCCAACCTCCTCCAATGTACAGTTTCTATGCCAAATGTATATACACTCTTTTTCTGGACACTTTTGTATCACAAACAGTACTGTATTTGCAAATCTGATATGTCATAAATGTATAGATGTAGCAGTACTGTCTATCTGTATGTCATGTATGTCATATATGTTATGATGAATTGAAAATGGGGGACCCTGGTGTAAACAAGACGAAAGTCTTTCTCTGGTCTGCATCCCCTTAACAATTGTATGTACTGAGCTGTACTGTACTGTACCCATTCTGCAATCTGTTAATAAACTTTTCATTTAATCAATCAATCAATGCACTGGCTCCCCATTGCCGCACAAATCCGCTTCAAGGCCCTCGACCTGGCATACCGTGCGGCAAAGGGAACCGCTCCCGCCTACCTCCGGTCAATGGTCTCTAACTACACACCCTCAAGACCCCTACGCTCTGCATCTTCTGGCCGTCTCAGACCCACTCCTATCCGAGCTCCGGGAGGGTCATCAAGGAGAAGCCGCCTATTCTCAGTCCTTGCCCCACAATGGTGGAACGAACTGCCCACCACATAGGACAACCGAAACCCGTCCAACATTTTGCTGTCGACTAAAGATACACTTCTTCAACCATTATCTGAAATGAAAGAAGATGTATCTAACCCTAACTAACCTTACTGTCATGCACTTGTCCTAATATAGTAACCTACACTGTAGCACTCAACACTTTGATGAACATTGTTACTCAGCTGATAGAGTTGTGCCCTTCCTGATGACTTGTCGTACAGAACTTGTACTGTAAGTCGCTTTGGATAAAAGCGTCAGCTAAATGACTAAATGTAACCCTTTCACTGCCACACGACAAAGGGTTAACCCTTTCACTGTCTGTAGTGTGGTAGTGAAAGGGTTAACATTCTGTAGTGTGGTAGTGAAAGGGTTAAATCCAACCCACACATCAGACCAAAACAAAAAAGCGAACAAAGCGGCAAACCAAGAGGGGCTCTTTTGCCTAGATGTCGCTGTTTGACGACACTACAGACTCTACCTTTAAAGCTCCATTCCATCATTTATTTCTCCACTTAAACATTGGGTATATGGGCGCCCCAGTGGCGAACCACATAACGTGCTGAGTCGCGGCACGGCCAACCCGGGTTCGATTCCCGGACCCGTCGTTATTTGCCGAATGTCTTCCCCCCACTCTGTCTCCCGTTCCTCCTCTCTCTCTCGCTCTCTCTACTGGACTGCCCAATAGTAAAAAGCGATAAACGCTAAAAAATAAATCTTAAAAAAACAAACATTGGGTATATTCACATGTTCTTGAATATATTGACTTATAGGTGGAAAATATGCTTTTCAGAACTCTCTTAGCCCGTAATAATAACTCCAAATACATTGTGATTCATGTAGTTGTAAATACATGTAATTTATACATGCAACCCAAATGTTATGGATACAGTTGGTGATGGGATTTGTTTGTTTGTTTACCTCCGGGGCGCCACAGTCACAGGCTTCTCCGGTCTCCAGGAACCCATTTCCACACACCGCAGGAGCCACTATGTAGTTCTTGTCTGGCTTGTCCAGCAGACACTCCGGGTTCCGAGACCTCAGGAACTGTTCATAGTTGGCGCTGCTGCAGCTGCTAAAGGCCCTAGGAATGTCCCAGCTGAGAAAAACACAGTCACTTCCTTGTTACCACTGAGGTAATAATTATGTGAGACAGCACCCCCTAATAGGCAAAAACAATACTTGAATATATATCACTATGAAACTTTCCCAGTTTGTTATGTACATATAAACTAAGAAGAAATATATTACAAGTTTTCTGAATTTTATGTTTATATATTTAAATGAGGCACTTCCCCCATTAAATATGTGCACATTTATGGATGCAATCAGGCAAAATGAAGTAAAAAAAAAAAACTAAATGTGTGTTATTGACGTTTTATTGTCACTAGTTTCATAGAAGACATGTTTAGGAAGCAAAATATAACTCGGATAGCTAGTCTCAAAGATCATATCAATAAAGATATTTTATTGTTTGGAATGAGAACAATGACTGTAAAACAAGTATTAACAGAATTACAGTACATCCTAGTTCTAAAAGCACACCTTGTGTCATAGTTTCTTTTTATTATGATTATGATTTACCTGAGGGCCGCAGCCATAATGCAGCTGTCTCCAGAACAGACACAGCCACTGGAGTCATCATGGTTCATCCCCAGGTTGTGGCCCATCTCATGGGCCAGGGTGGCCCCCACTGCTATGGATCTGGGGTTGTGATCCTAAAAATGCAATTCAGCTCATTTGTTTGGATACTTGGTTCAACTTTTACTTTTGACGTATATTTCATATCAGTGAGATGCATATACTGTCCACATCTAGTCAAGTCAAGTCAAGAGTTTTGATTTGTCACGGCATACAAGTATACAGTGAAAGGCGGGGGGTCTTGCCTGCAGCGATTGTGCATAATACAATAATAAGAATCCAATAGGATGAGAATGCGACATTTGTGCAATAATACAAGTAATGTTTCTAAACTAAAGGTTTATACAGTCTGTGTCTAAACTAAAGGTTCATACAGTCTGTGTCTAAAGGTTCATACAGTCTGTGTCTTAAGGTTCATATAGTCTGCGTCACGAACCGTCCTTGATTTCCTGTGCTACAATTGAAACCACAGTACATTTCTAAATAGAGGAAGTGTTGCAACATATTTCTTTTTAGAAAGATCACACCTATTTACTGTATCAGTTTTCAGAAGCAAGAATGGGCAAAACATTGTGACGTGAATACATGAACCTCTAAGATTGATATAGCAGTAAAATTCCTTTTACTATAACCATCTTATACAATTACATAGTGACATACCTGCACTATTCCAGTTGAGTGGCCAGAGCACAGGGTGCCAATGAAGGCCAGGCCCACCGTGGCTCCGTCAAAGTCGATACCACTGAAGAACGGGATGGAAAAAGTGAAAACATGTCATCCATCCATCATCTTTCCATCATCATTCCACCATCCATCCAACCATTCATCCATCCATTTATCATCCATCCATCCTTCCATCATCCACTCACCTATCTATCCATTGATTGATTTATGCACTCATCCATCTGTCCATCTATCCATCTATCAATCCATTCATCCATTTATCCACTCATCTGTCAGCCCATCCATCCATCCAATTACTCCATCCAACCATCCATCCATCCACTCATCCATCCATTTATTTGTTATTCACAAGCAGAGCTGCCTCCTGTGTTTCAGGAGTGCCTCGCAGTACACGGTCAGAGAGACTAAGCTGACCTGATGAGAATAGCATTGTCGTGCTTCTTCCTGCTGACTAGGTCAGAGTTCCTCCACTTGGTGAAGGCATCTAGCGTGGCGCCAGAAGGGGGCGTCACTGAGATCTGGTCTCCGCTGGACCACACCTCCAACCCCACCAGGGCGATGAAGGTCTTCAGGGGCTTGTACACCTGTAGGCACAGACGGGGAAGTCTTCGTCAGAGAGGGAGGTATGATAAGGGACAAAGTGGGTATCAAACAAGAGGGAAGACTTTTAAACTGTGGATACCAAATAGAAGGTAAAGATGACTTTGAACTGTTGAACAGTAATCCAGAACTAGACAATTCCGCGCGGGGGAAATTGTGAAAGTGTGGGTGACGCCTGTGCACCACCGGCCAACGGGAGAGGGTCTCTCGCGAGTCTCTATGACAAACGGTTCAAAGGATACAAAAAGGGGGCGCGGCCTAAAGATCGGGGGAGTGGTCAACATAGACCAATGAAAGAGGATATCCCTACTGAGTGCAATGACACAACCCGCAAGTCACATAGCACACTATTACACTATTACACACTATTACACTATTACACACTATTACCCTATTACACACTATTACACTATTACACACTATTACACTATTACACTATTACACACTATTACACTATTGCACTATTACACACTATTACACTATTACACACTATTACACACTATTACACTATTACACTATTACACACTATTACACTATTACACACTATTACACTATTACACACTATTACACTATTACACACTATTACACACTATTACACTATTACACACTATTACACACTATTACACTATTACACTATTACACACTATTACACTATTACACACTAATACACTATTACACTATTACACTATTACACACTATTACACACTAATACACTATTATACTATTACACTATTACACTATTACACTATTACACTATTACACACTAATACACTATTACACTATTACACACTATTACACAAGAGATACACGAAGGGGGTGTGGCCTAAGGGGGCGTGGTCTACGGATCGGGGGAGTGGTCAACATCGACCAATGAAAGGTGGTCAACATCGACCAATGAAAGAGGATATCCCTACTGAGTACAATGACACAACCCGCAAGACAGAGGGCGCTGTCAAGCAATTCAGTACTGCTACACAGAGGGGCAATGAAGGGTTAAGTTGATGAGGTCATTGGCAGGTCAGCTGAGCCATGAGCCATGAGCCATTATTGCATTATTGCACATGTCCCAACATCTGTCATATTGCAGATACAGTATATATTATAGTGATGTAGGTGTAGATGTCGGGGGGGGGGGGTTGTTCAGTTCAGTGATGGCTCTCGGGAAGAAGCTGTTCTGCAGCCTGGCGGTGCAGCTTTGAAGGCCCTGTATCGCTCATGGCAGCAGGGAGAAGAGGTGGTGAGAGGGGTGGGTTCCATCCTTCAGGGAGAAGAGGTGGTGAGAGGGGTGGGTTTCATCCTTCAGGGAGAAGAGGTGGTGAGAGGGGTGGGTTCCATCCTTCAGGGAGAAGAGGTGGTGAGAGGGGTGGGTTCCATCCTTCAGGGAGAAGAGGTGGTGAGAGGGGTGGGTTCCATCCTTCAGGGAGAAGAGGTGGTGAGAGGGGTGGGTTCCATCCTTCAGGGAGAAGAGGTGGTGAGAGGGGTGGGTTCCATCCTTCAGGGAGAAGAGGTGGTGAGAGGGGTGGGTTCCATCCTTCAGGGAGAAGAGGTGGTGAGAGGGGTGGGTTCCATCCTTCAGGGAGAAGAGGTGGTGAGAGGAGTGGGTTCCATCCTTCAGGAGGCTGCTAGCTCTGCGGAGGCAGCGCGTTCTGAAGATGTCGTCCAGTGTGGGCAGGGGAAGACCCTGTATCGCTCATGGCAGCAGGGAGAAGAGGTGGTGAGAGGGGTGGGTTCCATCCTTCAGGGAGAAGAGGTGGTGAGAGGGGTGGGTTTCATCCTTCAGGGAGAAGAGGTAGTGAGAGGGGTGGGTTCCATCCTTCAGGGAGAAGAGGTGGTGAGAGGGGTGGGTTCCATCCTTCAGGGAGAAGAGGTGGTGAGAGGGGTGGGTTCCATCCTTCAGGGAGAAGAGGTGGTGAGAGGGGTGGGTTCCATCCTTCAGGGAGAAGAGGTGGTGAGAGGGGTGGGTTCCATCCTTCAGGGAGAAGAGGTGGTGAGAGGGGTGGGTTCCATCCTTCAGGGAGAAGAGGTGGTGAGAGGGGTGGGTTCCATCCTTCAGGGAGAAGAGGTGGTGAGAGGAGTGGGTTCCATCCTTCAGGAGGCTGCTAGCTCTGCGGAGGCAGCGCGTTCTGAAGATGTCGTCCAGTGTGGGCAGGGGAAGACCCTGTATCGCTCATGGCAGCAGGGAGAAGAGGTGGTGAGAGGGGTGGGTTCCATCCTTCAGGGAGAAGAGGTGGTGAGAGGGGTGGGTTTCATCCTTCAGGGAGAAGAGGTAGTGAGAGGGGTGGGTTCCATCCTTCAGGGAGAAGAGGTGGTGAGAGGGGTGGGTTCCATCCTTCAGGGAGAAGAGGTGGTGAGAGGGGTGGGTTCCATCCTTCAGGGAGAAGAGGTGGTGAGAGGGGTGGGTTCCATCCTTCAGGGAGAAGAGGTGGTGAGAGGGGTGGGTTCCATCCTTCAGGGAGAAGAGGTGGTGAGAGGGGTGGGTTCCATCCTTCAGGGAGAAGAGGTGGTGAGAGGGGTGGGTTCCATCCTTCAGGGAGAAGAGGTGGTGAGAGGAGTGGGTTCCATCCTTCAGGAGGCTGCTAGCTCTGCGGAGGCAGCGCGTTCTGAAGATGTCGTCCAGTGTGGGCAGGGGAAGACCGATGATTTTTTGGGAGGTGTTTATGACTCTCTGGAGGGATTTTCTTTCATTTTCTGTGCAGTTTGCGTACCATGCTGTGATGGAGTATGTTAACCCTCGAGTCAACCTTCAAAAAACCCACTACCTGTCTCCCTAGTGACAGAAACTGCGATCTCAGTAAAACATATCTTTTTCATGTATTGTTCCAATTTTCTTTCATGAATATCATTATTAACTTATTATTAATCTAACCCTAACCCCCTAACCCTAACGTGTCCAGTTTGTTTTAAAAAGCAAACATGGATTATTGTAATGTGAGTCCAAGTTGCGATACTGAGCTACTTTTTTGGCATATACATAAAATCTAGCCAACGCTATCCACAAACACACGTAAAAGAAAAAAGGGCTTTTTGACCAGAACTGCGACATGGGTGACTCAAGGGTTAAAATGCTCTTGATAGAGCAGTGGTAGAAGGCTGCAGCTCAGCAGACAGGTTGATTTTTCTAAGTGTTCTTAAAAAGTAAAGCCGCTGTTGGGCCTTTTTTTTTTACCAGTGCAGTGGAGTTGGTGGTCCATTTGAGGTCCTCAGTGATGTGGGTCCCTAGGAACTTAAAGCAGGGGACTCTCCACTTCCTCACCTGCGATGATTAGGAGGGGTCCACCCTGTGTCTCCTGAAGTCAATGGTGATCTCTTTTGTTTTGTTTATGTTTAATGTGAGATTGTTGTCCGTGCACCATCCAGTTAAATGGTGGACTTCATTCTGTAGGCAGACTCATCGTTGTTGGAGATTCGTCCTACCACTGTTGTGTCGTCTGCAAATTTGACTATAGTATTTGAGGGGTGTATGGAAATGCAGTCATATAGTGAGTAGAGCAGCGGACTCAGCACGCAGCCTTGAGGTGCGCCAGTGCTGAGGGACAAGCTGGAGGAGAGATGGGAGCCTAGGCTGACTGTCTGTGGACGATTGGACAAGAAGTCTCTGATCCACCTACACAGAGAGTCGCTGAGACCCAGGTCCAGGGGTTTGGTCTCTGATCCACCTACACAGGGAGTCGCTGAGACCCAGGTCCAGGGGTTTGGTCTCTGATCCACCTACACAGGGAGTCGCTGAGACCCAGGTCCAGGGGTTTGGTCTCTGATCCACCTACACAGGGAGTCGCTGAGACCCAGGTCCAGGGGTTTGGTCTCTGATCCACCTACACAGGGAGTCTCTGAGACCCAGGTCCAGGGGTTTGGTCTCTGATCCACCTACACAGGGAGTCGCTGAGACCCAGGTCCAGGGGTTTGGTCTCTGATCCACCTACACAGAGAGTCGCTGAGACCCAGGTCCAGGGGTTTGGTCTCTGATCCACCTACACAGGGAGTCGCTGAGACCCAGGTCCAGGGGTTTGGTCTCTGATCCACCTACACAGGGAGTCGCTGAGACCCAGGTCCAGGATTTTGGTGACCAGCCTACTGGGGACAATGGTGTTGAATGCACTGCTGTAGTCTATAAAAAGCTATTTATGTGCTAATTTCATGTATTTTCTATTCTACTAAAACTGAATCAAACCATAAACAATGTGGCCTGTTGGGATGTTAGATCCTAATGTGAAAAACTGTGATTTTATATGTCTGCACTTTGTGCTCATTTTACCCTTGCTATTATTTTACTTATTTTTACTTTTATTTCTATGCCCCACTATCCGCTGGGTGCATACTATGACCGTTATCATGTTTTGTAACAGATTACAGAAATTCAAGAAGCCTATTGGAACGTGAGGTTCTGATATGATTTGATTAATATATCTGCATAATTTTATCCCACTTTATGCTTTGCTCTTGCTGCTGGTTTTACACTGATTTTATGTCTTATTTCTTTCTGATGTAAAGCACTTTGAACTGCAATCCCCTGTATGAAAAGTGCTATACAAATAAACATATTATTAAAGTGCTATACAAATAAACATATTATTAAAGTGCTATACAAATAAACATATTATTATTATTATTATATCGAAATCTATGAGGACAGCAGATATCAGGCTGACAGAAGATGGTCTGGGGGAACTTCCTGCCATATCAGAATCAGAATCAGAAAGGTCTTTATTGCCAAGTAGTTTTCCCATACAAGGAATTTGGTTTGGTCGTTTTCGGTGCGACATTAACGGACAGACAATAATGGACAGATAATAAAATAAAAAGGTGGAATAAAATGAAATGTAATATGAACAAAAATGAAGATAGAAGCACAATAGAATAAAATCGAATTACAGAATGAAATAAGAATAGGTACAACTGTAAAATAAAAAAGATGGGCATAAAATAAAATGGGATATAAACTCAATTAAATAGAAGCACAATAAGTAAAAAATTCAAAATAAAAAGAAAATAGGCCAGGGCTCTCATAGTTATGCAGTGACTCACCATGTTGACAAAGTTGACTACTTCAAATACCCTCTTCTGCAGCGCCTTCTGATCCCGCTTCAACTTTACGTACTGAAAGACCATGACATCATGTTAGAGTGAGGTCACATCCTGTTTCATGGCCTTTACTCACCACCACTCTCAGACTGTGGTTGAGATAACAATGTGTGATTATTATTATTAATTATGACACTCTGTCTCATTTCTCACCTCACGTTGATCAGCAACGATGTAGAGCTCGTTGTATTTCGGCATTTGGAAAAGAGACGGCCCCTGGCGGACACAAGGAAAAAGAGATAAGATAAGATGAGATAATATGATCCTTTATTAATCCCCTTGGGGAAATACAGGTGTCAAAGCAGCATGGGGGGGGGGGGGGTGCATGTAATACAGAGCTTCACAGTCAGGGCTGGACTGGGACCAAAAATCGGCGCTGGCATTTTTGGCCCAGACCGGCCCACCATAATCGGTCGGACACCACCCACCAGTACACCATCCTTGCGGTCCCCTTACATATGCGTACCTACTTTACTATTCCCCCAAACCACTACAAAGCTGGGTAGTAAGTGCCATGGACAAGTGTACCAGTGCAAGTGGACCAGTGTACTCACTCCCTCTTGGCTGAATCTTGTTTTGGGTGGTGATATAAAAACATCTGCATCATAGCAGGCTCAGGATGGGCAAAGTAGTCTATAGCCTGTTCATCCCTGTCTCTCTCCTCCACAACCTGGCTTGACTAGACATAAGGAGAGAGAGATGATTACAATTAACTGGTACATTCAAGTCCAGAATTGTTGGAATTCCCTGACAAAGATGTGCAAAAAGCTGTACAATTTAAACAATACCATACTGGTAATGAGCAAACAGTTGTTTATTCAATGAATGCATGGAGCTGTTCCATCTTATTTCATTTGATACTAACTACTCAGTTCATACAGATTTCAAGTATTCAAATATCAATGATGAATATTGCATAAGGTGATTTGTGGAGCTCCCTCTGGTGTTGTGATCGTGGTATTCACTGAACTTTGGAAAGTATTTTGACATGTACATGGGTACCTTGGTCGTGTAGTGTATCTTGTAGACCAGGCCCATTGCAAGTTGCTGTACTCTGTCGTCTACTCTAAGCCATCCTAGGATGTCAAAGTGGGCAGGGGTGAGGTGGGTTCTAGGAGTAAGGTCAAGCAGTAGTCTGACCAGTTTGTTTTGAGATGTTTGTAATTTTGTTTTGAGCGCCTTTGAGGTGCTTTGGTACCATGAGGTGCATGCATAGTCGTAGTACCCTTGAATGAGTGCTCCTGCCAGAGTCTTCAGAGTATTCTTGTTTACCAGTGAGGAGATCCATACAGACGGATGCATCAAATAAAGGGAACAGGAAGATGTTTCCCCTTGCTGTCCAATACTTCACTCCAGAGTGTGGGGTCACCAACAATATGCTAGATTTAATTGAGAATCCAGATGAGTCAGCTGTCGGGATTGTAGCTCTCCTAGAACAATCCCTTGAGAAATTTGGCTTATCATTAAATCAAGTGACAGCATTTAGTGCAGACAACACAAATGTTAATTATGGAATTCACAACTCTGTCTTCACCAACCTGAAGAAGAAACAAAAAGATCTTCTGCAAGGAAACTGCCATGCCCACATATTGCACAACACAGTGAAGCACGCTCTTGACAAGCTCACCATAGATGTGGGAAATGTTGTGCTGAAGGTCTATGGCCACTTCTCTGTATCTGCCAAACGAAGAGAATCACTCAAAGAATTTTGTGAGTTCTGTGATGTTGAGTTCCAAGAGATTCTACGACATGTCACAACCAGGTGGCTCTCTCTTAATCCAGCCATCCACAGACTAATGCAAACCTGGACTGCATTGAAGTCTTACTTCATCAGCCTGGGGGATGAGTGTCCCAAACGGCTTCAAGATAGGGCTGGGCGATATGACGATATTATATAAATATCGGGTACAGTTCATTAACGATACACTTTTTTAACGTATCGTGGATATCGTGATGTTTTGCCCAAGAGGATTGTGTCGCGTCAATCTGGTCCACCCCGTTCAAACTTTTGAACAACGCCGCTCCCACACACACACACTACTGCATCAAAGTTAGTACTTGTTATGATTAACAAAGGCATTCGTTTTGTGGCATCAACATTATATAGTTACACGTTATATAGTTACACATCAGCGTATTTAACCAAACATAGCAACGTCCGATGACGACATAGATAGCAAGCGTTACTGTTCATATCTCAGTCCGTGCCGAGTTGTGCGTGCCCATTCTGCGGTCTGTTAATAAAGTTTTCAATCAGACGGATGTATTGAAAGGCTTTTATTATAACATGTGTTGCAGTAAAATCATTATGCCTCGTTGTCATGCTGCGGTGCGCTAGTAATCACTTGTCGGCTGCGGTGAGCTGTTGTTGTTGTCGTTGAGCTGAGCTCTCGTTAAAATCAAGGAGGGCATTCAGGAAGTAAAAAAAGAATAGCGCTGCTTGCCGATTGGTGCTAAGAACAGCAGGGCGGGTACAAGCGGTGTGACGTAATTGGCAGACTCGACTGTCAATCAAAATTATTGTGTTGCCGGCTGAATGATTGAATGAATGAACGTTATTAACGATTGCAGAATGGGTACAATACAGTACAGCTCAATACAACAACAGTGGACTGACTGGAGGATGAAGACCAGAAAAAGACTTTCGGCTTTTTTACATAAGGGTCCTCCATTTTCAATTCATCAAAACATTTAGAGACATACAAATATACAGTAGTTTCATAAAAATGCTAAAATCCTATTGATTGATTGATTGATTGATTGATTTAAAACTTTATTAACATATTGCAGAATGGGTACAGTACAGCTCAATACATACAATTGTTAAGGGGATGCAGACCAGCGAAAGACTTTCGTCTTGTTTACATCAGGGTCCCCCATTTTCAATTCATCATATTTCATATCTAAATCATATAATATCTCATTGCTAAATATATGCAATATATAATCTAATAATCCAATAATCTAAATCTAATATATAATATAAAAATGCTAAATGCATGGGTATTTTATTTTGTCTTTAATGTTAGCTTGCAAACTCAAATACTGTCTTGGTAAGCCTCATAATGAATTGTTTGGGGAAAAAAAGAAAAACATCGTGATGCGTATCGTGTATCGCCGAAAGGTCAGAAAATATCGTGATATCATATTTAGGCCATATCGCCCAGCCCTACTTCAAGATTTGTTAAAGCTCAGTGAAGACACAAATGAGGAAGATGGAGACATAGTGGAGGTTTACCTTCTCTTCTGCAATAATATCCTCTCCCTCTTTGAGGAAGTTGTAAAGAAACTGGAGAGTAATTCAACCACCTGTGTCGAGTTATATTCCATCATGGATAACTTCAAGCAGAAACTCACACAGAGACGAGATGACCAGTTCTACGGCTACTTAACTAAAGTGAAGCTGCAGCGCCTCCTTCCACAGGAAGCAGATATGGCAAGGGCAGAGTTCACTGCATTTCTTAACACGGCAATCTCATATGTTGAGAAATGGTTCAACTTCTCAGAAGACAACTGGCTGTTCTCACTGCAACCTCTCTCTCTGCACCATGGCACCTTGACCTTTTATGACATTGAGAAGGTGGCTAGTAAGCTCAACCTCATCCATAAAGTCAAGATGGATGAACTTTATGATGAATGCACCACAGCCAATACCATTCTGAACAGGCTCAGAGAAGATGCTGAGGATGAATGGAAGTCCAAAGGTGTGGCCGCCAGGTGGATGGCTGTTTTTAAAGTAGCTGACCTGCCTAACATGCTGTCTATCATCAGCCACATCTTGAGCATCCCAGCATCCACTGGATATGTGGAAAGGATTTTTTCCAGAATGACCAACAAGTGGAGTGACAGCAGGAACAGGTGCTCAGTGGAGCTCATGAGGAGTGAGCTCCTGATCACTCTCAACTTTGAGCAGTCCTGTTCAGAGTTTCACAGCACTGCTTTGAAAGACAAAGAGCTACTCAGTGCTGCAAGGAGTAACAAGAAGTACACTTGGAAAAAGAAGTAACACAGTGAGGAAGAGAGGGAAGGCTGTTGACTGTTTAAACCTGGTCTACACCAAAGAGGACATAAACACTTTTTTTTATCTTTCTTCCCCTCCTTTTTCCCGATTTTTCTCCCATCCCACCCTTCCTGGTTGTTGCGTACTTTCCCCTACTGTTGGTCCGGGAGACCGGAGACTGTCACATGCTTTCCTCCGACGCATGTGCAGCCTGGGGCAGGCCAACCTGGCCGCGCAGGTTCTCACCGGGGAGAGTGTAGCGTGTGGGAGGCCACACTATCTCTCCTCAGTTCCAACCCTCGCTGAGCAGGCGCCCCGACCGAACTGTAGGGGTCGCTGTCCACAACGCCCAGGACCCACCCTTCAGCTTTCCCACCCCCTGATACAGCCAATTGTATCAGTGTGAGAGGCCAGCCAAGCTGATAGCAACGCCGGGAGCTGGATTCGAACAGGCGAATCCTAGTGTCTCCCGGTGTTGGTGACGAACGTAATCTCCGTGCGCCACCTGCCCCCCCCGACCCATGACTTTTTGGCTAAGAGGGTTGAGGGAAGGAGGATTTCTTTGCACTTTATTTTTTATTAATCTTTTAATTTGGGTCACACAAGTGTTTCATTGTATTATTGTCCTCTTTAAGTGTTCCCAGGCTTTGTTTTTATAGCACTTTAGGCTATATGCATACAGTATTATGCTCAAGTTGAGGCTATAGTTCAGCCAATTTATTTAAACAATGTTAAATGCAAATAAAGCACTTTAAACTTTAAGTATGACTAAATGCTTTCTTGACTATATATAGTAACTGTTCCAAAATGCATAGATTTCTATGTATTTTAGGGGTTTGGGGGGCTAGCTCTTTTTAATATAAATGTCATAGATGGTTTTATTTAGATTTCATAGATTTCTATGCATTTCAGGAGTTTGGGGGGCTGGCTCCCCAAAATAATTAAATAACATAACCGTAACCCAACCCTAAAACCGAAAGAAAGTAAAAAAATAAATAGTGACAAAATCCGGCCATTTTCGCCCAAAAAAAGCCCCAAAACCGCCCAAAATGTTTTCTCACGCGTGCTAAGCGCATGCTCGATGACAGGTGTCCCTTACTTCTATTAGTCAAAGGTGGCAACCCTAAATATAAGCCGTCTATACCATCAATCGTGATGGGCAACGTCAACTCCCTATCTAATAAGTGTGACGAGCTGGAGGCATTGGTGAAACACCAAAGAACTTACCGGGAATGTAGTTTGATGTGTTTCTCTGAGAGCTGGCTGTGTTGACATGCCAGGCTTCACTGCAGTCCGTGCAGACAGAGATGCCAGAACGAGCGGTAAAAGCAAAGGAGGGGGTCTAATCCATATGTGAATAATCGATGGTGCAACCCGGGTCACATAACAGTTAAGGAAAAGATATGCTGCCAGGATGTCGAACTTCTGGCAGTTAGTATCAGGCCCTACTATGTTCCCCGGGAGTACTCTCACATTGTTGTTTACATCCCCCCTCACGCTGTCCCGGCAGTGGCGTGTGACGTCATCCACGACACTGTCGCAGGATTTCAGACTCAGCATCCTGATGCATTCATCCTGATCTCAGGTGACTTTAACCATGTCAGCCTTGCCTCCCATCTAACTGGCTTTGTACAGTATGTTAACTGCCCCACAAGAGAGAACAACACACTTGATCTGCTGTATGCAAATGCCAGGGAAGCATATATTGCCACAGCACTCCCACCAATTGGCAGATCAGATCACAATTTGGTTCACCTTCAGCCCTGCTACAAACCCTGTGTGCAGAGGCAACCTGTAACCACTCGGACATTTAGAAAATGGACACCAGAGGCCAGTGAGTCCCTGAGAGCCTGCTATGAGTGGACAGACTGGGATGTACTGCAGGACACAGACGGGAATAAGGGGACCTTGGCCATTGACAGGAAGGCTGACTGTACCACCAGTTACCTGACCTTCTGCAGGGACATGATTGTACCAGCAAGGACTGTGCGCTGTTTTCAAAACAACAAGCCCTGGATCACTGCTGACCTTAAGAGGCTTGTTAATGAGAAAAAGGCGGCATTCAGGAAGGATGACATAGAGAGGCGCAAGCAGGTGCAACGGGAATTAAAGAGGAGTCTGAAGCAGGCCAAGGAGGACTATAAGAGGAAGGTGGAGAGGAAGCTGCAGCACAACAACACCAGAGAGGTGTGGAGGGGAATGAAAACCATCACCGGCTATAAGCAGGTAAACTGCCAGGCAGAGGGTGATGTGGACAAGGCAAACGAGTTTAACCAATTCTACAACCGGTTTGACACGGCAGCCAGGGCTCGCTCTGCCCCTGTTGACCAGGCCACACCAACACCCTCTCCCACCTCTCCAGCTGCAGCTCCTCCCCCTGCACCATTTCCTCCTCACTGCTGCAACCACAACTCTGCAGTTCCGCCCCCCTGGCCCCACCCCCTGTCACCTAGCCCCCCCCTGTCACCTGCCTCCCCCCCTGTGTCACTCAGCCCCATCCCCCCCCTTGTCCCTCACAATAGATGAGGTGAGGGCGGAACTAAGGAAACTGCGTCCAGGAAAGGCGGCTGGCCCGGATGGCGTGTGTTCGAGGCTGCTGAAGCTCTGTGCAGACCAACTGGCTGAGCCGCTCCAGAAGCTCTTCAATATGAGCCTGCGGGACGTGAGGGTGCCGGTCCTGTGGAAAACATCATGTCTTATGCCGGTACCCAAAGCTGGGCGCCCGGCCGAGCTCAACGACTACAGACCGGTGGCCCTCACGTCACACATCATGAAGACACTGGAGAGGCTGCTTCTACACCATCTGAGGCCACAGACTGAACACGCCCTTGACCCCCTGCAGTTTGGGTATCGGGAGAGCATCGGGGTGGACGACGCGGTCCTCTACATGCTCCACCGGGCCTACTCCTACCTGGATGAGCCGGGGAGTTATGTTAGGATTATGTTTTTTGATTTTTCAAGCGCTTTTAATACTATTCAACCTCCCATACTTAAAGACAAGCTCAGGAAGATGGGGGTGGATCCCTCCTTCACTTCCTGGATCATGGATTACCTGACAGACCGACCACAGTTTGTCAGAATGGGCAACTGTGTCTCAGAGACAGTGGTCAGCAGCACTGGGGCTCCACAGGGGACTGTTATCGCTCCGTTCCTGTTCACCCTCTACACGGCAGACTTCAACTACAACTCTGAGTCTTGCCACGTCCAAAAATACTCGGACGACACAGCGATTGTGGCGTGTGTGAGGAAGGGACAGGAGGGAGAGTACAGGGACCAGGTGGGAGCCTTCAGCGACTGGAGCGAACGGAACAACCTTCTCCTGAACGCAACAAAGACCAAGGAGATGGTACTGGACTTCCGCAGGTCGAAACCACCTCTGCAACCAGTCAGCATACGGGGAAACAACATTGCGACGGTGCAGACATACAAATATTTAGGTGTGCACCTAGACCAGGGGTGGCCAACCAGTCAGAGACTAAGAGCCACAAAAAAATGACTGTGGTACCACAAAGAGCCACACCATATACCAGCGTTTCTCAACCTTTTTTTTCAGTCACGGCACCCTTCATGTGTTTATAGGTCTCACCCTCTGGCCTCTGAAGTTGCTAATGTCTTTTTTATTTGGGCCTCACAGGGTTAAAAGTACCCTGTGAGACCCACGGTTGCAAAATTACAAAATCACTTTTAGCCATTTAAAAAAATAATGTTTATTTAAAAAATGTTAAAGGGGAACTATTTTACTATTTCTTTCACTATTTGGGCACTTTTACACAATTCCTGTGAGTCTATGGAACACCTAGGTTTTTTTCAAAAAAATTGCATTGTTTTGTATTTCTAATCAAGTACTAAAAACCGCATTTTTCGACCTCAAGATCTTAAGCCGTTTTGAGGCTGGGCTCCAACCACCGTGTGGCCTGGTGCCAACTGCCACATCAACTGCCACATTATTATGCAGCTGAGAAATCTCTGACATTACAGATATGCACATTTTCAGATGACTCAGTTCAGTGAGGGTGAATATTGTGAGAGGAGAATTGGAAGAATTCGCCAATATGAGAATTAGAGACATATATCCTATTAATATAAGTCCACATAGCTAAGAAACAATGGTAAACACTGAAAAAAGCCATTTATAAGATAGTTCCCCTTTAAGCACATGTATAGTCAATTGGTCCTGTTGTTCAGCCTCACAATGCTATTTGATAGTAAATGTGTTTATATGTCCCACCCTCTGGCCTCTGAAGTTGCTAATTTCTTTTTAATTTGGGCCTCACAGGGTTAACCTCTTAAGCCCGAGATATACAGTAAAAGTGTATATTTTCAGCATTATGTTTGTTTACCAATTATTTTAACTGTTATTAGTGAAATATAAGATTATAGAAATCTCAGGGCATTGAGTCGGAAACCGGCGCATATTGACAGGAGGAAGTGGCACAGCCAAAAGTGAGTGTAGTTTAATTTCTCTTATTTTTTGGGATTATCTCCCACAAACCTGAACATTATTGCCATAAAACAGAACGCAGTTAGTTTCTCTACCTTTCTGTGAACGTCTTGCAAAAAACGGTGTTGCAATATGATGAAGAATGGTGGAGAAATTTACATTATAAAAAAGATGGCAGAATTCAGTACTGTATCTACAAAACCTTCTGTTTAATCATCTTCCCTTTATTCATTTGCTTAGATTTTTCAGGTCTGGTCAATTTTAGCATGGTGTTATTTACAGTCAAAGATAATTTTTTTTTTAAATAGAATTGATATTCTCCTTTGGTTCATTACAATTTACTCAAGCCTAGTAACAGACACACTATTTCTGACACTGATCCATATATGTCCCTAGATTCAGATACCAAGAACATGCAAATGGACCATTTAAAAAAAAATTGTAAATGTTTATTCTACGTCCTTATGGAATGAGTGACATAAAAAAAAAAAGTAAAAAAAAAAAAAAAAAAGTAAAAAGAAAATAAAAAAAAATATTTTTTTTTTTATTTTTTTTTATTTTTTTTTATGGATGGAAGAGCCGCACATTGACGGGCAAAGAGCCGCATGCGGCTCGCGAGCCGCGGGTTGGCCACCCCTGACCTAGACGATAAGCTGGCCTGGGCTGCAAATGCGGAAGCGCTCTACAAGAAAGGACAGAGCCGGCTGTTCTTCCTTAGGAGGCTCAGGTCGTTTAATGTGTGTGGGGAAATGTGTGTGGGGAAATGTTGTTCATGTTCTATCAGGCAGTGGTGGCAAGTGTGCTCCTCTATGCCGCTGTCTGCTGGGGTGGTAATACCACGGCCAGGGATGCCAGGCGGCTGGATAAGCTGGTGAAAAAGGCTGGCTCAGTGGTGGGGAGGAGACTGGACCAACTGGGGACCGTGGTGGAGAGCCGCACGCAGAGCAAGCTGCTGGCCATCATGGACAATACCAACCACCCTCTCCACCACACCCTGGTGGGGCAGAGCAGCAGTCGCAGCGGACGGCTCATCTCCCTGCACTCACGGACTGCACTCGCGGCACAGGAGGTCCTTTGTCCCCACAGCCATCAGACTGTACAACAGCGTAATATAGTGCAGGGGACCTTGACCTCTGACCCACACACCTGGTTTTACACCTGTTTTTACACCTGTTTTTATCTCATCACGCTCCTATTGATATTGATAGATATGATTTAATTGAATTTTATCATGTGCTTATTTTTAATTCATTTTTTTTTTTTTTTTATATATTTAAAGTTTTTTTTTTTTCTCAAACAAGACAATACATACACAACAAAACAAGACAAGAAATGATAATAATAACAATAACAACAAGGGGCGAGGGGGGGGGGGGGGGGGGTTGCAGAGCGTTACAAAGGTTCAGTAGACAAACTTATTCCAGATAGTGATCTAATAAAGTTCAGGGGACCTTGAAGGCCATCGGGCCTATCACTCTCTTGAAGAGACAGAGCAGCCTGTTCCATCGATAGCAAGTCCATGAAGTCCTTGCGCCAGTTCTCCATACTGAAGCAGTTCGGTTTGCGTTCTTTCCAGTTCATTAAAATAATCCGTTTGCATGCTAGAAAAGCCAGTGCTACAGTATTATTTACAATCTTTGCTTGAGCAGTGTCCATTTTTACACCCAATATACACATTATAGGGCAAGGATTAATGTCAATTTGGAGAGTAACTGACAGGTCCTCAGCAATGTCCAACCAAAATGTCCTAACAAGTGGGCAGTGCCACAGCAAGTGCATGAGCGTACCCTCTACTCCACACCCATGCCAGCACAATTTGGGTAGGGTGTGATTCATTTTATTCAATGTACAGGGTGTTATATAGGCCCTGTGTAGTATCTTTAATTGTATAATTTTATATCTAACACATTTTGATATTTTTGTACTATTCCTAAGTGCTGCTTCCCATTGTGTTTCAGATATGGATATACCCATGTCTCGCTCCCATTGGACTTTAGTTTGGGTATTGGTATCAGGGGTGGTTGAACATGATAGTTTATACATTGCAGAAACAATGCCTTTCCTGCCTGTAATTCCCCTTAATGTCTCTTCCATGACTCCGTTTGTTCCTATAGCTATGCCTTTAGACAACAATGATTTAATAACTGATTGTATTTGTAAATAAGATAAAAATTCTGTGTCTTTCAGCCCAAACTGTGTTTTAAGTTCATTAAAAGGTATCATATTTCCCCTTTTGATCACTTGGCCCACCTGTGTTATATTATGTTGTTGCCATACATTATTTTTAAGGAGTTTACCTCCTGCAGAGAGCAAAGGGTTTTTCCATAATGGACATGATGGTAAGGAATATCCACTAAAGGTCAGGCGTTTATGTAAGATTTTCACTATCTCACATGAAAATTCTAAAAGCGGATTGTCCAGTCTGGGAGTGATTTTTGGGTTATACCACAACATTGAAAGAGATAGATCTTTGTTATGTTCTTCTATAATTTGTTCTTCAAGCCATTCCCAGCTGCCAATCTGTCTCACACTATTGTAAGCCCACTGTAAGGGGTATCTTGAGTTATATGCTATGTAATATTGGTGGATATCTGGTAGTCCTATTCCTCCACTATTTCTTGGTTTTATAAGTTTTTTATGGCTGATTCTAGGTTTTCTGTTGTTCCATAGGAAGCCAGAAAATAATTTGTTTATTTCTTTGAACCAACTAGGAGGGAACTTTAAAGGTATAGAGGACATCAAAAAAGCTAGCCTTGGTAACAAATTCATTTTTATAATATCAGATCTGCCCCAAAGGGATAAAGGCAAGACTGTCCATCTTTTGATGTCCTCCTTTATATTCTTTAAAAGGTCAGATGTATTTAACTCAACCATTTTTTCAATGGGAGATCGGATTTTAATTCCCAGGTATTTAATTCCTTTTGGCTTCCAATTGAAAGGAGCAGAACCCAGATGTGATTGAAAAGTTAGGTTGTTAAGTGGAATAGCTTCACTTTTACTATAATTCACTTTATAGCCCGAACATTTACCAAATGTATCTATAAGCTTTAGCACTTGAGAGATGGAATGGCTAGGATTTGTTAGTGTTATTAATATGTCATCAGCAAACAGGCTGGCCTTATACTCACAACTACCAATACGAATACCACTGATTTCTTTATGAGCACGTATAGCACAGGCAAGTGGTTCGAGGGAAAGAATAAAAATGTGCGGTGAAACCGGACATCCTTGGCGGGTAGATCGATAGAGATGGAATGGATCAGACCTTATACCATTTGTTCTGACTGACGTAACCGGTTCATGGTAAAGTGCCTTTATCCAGTTCATGAGAACCGGACCAAATCCGTATTTAGGTAGTACATAAAACAGATATTTCCACTCCACTCGATCAAAGGCTTTCTCAGCATCCAGCGATATTGCCATCGCTGGATGATGGGAGGCCCCCGCCCTTGACATGACATGCATTAGCCTCCTCATGTTATTTGAAGCTAAACGACCCTTTACAAAGCCAGCCTGATCAATATGAATCAATGAGGCTATAACATTTTCCAATCGCCCTGCAAGGACCTTCGCAAACAACTTATAATCATTATTTAAAATACTCAAAGGTCTGAAATTACACATTTGCAAGTGATCCTTGCCAGGTTTTGGAATCAATGAAATAGTAGCTTGCCGCATGGTTAGCGGCATGGATTGATTGGCCACTATATCATTAAACAGCAATATTAGAAGTGGTGTAAGAGTGACTTGGAAACACTTAAGAAATTCACTTGTATAACCATCATCACCCGGTGTTTTACCGGTTGAGAGGGATTTGATAGCTGATTTAATTTCATTTTACGTGATAGGTGTATCTAGTGATTCCCTTTCTTCTTCAGAGAGGGTTGGGAGATTTATATCTCTGAAAATGTTTTCCATTTCCTCTTCACTCGTACAACATTCTGATTTATACAGTGTGCTATAAAATTTAGTGAATGCTTTATTGATTTGAAGTTGTTCACAAATCAGAGAGCCATCTTCATCATATATGCTAGAGATTGATTGACGATTTTCTTGCTGCTTCAGTCTGAGAGCAAGCATTTTACCAGCCTTATCGCCAGATTCATAATATTTTCTACGCAACTGAAAGAGGGCAAATGCATTTTCCTCATGTAGAATTGCTTGTAATTCTGTTTTTATAACCAACACTGCTTTTTTCAGTTCTAAATTGTCAGGGTCCAACATATGACTAGTTTCCAAGGACTTAAGTTCAGTAATCAGACCATGTTTCCTTGCCATTTTTTCCTTTTTCTTAGCTGTTGAGTAGCTTATAATCCAGCCCCTACAGGTTGCCTTATAAGCCTCCCATACAGTCTGCACTGACTGGACTGATGTAAGATTAATACTAATGTACTCCTGTGTTTTCTCCTCAATCATAGACACAAAAACTTGATCTTTCAATAAGGAGTTATTAAATCTCCATTGTTTGGTTTTATTGTTAATTACAGCAGGAGTAAAAAGGACTGACAGGGGCGCATGGTCTGATAAAAGTATGTTATGAATTTTGCAATCAATTACATTACCCACCAAGGATTGTGAGAAGAGAAAATAGTCAATCCTGGAATATGAATTATGAGCGTGGGAGTAATAAGTATATTCACGTGTGTCAGGGTTGACAACACGCCAAATATCGGTTAATGCAAGTGAGTTTTGCATTTCTTTAAGTGCACTTGACAATGCTCCGTCTAGTGGGAGGGGACGCCCAGACCTATCAATCGAGGCATTGCTAACCAAATTTAGGTCCCCACCCATCAGAATGGGATAATCTGCAAATTCTGCCAGCACCAGATTCAGCTTTGACAAAAAAGTATTCTGTCCCGTATTAGGAGCATATACATTTACTAAGGTACATTTTTCATTTAGTAAAATACCTGACAAAATTATATATCTACCATCTTTATCAACTATTTGTTTTGAAAGTTTAAATGATATTTTCTTTGAAATCAGGATGCTTACCCCTCTAGAGGCTCCACTGCCTGGTGCTGAGAACACTTGACCTACCCATCTTTGTTTCAATTTAACTGATTCTATTTCATTCAGATGGGTCTCCTGGAGCATTGCCAAATCACATGATAGGGATTTCAAATATGTAATAATTTTATATCTTTTCGTTTTGTTTGAAATACCTTTCACATTCCAGCTAATCAGATTTACATGATTAGGTCCCATTATTTTTATCAAGCAACTTTACAGCTTCCTCCTTGTAAACTATGCAACAACATGTATGGATAGACAAAAATAAAAAGTACAAGACATACACATACATAAAGTAAGCCATTAGGCAAAGGAAAAACAGTAAACAAAACAGAGATAGACTTAATGTCCATCCCTTGTCCGCGAGCAGAGCAGGCGCGGCCGTGCTGCATCCTACACAGCTCCATTCTCAAGGTTCAATCAACTTGCGCAAATAAAAAATAAAAATACGCGATGCGGGCACCAGCGTTATGTTTATGAGGGAGAGAGTGTGATTAGTTCATTTTCCACTTGTTCATTGTGTAACATAAATAATATCTCAATAATTCCATCAGTCCCACTCCCAGCCGTAAAGCATAATGAATGAAGGTATAGAAGAAAAAATAAAAAAATAAAGCAGGGGGGCTTACAGTGACGCTGGTGCAGTTATGCCTCTGGTCATCTCACTCTCATGTCAACCAAAGATCTTGGGTAATCGTTTCTTCAAATCTTCAACAGCCTCCGATGCGTTGTTGTAGATATATTTCACCTCATCAATGGTGATAACGAGCCTCGCTGGGTAAAGTATTCCATAGCGCAGGGACGTTTCTTTGCGGAGTTTCGCTCTGATGTCATCATATTCTGCGCGCTTTTTTTTAATCTCCGTTGGTAGATCCTGGAAGACTCTCAGTGGTTGTCCTAGCCAGGATAGTTGCCTTTTCTCCGCCACGGCCTGGAGGATCCTCTGTCTGTCGCTCCATCTCCGTATGCGCACCAGATACGGCCGCGGTGGATCACCTGGAGCCGGGCGGGGACGTGGGCTACGGTGCTGACTTTCAATTTCTGGTGTTGGCTCGTCGTCTTTACCATCCAGAATATATTTGAATATGTCGGCCATCATCTTGTCTGGGTTGCCTGTCTCCAGTCCTTCTGCCAGGCCAATAAAGATCAGATTATTTCTCCGATTTTGTGCTTCCAAGTTACTAAACTTTGTTTGTAGCGTGTTCAGTTCTTTGGCTTGGACCTGCAGGGTTTTACTATTGGCCGCACACTGGTCTTCTAGATCTCCGATTCTTCCTTCTGCATTAGAGACTCTGTTCAGAATAGCCCGTGTCTCTTTTTTTAGGTCTTTCATTGAATTGCCAAGTTCATCCAGTCTTCTTTCAACCGATAATTTAAGGTCGCTCACCTCCGTTAGGAGTAGCTGCGCCCAGGCAGGTGTGTCCTCGCTTGACATGATTTGTTTGATTGCTGCACGCCGTTCACCTTTCTTTGTCTGGGTTCGGGTTTCTCGGCAAGAGCCAGAAATAGACATGCAGACAGGCAACTATGTTTGAACAAAATAATCCAGTTCTTCAGTTTAAATAGATGATCATTTAGAAGCAAAATACTATATTCTAAGGACAGAGCTGTGCAGAGCACTCAGCACGCCATTCCTCTCAGTCACGTGACGTCATCACACACCTGTCTGCATTTTTAATTCATGATGCAGACATAATGTGAAATAACTGAATGAGAACTGTCAATGTCTGTATACTGTGTGAGCTGCGAGATACCCTGAATTTCCCCAAGGGGATTAATAAAGTATCTATCTATCTATATCCTAATAGTTACCTTATTACCATACTTGGCTGAAAATAAACTTTGCTGCCTGTTGTAAATGTGTTTTTCCCTGTAGGCTAATACATAAGGCATACATTTTTGCAGTTGAGCAACAATTAGCAGTTGAGTAGGCTATGTGCTGTGTTTTTATGTCTTCCATCGAGGACCACCTTGGAAATAAGTGTTTTAATGAATGCTTTTAGGTGATATCCTCAGGAATACAAATTGGTCAAGATAATTAGTTTTTATGATGTGTTTTTAATTTCCAAATACAAATCTAATCAAATCAAAAAAGCAGTTTTTGCAGTTGAGCTACAGGTGTTGTATATTATACAGCCTTTTCATGCATATTTATCAAGGGAACCCTTATCCTAATGATTTTTTAAATAATATTATGATGATACGATATGGACCTAGTAGTTGGGTCATCTGTGGCACTTCATTTCTCAATGGATTTGTCATCTAGGAGGGTTAATAAACAAATTTAGCCGGGGTGTATTTTTTTAAAAGGCGGGGGAAATTTGTGAGAGACCAAAATCCAAAATGGCTGCTGTGGAAATTAACTTTTTAATGGTTTGACCTACAATGATGCACAATACATGGTACCAGCCCCCTCTCAGTCATGTACCAGCCAGCCCCCTCTCAGTCATGTACCAGCCAGCCCCCTCTCAGAAATGTACCAGCCTCCTCTCAGTCATGTATACCAGTCCCCTCTCAGTCATGTACCAGCCCCCTCTCAGTCATGTACCACAGCCCCCTCTCAGTCATGTACCACAGCCCCCTCTCAGTCATGTACCACAGCCCCATCTCAGTCATGTACCACAGCCCCCTCTCAGTCATGTACCACAGCCCCATCTCAGTCATGTACCACAACCCCCTCTCAGTCATGTACCACAGCCCCATCTCAGTCATGTACCAGCCCCCCTCTCAGTCATGTACCACACGACTGGCGGGTTTTTTTTAGTAAGAGATGTGATTGGGCCAGCCCAGTGTTAGTCAGTACCAATACATGGTACCAGCCCCCTCTCAATCATGTACCAGCCCCCTCTCAGTCATGTACCAGCCAGCCCCCTCTCAGTCATGTAACAGCCAGCCCCCTCTCAGTCATGTACCAGCCAGCCCCCTCTCAGTCATGTATACCAGCCCCCCTCTCAGTCCTGTATACCAGCCCCCTCTCAGTCATGTACCAGCCCCCTCTCAGTCATGTACCAGCCCCCCTCTCAGTCATGTACCAGCCCCCTCTCAGTCATGTACCACAGCCCCCTCTCAGTCATGTTGAGGGCACAGCACTTGGCTGGTTCTCCTCCTACCTCACAGACAGACACCAATTCATCTCCCTCTCCGGCCACACCTCCTCCCCCTCCCCAGTCACACAGGGGGTCCCCCAAGGCTCAGTCCTTGGCCCCCTGCTCTTCATCTGCTACATTCTCCCCCTTGGTCACATCATCCGTAAATACCACCTCAACTTCCACTGTTACGCTGACGACACCCAAATCTACATCAGTACACAATCCCCCCACAGCCCACCCCTCAGTCACATCGAATCCTGCATCACCGAACTCCAAACTTGGATGACTCACAACTTCCTCAAACTGAACAGTGACAAGACTGAACTTCTCATCATTGGCACCAAAACCACCCTCACCAGATCCGGACCCATCACACTCACCATCAACGACTCCACCATCACCCCCTCCCCCCTAGTCCGCAACCTTGGTGTCCTCCTCGACTCCACCCTCTCATTTGACCCCCACGTCCGCTCCATCGTAAAAATATCCTACTTTCACCTCCGCAACATCGCAAAAATCCGTCACTGCCTCTCCCCCCCCGCTGCTGAATCCCTCATTCACACCTTCATCTCCTCCCGCCTGGACTACTGCAACTCCCTCCTCACTGATATCACCTCCCGCTCCCTCCATAAACTGCACCCGGTCCCGCGAACACATCACTCCTGTCCTCCACTCACTCCACTGGCTCCCGATCAAACACCGCATTAACTGTAAAACACTACTCCTCACCTTCAAAGCCCTCCACAGCCTGGCCCCCCCCTACCTGACTGATCTCCTTCTCCCCTACCGCCCCACCCGTTCCCTCCGGTCCTCCTCCACTGCCTCCCTCACTGTCCCGACATCCAAGCTTAAAAACTTCGGAGATCGGGCCTTCTCTCGCACTGCACCCCGACTCTGGAACTCCCTCCCCCAGTCCATCAGAGACTCCCCTACACTCTCCACCTTCAAAGCTCGCCTCAAAACCCACCTGTTCTCCCTTGCCTTCAACCCCCCCCCACCCCTAAACCTCCCCCTCCCATCCAACCTGATTGATGTCTGTCTCCAGTCTTTTTTGTGCTATCAGGCTGTCTCCCCTGTTACCCCCATGGTCTCATGTTCCTCATGTTTTTGTTCCTTTGCTGTTTATGTTTTTGTTTCTTTGCTTTCGTTTCTTTGTTTGTACTCCTGCTCCCGACTACTGTCAGCGACTTCGGGTTATTGAGAAGCGCTATATAAATTAAATTAATTATTATTATTATGTACCACAGCCCCCTCTCAGTCATGTACCACAGCCCCCTCTCAGTCATGTACCACAGCCCCCTCTCAGTCATGTACCACAGCCCCATCTCAGTCAGCCTGCTTCAAGATGTCTACCATCATCCCTGTACCGAAGAAACCCTCCCCAACATGTCCAAATGACTACAGACCGGTGGCACTCACCTCTGTGGTCATGAAATGTTTCGAGAGGCTGGTCAAGGACCACATTTGTGCCTCCCTCCCCAGTGATATGGACCCTATGCAATTTGCATACAGGACAAACAGGTCCACCGACGACGCGGTCTCCCAGGTACTGCACAGCACCCTCTCGCACCTTGACCGTCAGAAGGGGGGCTATGTGAGACTGTTGTTCATTGACTACAGCTCAGCGTTCAACACCATAGTCCCCACCAGACTGGTGGACAAGCTGATCGAGCTAGGTCTGAGCTCCGCCCTGAGCGCCTGGGTACTGGACTTTCTGAGCGAAAGACCCCAGGCGGTCAGGGCGGGGGGTCAGACCTCCAACACCATCACCCTGAGCATCGGGTCCCCCCAGGGCTGTGTTCTGAGCCCCCTGCTGTACTCACTCTACACACACGATTGTGTGGCCAAGTTCAGCTCCAACTCCATAGTGAAGTTCGCAGACGACACGGTGGTGGTGGGGCTGATCTCGGACAACGACGAGAAGGCCTACCGGGAGGAGGTTGAGGTACTGGAACGCTGGTGCCAGGACAACAGCCTGCTCCTGAACATTGGTAAAACCAAGGAGCTGATCGTGGATTATAGGAGAGGACAGCAGGAGACGCACACACCACTGATGATTAACGGGGCTACAGTGGACAGGGTGAGCAGCTTTAAGTACCTGGGGGTCCACATCTCAGAGGACCTGACATGGTCAACACACATAGACACAGTAGTAAAGAAGGCGAAACAGCGCCTCTACCACCTGAGACAGTTAAGGAAGTTCAGAGTATCGGGGAAGATACTCCAGTCCTTCTACTCAGGAGCTGTAGAGAGCATCCTGACCGGAAACATCACTGCCTGGTATGGAAACAGCACGGCACAGGACAAGAAGGCCCTACAGAGAGTGGTGCGCTCAGCCGAGTGTACCACGGGTATTGCACTACCTCCCCTGCAGGTTCTATACAACAAGAGGTGCAAATCCAGAGCCTGCAGAATAATGAAAGACCCCCACCACCCCAATAACAGCCTGTTTCAGCTGCTGAGGTCAGGCAGACGCCTGCGAACCCCAGCTACTAGGACAGAGAGGCTTAGGCTTAGCTTCTTCCCCCAGGCCATCAGAGTCCTGAACAATGAACATTGAGTACCACAGAACACTGAACTATCCACACATAAGCACACATGAGCACACACACGACACGCACGCTGTGCACGCTCACACACTAGCAGCCACTTTAACACTTCAACATGAGCGGGCACACACTCATGCGCACACACTCACACTTATTGCCAAAAGGAAAGGCCACTTTAAATCAGTATTAGCAACAGTAACAGTGTATTGCACTACCAAAGCTACCTAGCATGTCCTATATGCTCTGTAAATAACTATGTACAGATACCGATTTTGATGTCACACCATGTTACCTGTTACCTGTTATTGCAAAAAGAAATTTGTATTGGATTCTATTATATGTTGTACCCACTGTATTGCACATCGTTGCGGGCAAGACCACCCGCATTTCATTGTATACTCGTATGCCGTGACAAATAAAACTCTTGACTTGACTTGTCATGTACCACACCCCTCTCTCAGGCATGCACCACAGCCCCCTCTCAGTCATGTACCACAGCCCCCTCTCAGTCATGTACCACAGCCCCCTCTCAGTCATGTACCACAGCCCCATTTCAGTCATGTACCAGCCCCCCTCTCAGTTATGTACCACACGACTGGCGGGGGGGGGGGGGGTGCTTAGTAAGAGATGTGATTGGGCCAGCCCAGTGTTAGTCACTACCAATACATGGTACCAGCCCCCTCTCAATCATGTACCAGCCCCCTCTCAGTCATGTACCAGCCAGCCCCCTCTCAGTCATGTACCACAGCCCCCTCTCAGTCCTGTATACCAGCCCCCTCTCAGTCATGTACCAGCCCCCTCTCAGTCATGTACCAGCCCCCTCTCAGTCATGTACCACAGCCCACTCTCAGTCATGTACCAGCCCCATCTCAGTCATGTACCACAGCCCCATCTCAGTCATGTACCACAGCCCCATCTCAGTCATGTACCACAGCCCCATCTCAGTCATGTACCACAGCCCCCTCTCAGTCATGTACCAGCCCCCTCTCAGTCATGTACAACAGCCCCCCTCTCAGTCATGTACAACAGCCCCCCTCTCAGTCATGTACCACAGCCCCATCTCAGTCATGTACCACAGCCCCCTCTCAGTCATGTACCACAGCCACCTCTCAGTCATGTACCACAGCCCCATCTCAGTCATGTACCACAGCCCCCTCTCAGTCATGTACCACAGCCCCCTCTCAGTCATGTACCAGCCCCCCTCTCAGTCATGTACCAACCCCCTCTCAGTCATGTACCAGCCCTCTCTCAGTCATGTACCACAGCCCCCTCTCAGTCATGTACCACAGCCCCCTCTCAGTCATGTACCAGCCCCCTCTCAGTCATGTACCACAGCCCCCTCTCAGTCATGTACCACAGCCCCCTCTCAGGCATGTACCACAGCCCCCTCTCAGTCATGTACCACAGCCCCCTCTCAGTCATGTACCACAGCCCCCTCTCAGTCATGTACCACAGCCCCCTCTCAGTCATGTACCAGCCGCCCTCTCAGTCATGTACCTGCACAACTGGCGGGGGGGTGCTTAGTAAGATGTGATTGGGCCAGCCCAGTGTCAGTCAGTACCAATGGGCCGCTGTCCCAGCCTAGTAGTGATTTTTTTAATAAATACTTTTTTTTAAATCAAATCATAACGGCCCAAATATGCGTCATCCCACCGGGCAAATGCCCGGAATGCCAGATGGCCAGTCCAGGCCTGTTCACATTCCCTTGTCTAAAAAGCAAACAAGATCAGTTTTATATGCTAATAGAAGTGGTTAGTTCCTCTTCTCTAGCAATAATAATAATACATTGGATTTATATAGCACTTTTCCAAATGCTCAAAGACACTTTAACAAAACAAACAATACAATACAGTTTTAGTAGAGAAAAAAAATAAAAAAGGTGACAGAGGAAGGAGTTCATGGTAAGGGTAAAAAGGTGGGGTTTGAGGGCTTTTTTGAATGAGCAGTGGCTCTCAGATCACAGGATATGTCTCATATCTGTATGAAATAACCATCGCGGCAAGTTTTACGATGAACTCACTGCGGCTCGAGAGCGGCTCTGGCCGGTGGGAGGCTCGTACACGGTGTCCCAGGAGGTGTTGGTGACTCCACACACCATGGGCTTGGTGTTCTGGTCTTCATACTTCAACACCGCATGGTCCCCGTCCTCCTCCTCCTCGCCAGACAGCGGCTCAATCAAGTACCTCTGAGCAGACGTCTTGAAGTATCCCCTTAAACCAAGATCACAAGGCGCGGATAGTGAGCAACGATTGGAAGGAGTCCCTGCTCCTCCTTCCTCCTCGTGTCACAGGGCTGAGCTGTGCCGAAGTGCCGCGCGGCTCTGCTCTGACTAGCAGAGTGAGGAAGAGCGGAAGACGGCTGGTTCTTCAGCATGCAGTGGTGTGCTCTTCAGAATGTACCGGGAGAAACGTTTACTGTACCCCGCGGACATAATAAGCATATAAGCAGTGCTTACTAACGTTATTAGTTACGCTATTTCTGACCGAATTAGTCATTCATTTGTAAATATAAAGACATTCTTTTTCACACGGACTTGGTGCATGTTTTCGACGCTGAACTATGGGGTTGAAAACGTGTATAAATATGAACTAAATGCAGATGTCTGCGTTTTTTTTGTCATAAAAAGGGATTTACTATCAAACAAACGGGAATATAAGTGGTTAAAATTCGGAAATAGTTGTAATCTTTTACAGATATATTGAGGTTATGCTCTTAGTGCACTTCCTGAAAAGATTTTTTTTTAAATATTAAAAATTAAGAATGATATGGCCTTGAACTTGATGCAAACATTTCCTGCTTAGCATTACAACTCTGCAAAATCGTTAGGGGGGCATAGGGGATGCAGACAAGAGAAAGACTTTCGTCTTGTTTACATCAGGGTCCCCCATTTTCCATTCATCACATGAGAAACGATGAGATACCACCGCGGTGATATGACCTTTTCGGATGACATACTTTTTAAATAATGATTAGAGTGGAGTTGTGTGAGAAACCGAAGAGGAGCCCCCACCTGAGCCCATCACACGTGCTCACGCTGACCGTTGATTCGCTGTCGTTCACAATCCTGCCGTGATAGTAGCAGTGATCCTGAAGGAGACAGTGAGATTATAATTGGATGATGAAATGACTGAGAAGAGAGTAGTAGTAGGACTGAGGAATGTGATGTGACATGAATGAAAGGTATTCAAATGTATACAGTTGACCTAAAATGGATTTCTTGCATGTAGACAACCTACAATGTCAGAAGGCGTAGTAGTGACAGGTGTCCCGTCCTCTAGGTAGTAGGTTTCAGTGTAGTCTTGGGTGAGTAATCCACTGAACATGAGTACAAAATAGTTGTTAGTATATGAGTCTACCCCACATATCCACACACCACCACATTGGTGTCATAATGAGGAAATGTCTTCAAAAAGAGGAATTGTCAACCGTTTTTGTAAGACATGCGTTAAATTAAGAGCCAAAGAGTGACAGCTCTCCCACTACATTTCCCCCCTGTAACCTGTACATTTCCAAGTGACAATAGAGCTATAATATATAGCATATTATGATGCAAGCCCGTACATTGACTCAACTGTCAGGTAGACAGTGTCTATTCATTAACCATTTATTAACATTTGTATTTCTTTGGTTTATTGATATTAGATCAATACAGAACATAGAGGAGGAAGTAAGGAAGGGTTGCGCCAGACTTACGTATTCTTCTCCAGATGCATCTCAATATCTATCCCTCCCACTGTCATTGCATACTTCATAGTGTCCGGCCTAGAACCCTGAGGGAGAAAAAACACGTATGGTTTTATTATTTGTAATTATTATTCTAAAATTGGTTATGCTCCATTGGTTTCATTACCAATTACCCCCATTACATCTTTAGCATGTATTGAAAAATACCCTCTATACTCTAATTCTGACCTGCGTTTTATGTTAAACAAAGTGGATCTGCAATGCAAATCCAAACCCAAGGGAAACGTACCTCTGCTTGTCTCTTATGCACAGTGTGCAGTCTGATTGGCCGAACCACCTCATAGGCCTTCACCCCTTCAAGCTCAGGGAGACTGTCTGTGGAGAAAAGGCAACGTAGGGTTAGTCTACTATAGGAAAGGACATGGAAACATAGGGTTAGTATTAGGGATGTTCGACATTGGCTTTCTTACCGATATCCGATATAACGATATTGTCCAACTCTTAATTTCCGATACCGATATCAACCGATACCGATATATGCAGCGCCCCCCCCCCCCCCCCAAAAACAGAATAATTTCAGGTAATTAACATTACATATCTCTTGTCGTGGAATTAACACAACATTATGCATACTTTTGACAATAAATAAAATAAGAATTTGTTCTTACTTGCTTGCCTGGGTAAAATATTTTAATTCTTTTTGAACCGATACCGATCATTTCCGATATTACATTTTAATGCCAATATCGGCCGATAATATCGGTAGGCCGATAATATCGGACATCCCTAGTTAGTATACTATAGGAAAGGATACACATGGAAACGTAGGGTTAGTATACTATAAAAAAGGACACACATTGAAGGATCAGTATATAGGAAAGGACACACCCATGGAGAAGTATATGGAGGAAAATATAAAGTTATTGTGACTTTGTGAAAATGATAACAGTCCATGTTGAGCCTTGGCTTTACAGACCTGACCTTCTTAAGAGTAAATGAAATAAGTTCCTGCTATACATGAACTACTATGTGGGCAGTGCAGTGGACCCCTCTAACCCCTGGTCAACCAAGCCTATATATATATATTAGGGATGCTCGATATTGGCTTTTTTACCGATACCGATATACCGATATTGTCCAACTCTTAATTTCCGATACCGATATCAACCGATACGATATATGCAGCCTGCAGGGTTTCCCCCCCCCCCAAAAAACGGAATAATTTCAGGTAATTAACATTACATATATCTTGTTGTGGAATTAACACAACATTATGCATACTTTTGACAATAAAATCAGAATTTGTTCTTACTTGCTTGCCTGGGTAAATAAAGGTTATAGAAATGTATTTTTTTTTTAAACCGATACCGATATTTTCCGATATCACATTTTAATGCCGATATTGGCCGATAATATCGGTAGGCCGATAATATATATATATATATATATATATATATATATATATATATATATATATCACTTTTAATCTAATCTAATCTAGTAATTTATTAGGTGTGAGGTGTGACGAGCAATAGCGAGCCTTCTCCTTTACCCTTACTGCTGTATCACTAGGGAACAAGCATCCCTTAAAACCCACTTAAAATGCTTAAAAATGCCTTAATCTATGCTCACACCCCTTAATAAAAAGCAAGGGGTACTTAAAACATCACAGACCCCTTAACTCTTTCTCTGCCAGCTATTATCCTCATCCTGTAGTAAATGCGCCACGCTTTATATAGGCATTTTCACTGTGCGTTGCGGTGTTTGCAGGGCTATATCTATATTCTATATTATAGCTATGGAGACAATACTATGGCTCATTTGACAGTAACTATCCCTCGTTCAACATGTGAAAAAGAATACATTTTTCATGTATACGTTCGCGAGTTATCCCGTCGTGAATATTGTATAGTTTCAGAGTGATCCTGACTAATTCCTGAAAATGGCGCTATGGAGCGATATGTGAATTTTGCTAAATGCGTTTGCGTTGCTCGCTTGGACATGCTACTGTTTCCAACTCAAAGGTATATAATAGGTATTAGTTTTCATCATGAATGCATCAAAGTGGGGGGGGGGGGGGGTCGTTTTGATGCTCTGATCGTCATCAACGGCATTCGTTTTGAATACTACATACGTTGATCGACTGGATCGATATGAAATCATTGTAGGATCAAGGTGGAATTGACGTCAGTCCTTACCTTTGATCAGGGTTATTCCAAAAAGAATATTCCAATTGTCTGATCGCGATTTCCAGTATTGATGTCCATCGGGTCTGATAGTATAAAACTGAGTTCTTTGGATTGATATGATGAGCCAGGAGACGAAGGTGAAGTCAATCGATGGTATTTATTGACAAGAACACAGAGAACAAGGAACAGTCCTGGAGACCACAGCCCTCCATGGGGGCTGTGTGGCTCCAGAATGATGACACAACCATGCTTTTATACTATGTGGGTTCCAAATTTAGCGAGCCACTGGTTAATAAATAGATGATCAGGCTTGGTCGTATATGGTCATATGTGGGGGTATATGTGAGCTGTTGCTGAATCTGATAATATGTCCATCTTTGCTCCTCCTCAGTGGCCTGTGGCCGGAGGCCGATATAGCCAAGCATTAGGTCACACAGGTCACACAGGTCATCAGGTAAAAGTATTCTGGGTCCTGTCTGGCTGCCTCCTGGCACATTCCAGAGATCTATGCACTCATGGTGACCAGAGGAGCTGGATGTAAAATATTAGACATTAAATGAACTGAATATACCTATCAGGTCCCCGACATAATCTGGCACAACACATGCATCGAGGGGCCATTGACGCGTTCCAATGTGATCGGGTGAACCGCTAGACTTGCCTGGACCAAAATTCTCCGCCCGGATGAGATTAGATGTTAGAACTGCATGCTACCATGTCCTCCCTCCTCACTCCCCCCCCACCCCCTCCTCCCAAATCTGTCTCTGCCAAAGACTTTGCGATCTTCTTTGAGGAAAAAGTGGAGAACATCCACAGCTCCTTCTCTCAACCCCCACCCATTCCAAACACTGAATCGAGAACCTCATCCTTCACTCTGTCATCTTTCTCTCCCATTACAGAAGCCGAGACCCTGACACTGGTAACGTCGCCTACATGCCAGCTGGACCAGCTACCCTCCCCACTCCTCCAGACCATAGCACCGGACATCCTCCCATTCCTAACTGCAACCATCAACTCCTCACTCAACTCAGGGGTGGTCCCCACCTCCCTAAAACAAGCCAGAGTCACGCCCCTCATAAACAAAAAAAAACCTGAACCCCACCGTCATAGGCAACTATCGTCCTGTCTCTCTTCTCTCCTTCCTTTCTAAAACACTTGAACGTGCTGTATCCAACCAACTTACTGCTCATCTCTTACAGAATGATCTCCTAGACCCTAATCAGTCTGGCTTCCGGACTGGCCACTCCACAGAAATGGCCCCTCTAACTACACACCCACAAGACCCCTACGCTCTGCATCTTCTGGCCGCCTCAGACCTACTCCTATCCAAGCTCCGGGAGGGTCATCAAAGAGAAGCCGCCTATTCTCAGTCCTTGCCCCACAATGGTGGAATGAACTACCCACCCCAGTTAGGACAGCCGAATCCCGTCCAATCTTTCGCCGTCGACTAAAGACGCACTTCTTCAACCATTATCTGAAATAATAATAAAAAAATAAATAAAAATCTAACCCCAACTAACCTTACTGTCATGCACTTGTCCTAATAAACTAACCTACACTGTAACACGCAACACTTTGATGAACATTGTTACTCAGCTGATAGAGTTGTACCCTTCCTGATGACTTGTCGTACAGAACTTGTAAGTCGCTTTGGATAAAAGCGTCAGCTAAATGACTAAATGTAAATGTAGATGTGACACACAGTCTGGAACAGGGTTTCAAAGGGTGGGCGATACTGCCACCTAGCAGTATCTGGCCGGTACTGCACTCTCTGGGTCTCAGTATGCCTTTTAACAGTAACATAGAGGTCCTGAATAGAATATTAAAATCGAAAAAAAGGAAAACGGACCAAATAACGTATATATACGTGATTAGCGTTCAACGGTTGGCGAGCAAACATGTATATATACGTGGATGGTGCAGATTGAGTTAAACATGTCTTAATTTCAGTCAGGGTTTACCCCCACCTGAATGTTATTATAAAGTGTTACCAAACATGGTAATGAGTAATCAGTCTGTTTTTATCATAAATCGATCAATACAGACCGTATTAGATCCCCATGTGGGGTATCATTGGAAATCCACACTCATTGGCTACAACCCTGTCCAAACATTTTCGAGATCGCCAAATGATTGACGGAGCTAAAGCCCTGTGTACTTTGTACTCTGGCGTGTACTTTGGCGCACACCTCACATATCGGCATGTAACTTGAGAACCACTGAACGGATTTTGTCGCCTGAAACAAAATCGACAGGCAACAAATAGGGCTTTAATTATATATATATATATATTGTATTAAAAGAAATGCACACCCAAGCCGCTAGAGGTCGGCAAAGTGGCGTGTCGCGAATCGTCCTCAAGAGGGCCCACAATTACAGAAAATAAGAATTATAAAAAAAAAAATCCTAATTATATATTGTAACTGAGGGGTACAATTCCCTGACTGTATTAAATAAGTATGGTATCATTAAACCACTACTGTCTTATGTACATTACTACTGGCCATACAGTACACAGGTATATGAGATGAACACTTCCACAATGACACGGTTCCACACAAATCTTGGTTAGAATAATATTTATTAGCAGCAATAATAGTAGATTACATTACTTTACTTAGAGTCGCGCTTGTAAGGCGAAGAATGTGCGTGAGTAAGTCAAGAGCGTAAGTCCATTATAATATTACGCAGGAGATAATGAATACCACCTGTATCTTAGGAATTATATCTATGGTACACTAGTAGGGCAGCGGGAGATACTAGTAGGGTCCCTCCGGTTGTAGGCCAGCAAGGGGAGAGGATTTGTCGGTAGGAAAGTCTGGGTCAACGAAGAATAGGGAGACTCCAGGTACAGGAGACAGTGCAATAATCTCTTGATCCGCAGACGAATAACAGCTATTCTCCGGCATGCAGCTCCGCATGGAAGAAAGCTAGCCAGCCTCAGGCGTCTTAGAGGCGGGCTCGACGTTGCTCCTCACAGGGTAAATCCCACACAATTGTGGGTGTAGACGATTCTCCGCTCCATCAGCTACAGGACCAAAGCAAATATAATCCAGCCAAAAAGGGCTATGTAGTCGTCGGGTAGGTTATCCAGTGTACATGTCCACACGGTCCTCGTCTAGGGCTCCTCGGATGAAGGCGCCAGGTTAAGCTGCCCAGCCTGGATAAGCACACTAGCTGGTACGAGGAAACGTTGGTAATGCTGGTCACTGTAGAACGGTAGCCGCACGATACACTATACATAAATAGACTATTACTGAATTAATAGAATAGGTCGAACTCGACGGTACAGCGTTAAACTCTGATACTTCAGCTATCAATTCGCACGCAGTCTCAATGCTCTATTTGGGGCCAAACGGGCCCTACTTCACCGCACGTTGTATCGTGGGTGAGGCTTCACTTGGGTAACTCGAACTACTTCTGTATTCACCTGCGCCATATTTATACGTTAGGTGAACAAACTAGTACCAGCCTTATTCCTGTCTCGTATTCTTGCGCAGAGCCGTTCATGTCCAGGCATGTCTTTGGCGGTGACTTTGAACTAGACCTTGGGGGTATGGCAGTGGCGCCTAAGGGACCGCTGTCCAATAGGAGAACGAAATATTATGGTCTGTACTAGGTAAAGGGATATTCCGTGTATATGTACAAAGAATACACAAGGGATATCAGACGATATACAAATATTATGCAATATATATCAATTAGTAAATATATATATTCGGTTTAATCTGATCCTTCGTAACAGCCGCCTCCTAATTAGTCCCACCTAATTAGATAAGCAGAGACAGATTAACCGCACTGTCCACTACTCAATGTCCGTTGTGAGGGTAGGGCAGTTCACAAAGTCAGGGGGTCATGGTCGTCATCACAAGTGTCGGGGAGCCTTGGCAACTCTATCAGCCTCGCCACGGGTCTGGTATATGTCCGCCCTTGGACGAGCACTTCTGCCGCTCTGACCTTTCCGTCTGCACCAGTGATCACTTTGCTTACGCGGCCGGCCGGCCACATAGCTCGGGGTAGTGACTGGTCGATAATCATGACGACTGTTCCTTCTGTCAAATTGTCTCTTTCTTTCACCCATTTCTGGCGGGTCTGTAGAGACGGTAGATAGTGGAGGAGGAAACTGTTCCAAAACTTGTCAGCCAATACTTGACTGTACCTCCACATTCTTCGGCCGTTCGCTTCTTCAGGCCTGTACACTGTCTGTGGTAGCGCGGGGTCCAGCCGCCCCATCAAGAGAGTGTTGGGGGTGACTGGGTCGACATCTGCTACATCACTTGAGACGTAACCGAGGGGCTTTGAGTTCAATACTCCCTCGATCTCCGTGAGGACTGTCGTGAGGACTTCTTCCGCCATGGTCTGGGCCCCAAGCACGGCGTACAGGGCTGTCTTTATTGAACGTACTTCTCGTTCCCAAGTTCCACTGAAGTGAGGTGCATTCGGGGGGTTAAACTGGAAATCAATCTGAGATGGAGCGAGGTGGGTCTTAAGTTCTGGGCCCATAGCTTGGAAGCTCTCTCTCAGCTCTCTTTCTCCGCCTTTGAAGTTTGTCCCGTGATCAGACAATAATATAGACGGTTTTCCTTTCCGCGATGTGAATCTCCGGAAGGCCATAAGGAATGAGTCCGTACTCATGGTTGGAAGGAGTTCTATGTGTATCGCTCGGGTGGTCATGCATTTGAATACAATACCCCACCGCTTCTCTGTCCCTCTTCCTTTCTTTACAGCGGGCCGAAACAGTCCATACCGGTGGAGTGAAAAGGCTTGTCGCCGAGTCGGAGGCGACAGGGGGGTAGGTCAGCCATCCGGGGTATACTGGGCTGTGCTCGCCATTTACGACAGGCTAGACAGGTCCGCTGGAAGCGTCGTACTGCTTCTCTTCCTTGCAGTATCCAATAACGACGTCTGATCTCCGCGAAGACTCTCTCTGCCCCGGCGTGGTGCACGTCCTCGTCGTATTTCTTTATGATGAGCTCTGTGACCTTGTGTCGGCTGTTTAAGACTATCGGGTACTTGACGTCATCCGGTAAGTCTGGGGCTCTCCTCAGACGACCACCCACTCTGATGAGATTATGGGCGTCGCTCTCAGGGGCTAAGTGGAGCAGTCTGCTGTCTGACGGGACTGGCTTTGATCCCTGCAGACAGTCTAGCTCGTCGGGGAACGAGTCTCTCTAGGCTCGCTGTAGCAGAAGGAGTTCTGCTTCTTCGTAGTTAGCTGCAGTAATGTCAGTAGTGGGCTGAACCTCTGGGTGGTGCCACAGGAATGTCTTTAGCTGCGCACTCTCAAGGGTGAGGCAGTCGTCTATGTTGGGATCTGTGGGGACGAGTGTGTGTGTCAACCCACAGAACATAGATTTCTTCTTCTCTGCCTCCTCTTCACTCGCCTCCCGTGGGGTGGGTGTAGGCCACTCTTCTTCCGGGAGCTTGAGGAACTCGGGCCCGTCACTATATAGATTGTGACGGGTGAGGTCATCCAGGGACATTCCCCGTGTAATGGCGTCAGCTGGGTTCTGTTTTGTGTCCACATACCTCCAGCATGCTGCTTCTGTTAAATCTTGGATCTCTGTGATTCTGACTCCCACGAAGACCTTGTATCTACACGAATCGGACTGGATCCATGTGAGTATGGTCATGGAGTCTGACCACAGGATTGTTCTTTGCACCGGGATGGTGAGTTCACGTTGGATTAACGTGGCGAGTTGCGCTCCTGCTAGGGCTGCGCAGAGCTCTAGACGCGGGATAGATTGTTGCTTGCGGGGGGCTATTCTTGAGCAAGCCAGGATGAAGGCAGTATGTATTTCTCCTCCCTCCTCTCGGGCCCGCAAGTAGGCCACCGAACCGTAGGCTACTTCGGAGGCGTCGCTGAAGACGTGCAGGTCCATCTGGCACGTCTCCGGCCTCACTGTGGGTGGGAAGTAGCTGCGGCGTATGTTGACACCTGGGAGCGAGCTGAGTTCTGTCTCCCACTCTCTCCATGTGGAGGCAAGGTGTTCGGGTATGGGGTCGTCCCAGCCCTGGTCCTTGTCCCATAACGCTCTTACAATCATCTTTGCCCTGGTGGTGTAAGGTAGAATACATCCCAACGGGTCATATTGTCTGGCGAGTGTTCTGTATACACTCCGTCTTGTGGTCGGTAGTGAAGTCGACCTTCCCTGCTCCTTGGTCAGGGGTGTGTGTTTATAATGGAGCGAGTCTGTTTTGAAGCGCCAGACTAGTCCTAATGTCATTTCTTGGGCTTCTCCTGGGATGGTCGCCATCCAGGTCTCGCTGCTTGCCGCCTTGTCCTCTGGGGAGAGGCTGCGTAATACTTGAGGGTCGCTGCTGGCCCACTGCCGGAGATCAAAGCCACCTTTGATCAGGGAGGCGCGGAGCTTGAGTAGGAGGGCCTCGGCTTCTTCTGGCGTCGAGACGCTTTGCAGACAGTTGTCCACGTAGAAACTATTTCCTACACTTTGTCGGACCTCTTCATCAGCTGCTGGGTCTTCTGCGACGTGTTTTTGCAGTGCGAACGTAGCACAGCATGGGCTGCATGTGGTTCCGAAAGGGAGGACTTCCCATTGATAGATGGATGGTTGCTCATCCCCGATCCTCTCTCTCCATAAGAACCGCAGCAGGGGCTTGTCCTCTTCCACTAGTCGCACCTGCAGGAACATCCCTTTGATGTCGCCGCTGATGGCCACCTTCTCTTGGCGGAAACGTAGCAACACGCCTAGTAGAGAGGGGCCGAGTGTTGGGCCGGGCAAGAGCTCTTTATTCAGATTTTGTGATCCGATCTGGTAGCTGCAGTTAAACACAATACGATCCTTGCTGTTGTGGTGGACTTTGTGGTGCGGCACGTACCTTGATTCGGTCGTCTGATCGGCCTCTTTAATGTCAATTTTCTTTATGTGTCCCGCTGTGATTAGCTTGTCAATCTCAGCGCGGTACACAGTAGCTTGAGCGGGGTCTCTGGCTAGGCGCCGCTCTGTGTTCGATAGATACCGCTCCGTCGCTTCTTTGGGGGCGTGGAAGGTAGGCATACCCTCTCGCCTCAGGAGTGGAGTTGCGTATCGCATCACTCCGTTGACTTTGACTCTCTTTGTCCCCTGCTCGAGGAGGGCTATAGCATAAATGTCTTCCTTGGAACGAATGTGTTTCTTTTCGTTCTTAAAGGGCATTGTCTCTAGTGTCCATAGCCTCTCGACGTGCTGTAGGAGGGTGGTGTCTTCTTCTGTCACTCTGGAGTGGAGGCAGCGAGTGGCTGCTGTTCGGTTAGGAGACCTAGAGAGGGGGCCTTGTAGTGTCCATCCTAGGCGGGTCTCGACTGCTGCTGGACAGCCTCTGGGCCCAGTGTGGACCCGGTCCATCGGGACGATGAGGTGTGCATGGTCGGATCCTATCAGCAGGGTCGGGGTGGCACCGTCTATGAGCGGTATAGGTAGTTGACGCAGGTGCACATATTTATCCATCAGCTTGGCGATGGGGTAGGTGTACTGCGACAGGCCTATGTCTTGGCTGGTGAAAGCGTTAGTGATCCTATACCGTCTCTCTGGCTGCCCACTTGCTGCTATAGTGAAGGAGACATTCTCGCCCTTGATCGTCTTCAGGTCTCTTCTTATTGTCCGAATCGTCATCGTTTCTTCGCTCCCCCGCAGCCCCAGCTGGGCCGCAGCGGACGCGAGGAGAAGGGTCTTCTCCGACCCGTCGTCAAGGACGGCGTAGGTGTCCATGACCTTGTCTTCGTAACTCAATGTTACGCGGACCACCTTCAAGAGCACCCGGGCGCCCCCGCTGCTGGCGGGGTCAATGTACATAACACTTGCCTTTGTGCTGCTTGAGGGTGCAGGCTTTCTTCTGTTACTGTCATGTAGGACGTCCAAGTGGGCTCCGTCACACCGACTACACCTCTTCTTTAAGCGGCACTCGGCTGCCATGTGACTGCGCGCACATCGGTAACAGCGTCGGTTGGACTTTATCCATTGACTCACCTCGTCGGCGGTCATCTTCTTGAACGTGTCACAGTGTGACAGCCAGTGTTCCCTTTCGCAGTACGGGCATACAATCTTCCACTTCTCTTTCATCGAGGGGGTACTGTGGTTCTTGTTGCTCGGTACTGATTCGGCTTGGTGCATGACGGTCACCAGCCTGCGGCCATCGTTTGCTCTCCTAGGTCCCTCTCTGGAGCTTGGCGTGCTCCGCACGAACGTATCCAATCGTAGGCTGTTGACTTCTCTCGCCAGGAAGTCGGCTAGGTCTAGGAGGGATGGCTCGGGACCGTTAGGATCACGGTGGTCTCTTTGCCGCCTGAAGCGCTCTTGTCGGGCGGGCGGAAGCTTCTCTAAAATCCTCTCAACATTAGAGTTCGCGTACAGTTCGTGCATACCCTTTTCCTTTTGTGCCCCCAGCATCCCTACCAGGGATTGTACCTTGATAGACAGGTCATCTAATGAGCGATTGTCTGTTGCTGGGGGTAGACGGTCAATATTCCTTATCTCTTGTATTACGTAGTCCCATATGCGTCCATAACGTTGGTCGAGGGCTGCTAGAGCCGCGGTGTATGGGGTAGTAGAGGTGGAATATGCCAGCGCTATATTGTGCGCTCTGGGCACCTTCAGGTGCTTGAGTAGGATAGCATACTTGTACGGTTCATCTGTTACATCGGACATCATTGTCTCTAAGCACATTCGTAGCTCTGTGTACTGTGCTCTGTTCTCGTGTGTGAAGTCCGGGAACGTCGGTGTGCCAAGGTACGATGCCATGGATGGCTGGCACATCGGTGAGCGTTGGAGGAGAGGCCTCCTAGGCGAGTCTCCTCTTACTTGTCGTGGTGGGCTGGTACCTGTCGGGTACCAAGGCCCGCGTACCCAGGTGCTGTTCCTCGGGGCTGGTTGTGCGTCAAGCTCACCCGTGAATTGAGTCGGGGGTCTGTAGCGCAGAGCCGCGGGGGTAAAGTCTGGGCTGTACTGGACCTCCTGGTCCTGTGGAGTACGATGATGCTGTTGGGCTTGACTCTCCTCCTCTCCCTCTTCTTCTTCCTCTGCCAGGTCATCTAGATCCTGTAGTCGTCTATTTAGTCTCTCCGCGGCATAGGCCGGTTCTTCCCTGTTGCTGGGTCTCGCTTGGACTGGTCGGGGAAGGGGTTCGGAGAGGGGTATAGGCTCTCTCTGTTGGCCGCCCTGGAGCCCCGTGCGGAGGGAGGGGGGGTTACCCTGGCAATCAGTTGCTCCATTATCTGCGCTTGTAATCGGTTGCGCTCGGCTTCGCGCTTGGTGTGAGCGAGGTCGCGCTCTGCTTCGCGTTGGGCACCGGTGGCGGCGCGCTGGGCTTCGGCGCGGTCTCTTTCCATATTCTCTTCCGTCTGGAGGCGTCTAGTCTCTAGGCGTATGCGGTCTTCGTCACTCCGTTGCTGCGCCTGGAAGCGCTCTCGCTCGGTCGCAGAGTGTTCGCGTTCACTAAGGGCTTGCGCTTGGAGTTTCGCGTGGAAGCGTTCTTGTTCCATGGAAGAATGTTCGCGCTCGCTAAGCGTCTGTGCTTGGAGTCGATCGCGTTCGGTTGAGGCTGCCAGGGTGGCGATAAAGGCCTGCGCCAGCATCTTGTCCGCCTCGCTGGGGGAAGACACTGGTAGAGGTGATCGGGTTCTGGTAGTACTCGTTGGAGATCCGTTCTCCTGTCGCGTACCGAGGAGGTCTATCTCCTGGATGCGCATCTCTTCTTGTGGTGGGTCGGGTTCCGTCCCTGGAGGGCTTTCTTTATCCTGGAGCTCTCCGGGGACTACCTCGTCGACGTTGGCGGGGGGTAAAGTCATGTCAGGTCCCTCCTGGTCCCCCCCGTGAGCTTGGTCAGTTACGTTAGAACCCACTAGGGTCTCTACTGGCGGGGTCGCCTGGTCGGTAGGGTTTGACATACTTTTACTATCCGCTTTTTCCGCGTTTAACGTCTGTAGAAAGCTAGGTAGTATACTGGCAGCGTAGTCCTCTAGGTACTGAGGTGGCTGCCGTCTGCGCTGCGGGCGATCTATTTTAGGAGAACCGTTTGTGGAGTGTTCATCATTGGCCATGTCAATATTAATATTATATTAATATTACGCTAGTTACCCTCCGGCTCGAAGGACCAATTGTAACTGAGGGGTACAATTCCCTGACTGTATTAAATAAGTATGGTATCATTAAACCACTACTGTCTTATGTACATTACTACTGGCCATACAGTACACAGGTATATGAGATGAACACTTCCACAATGACACGGTTCCACACAAATCTTGGTTAGAATAATATTTATTAGCAGCAATAATAGTAGATTACATTACTTTACTTAGAGTCGCGCTTGTAAGGCGAAGAATGTGCGTGAGTAAGTCAAGAGCGTAAGTCCATTATAATATTACGCAGGAGATAATGAATACCACCTGTATCTTAGGAATTATATCTATGGTACACTAGTAGGGCAGCGTGAGATACTAGTAGGGTCCCTCCGGTTGTAGGCCAGCAAGGGGAGAGGATTTGTCGGTAGCAAAGTCTGGGTCAACGAAGAATAGGGAGACTCCAGGTACAGGAGACAGTGCAATAATCTCTTGATCCGCAGACGAATAACAGCTATTCTCCGGCATGCAGCTCCGCATGGAAGAAAGCTAGCCAGCCTCAGGCGTCTTAGAGGCGGGCTCGACGTTGCTCCTCACAGGGTAAATCCCACACAATTGTGGGTGTAGACGATTCTCCGCTCCATCAGCTACAGGACCAAAGCAAATATAATCCAGCCGAAAAGGGCTATGTAGTCGTCGGGTAGGTTATCCAGTGTACATGTCCACACGGTCCTCGTCTAGGGCTCCTCGGATGAAGGCGCCAGGTTAAGCTGCCCAGCCTGGATAAGCACACTAGCTGGTACGAGGAAACGTTGGTAATGCTGGTCACTGTAGAACGGTAGCCGCACGATACACTATACATAAATAGACTATTACTGAATTAATAGAATAGGTCGAACTCGACGGTACAGCGTTAAACTCTGATACTTCAGCTATCAATTCGCATGCGGTCTCAATGCTCTATTTGGGGCCAAACGGGCCCTACTTCACCGCACGTTGTATCGTGGGTGAGGCTTCACTTGGGTAACTCGAACTACTTCTGTATTCACCTGCGCCATATTTATACGTTAGGTGAACAAACTAGTACCAGCCTTATTCCTGTCTCGTATTCTTGCGCAGAGCCGTTCATGTCCAGGCATGTCTTTGGCGGTGACTTTGAACTAGACCTTGGGGGTATGGCAGTGGCGCCTAAGGGACCGCTGTCCAATAGGAGAACGAAATATTATGGTCTGTACTAGGTAAAGGGATATTCCGTGTATATGTACAAAGAATACACAAGGGATATCAGACGATATACAAATATTATGCAATATATATCAATTAGTAAATATATATATTCGGTTTAATCTGATCCTTCGAACCAATATATCTTTTATTGTAAAACCGCGAGGAAATGACTAAATCCAGATTTAACACTGTCATTGGAAAGAGGAGCTCTTTCCCTATCCATAGATGTATGATATGATTGGCCATAATAAGGTCAAGGTCAAGGTCAAATATAATTAACATTTATTATAATTTATTACTGTATCTACAAATCCTTCTGTTTAATCATCTTCCCTTTATTCATTTGCTTAGTTTTTTTTTGATCTCAAGAAGGTGCTGAATGAGCTCAGTGAGCGAGGTCGGATGCGGCACAATTATAACATGGTGTTATTCACCGGCAAGAATTCAAGAAAAATCATAATTTATATTCTCCTTTGTTTCATCACAATTTACTCAAGCCTAGTAACAGACACAATATTTCTGACACTGGGAATACATACCCCCAGGTCTCTAGATCAGGGGTGCCCAACCTTTTTTGAACCAAGATCTACTTTTTAATTTGCCACCTAGCCGAGAGCTACCAGCCCAAATTTGTCCTACTCTCGGCTAAGATAAGATAAGATATTCCTTTATTGATCCCCTTGGGGAAATTCAGGCATAATAGCAGCATGGGGGAAGGGGGGGGGGTGGGGGTACAGGTAGTAAAAACAACACAAATGTCAATATAATTTACTATCTAACTAACTGAAAAATATATTCACAGTGTCATAAGGTGCATAAGGCTAGTATTAGTACTAATAGTATTACCCATTCAATATGCACATGACAGACAATATTATATGCCATATAATATTTTCTGTCATGTGCATATTGAATGGGTAATACTATTACTACTAATACTAGCCTTATGCACCTTATGACACTGTGAATACTGTGAATATATTTTTCAGTTAGTTAGATTCTAACTAACTGAAAAATATATTCACAGTATTCAGTGTGATAAGGTGCATAAGGCTAGTATTAGTAGTAATAGTATTACCCATTCAATATGCACACGACAGAAAATATTATATGGCATATAATATTTTCTGTCATGTGCATATTGAATGGGTATATAATATAATATGCTATTTTATATATCATTGTAACAGTGTAGTGTAGGACTTACAAGAATGACAAGACTGTAACTGTAACTTCTCAAGTTTATTTCACACTCTGCATACACACTGACAACACACACACTCAGTTCAATGGGCATGAGAAAACATGTGTTTACATTGCCAAAGCAAAAGTGGAACAATACAATAAAAATATATGTACAATAAAAAAAAGGAATAGGAATGATGTGTAAACAGAGCTGTCACATTGCAAAATGGAATACAATCAAAAAACAATTCCACAAAAAGGTCTGTCAACAGTCACTGATAGTTCTCCTTTATCTGTTTTTTTTTTTATTAAATGTCTCTACCTTAGTGAGAACGCTGGCACTGGGAAGAGGTAGCTAGTTTTTCAATGTCTGGGTTGTAGGAGCAGGTTGCAAGCCTCAGGCAGTCCACAAGATGGTCATCTGTTAATGTGGTTCTGTACTTGGACTTGATGATCTTCATGTGAGAGAAAGCAGACTCACACAGGTAGGTTGATCCAAAACATGCTGTTAAGTTCATGGCACATCTTCTGAGGTTGGGGTACTTCTCAGGCAGCAGTAGCTCCCAGAACTCTGCCTTCATCCCTTGTATTACGTGACAGCTGAAGGTCTTTAACAGCATCCATAATCTCTGTGTGATACTTGGAATTACCGAAGAGTGAATCGGCAGCGGCAGTCAATGCCTCTTTTACACATTTGCCGTCTTTAAAGGATTTTTTCTTTTTAGCGAGAATGTGACTGACACGATAAGAAGCAATTGTTGCAGCTTTTGCCTTGGTGCTGGGCTTCGTAAAAGTGGACTGTTGTCCCACTAGTGAAGACTTCAGCTGCTGGAGTGCTGTTCTTCGTAGGACTGTTTTTGGAGGAAAATCCGCGCTGTGTTTCTTGTGCATCGTTGTATAATGCCGCTCCAAATTACCCTTTTTCGGCACAGCCACAGTTTGTTTGCAAATCAGACATACTGACTTTGCGTTGAAATAAACAAAAAAGTAAGCCTCCTCCCACTCTTCATGGAAATGATATGTTTTTGGTCTAGCGGCGCTGACGCTGGTGCTATCCGGCAGCTCGTCGGAGGCGGCGTTGGAGCTGCTCCCTGGCGGCAGCTCGTCGGAGGGTCCTGGCGGCGGCGGCAGTGAAGTCTTGCTTGCGTTGTTGAAAACTAGCGTCCTCTGAATGAACCTCTTTTTAGCTGGTGGTGTTCCATTCATCTTGCAGTTTCGAGTGACTCAAGACTGGTCTCAGAGCCACGTTTATACTGTACCTGCCAGGTGATGGGCCCGACCCCCACTCATGCCACTCCATGAAAACAAAGGCATCAATTTGCATCCCTATGAGTGAAGCTCGCTGTCCGGAATGTAGACGGTATCGACTGGCCCAGGCTGCCTTTTATACACAGGACTGCTCGAACGTGTGTTGTCCTCCCCTCCAAATCAAATCAAATTAAATGATTTTCCAAAATAATCTCGCGGCCTACTTGAAACCAGCGCGCGACCTACCGGTCGATCGCGATCGACTGGTTGGGCACGACTGCTCTAGATGTTCCTAGATACCAAGAACATGCTAATTGACCTTGTAGAAGTGGAGCAATCTTCCATTTACTTGGGCATGTACCTTTAGGCGGAATTTCTGAAAATAGGGCTACAGGTGTTAAGGAGTTTCATTACATTATAAAGGGATTGTAATTGTTTTTTTAATGGTACAATTCAGGGGTTCTGCCCCTGAATTTTACTTAGTCCACCCACAATTCTCACACTTGTGATTTGGGAGTGATATTTAAATAGAAGTGGTGCGAGGGAACTAAATACAGAAATGGTTTTGGTTCCTTTTTCTCACATTTGTTTAATTTGAATTCCTTATCGATCTTGAGAAGTGATACAGAAGTGAAACATTGCATATTACCAAAGCATGCTCGCCAATACAAAAATAAAACATTTCCACTTGATCTACGACCCCACTGTACATGTCACACTACACGTCCCTTCTATTGCTAAAGTCCACTTTAGGACGACCATTTTGCTGCACTGCACAGGATGTTCTGTAATAAAAAGTGATGAAACACGACATGAGACTTTGCGAAAGCTGCCATTCCGCTGAGTGTGTCCTCCGAGAGGCTTTACGGCCTATTCGCTGTCTGTCTGACTCATGTTTTACCTGTCTGGCAGGGACACAATGGTACCTGAGAGGGGTGATAGAGGGGTGTGGCTTTGTTGTGCTCCAACGTTTCAGTTTCAGCACACATGATATACGTTGGGATGCATTAGCCTACTAATATAAGGCATACACGTATTCATCATACTGTATATATACACTGCTGTACTGACTATGTTATGAGTATGAACAGTATGATGTGTGTGTGTGTGTGTGATCACAGAATAAGAGTTGTATGTTAGACCTGACTAGGTCGTATTACATGCACACATAGTCTCACAAGGTGGTCAGTGGTCATGAGGTGTACTGTATAAAATGCTTATCAGCACTGGCTCAAATACACCCTGGTAGCCAAACAAATGCTGCCTTTTCATGGCAAAGTGAACTCAAATGCATGTCCTGCCTCACAGTACTGTATGTTTAACAAACAACAAACATTAAACTGATGCATAATAAAAAATTCAAATAAATCTGACATATCATTATGATATCACATCATATTTCTACACTTCTTTTCTATTGAAACAAACAAACAAACTAACTAACAACAACCCCCCAAAACAGGAGTGAAGAGTCCTGCTGAGAGAACGTGGAGATCCTGAAGGGTTGAGTTTAGTTATGAATTAGTCATTGTGCTGAGTGGAGGCGAGGGTATCCAGTGACTTACCTGCGGGCTTGAATGCAGCAGTTAGGGTTAGGATCCACAATAGCAGTGTACGTGTCATTGTCCAACTGCAGACGGGGACTGAAACAGAGTAAGTTAACTGAGGTAGGCTTTATGGCTCCTTACCTGCACGCTCGTGTGTTAGAGTTCACAGGCCACACCTTCACTGTCCCTCCTCTCTGTTACGGACGCTTACTTCCTCAGTGACACATTAAGTACACTCATGACAGGCTTGAACCCGCCCCTGCTTTGTTCTAGGAATGCAGGGGGGGGGGGGGGGGGGTGCAATGCATCCACCGATGGCTTGCAGTCACTGCTTAACTTGGATTCATTGGTCAACACGACATTGTTTGGCTTGTCTCATCACGCCTCAGCATCAGAGGGTGGACCATTAAAAAAAAAAAAAACATTTAAACAATTAACAGAAGTGACACTGAAAACTGTGTGAGAGAGAGAGAGAGAGAGAGAGAGAGAGAGAGAGAGAGAGAGAGAGAGAGAGAGAGAGAGAGAGAGAGAGAGAGAGAGAGAGAGAGAGAGAGAGAGAAAGAGAGAAAGAGAGAGAGAGAGAGAGAGAGAGAGAGAGAGAGAGAGAGAGAGAGAGAGGAGAGAGAGAGAGAGAGAGAGGAGAGAGAGAGAGAGAGAACAGTTGAAACAGGCAAACCATCAGCAGGAGAATATACAGTAGATATAATTAAGATCACTTTGTCTTCGTTCTTCCTACCTTCCCGCTCAGCAGCAGAGTTGGTTCTTCTTTCTGCCATCGGCCTGCACAGAACCCATGAGTCAGCAGCTTGATGCAGTCTGTACGGTACGTTCTTCATTCAGGAGTGTCATACAGCCTCTCTCTCTCCGTCGCTCTCACCCTGTCACCACGTTGTCATATAGGCCCCAGCAATACTGTGACAATTCCTCACCGTTGCCAAATGAAGGCTTGAGTTGAGCCTCGTTCACGGTATAGCTTTGATACTTGCCTCCTCTTTCTCTCCCTCACCCACACTGAATGCATGCTTGGATCCCGGCCCGACGCCAGACACAAAGTCTAAGACAATAAGACCAATGTGTACGTGTCGCTGTGTCAAACCGGGACATTTCAGGACATGGGGTGAAATGTGTCGTGGTGTGTCCCTTCTTGACCTGTCTAATGAGATGATCATATAGTGAACCGACTGTGCTCCTTGCTATGTTGCGTTATAGGATGGAATAAACGCACATTTGTGTAATAGCACTGAATGTTTGTGTAGTTCTCTGTCTTCCATGATGGCTGCCTGTAACCATTGGTAACCACTTTATTAAAAAGAAAATGCCCAATTCCTGTGCAGTGGTATAGCAAAACACTGGAAAAGCATGGTATTACTTTTCTACTGTGACTCGTTTACAAGATCCAGTAATAATAAGACACAGAATTATTATGTTTTTGTTTGATACATTTCTCATATATCAACACATAGCAACTGCTGTTTTTTTTGCACATAACTGTTGTCTCTTCCATTGCCATGTACAAAACAATGGTTGCCATCAGTGGCGGACTGGGACACAAATTCAGCCCGGGACATTCAGACGCACCAGCCCACACACCGGCCCCGAAACCGGCCCACACAACGGCCGTTATGAAACACTTGTCCAGTATTAAACAACCCAAGGCTGTGGCTAAGGAGTCAACATCAGGGAGACCAAATCTACACCCCACCCCTAGATGTGCACTCGTGCACAGTGCACAGTGCACACACACACACACACACAGGGTTCGAATTATCACCTGAGAGCTATGGGGGCCCCCTGAATTTTTTTTTTTACTATTTTTTTTCCTGGAATTGTGGCTGTTTTCGAAGTCATATTTAGAGGAATATCTCATTAGGATTAGTCTAATACTAAGTAATAATGACATCACACAACATTCTAATCATTAGACCAGGGGTGTCAAACTCATTTTCACAGAGGGCCACATCAGCATTATGGTTGCCCTCAAAGGGCCAAAGACCGTATTAATGTTAATGTAATGTAAAATAAATGTAGCTACTCATTTACATATTGTTAAACATGTTGTTTCTGTATTTATTACTTATTCAAGTTATACATATTGCATATGCATTTGTATAGATGTAAAAATATATGTTAGCTTATGTTATTTGAACAAATAATTTTAGTTTATCAGAACCCCATATTACTCCATCAATCAATGATCAAACCATTCAAGTAAATAACAAAGAAGAATATCATCAAATACAAGCTATGACATTAAGTTTGTTCAAAACCTTTTTGTCACAGTCAAGAAGGGCAGAACTAACAACTAAGCTGCAAAGAACACGTGGGACAGATGTAGCAGATGTTACAAAAACAAATGGCTGCACACAACCTTGCAGAGGCCACTAATGGAAGATAGTTTAATTAACTTTAATTAACAGATTGCAGAATGGGTACAGTACAGTACAGCTCAATACACACAATTGTTAAGGGAATGCAGACCAGAGAAAGACTTTCGACTTGTTTACTTCAGGGTCCCCCATTTTCAATTCATCATAACATATATGACACACACGACATACAGATAGACAGTACAGATACATTTATGACATACCAGATTTGCAAATACAGTACTGTTTGTGATACAAAAAGAGTCCAGAAATGAGAGAAGAGAAGAAGTACCCAGAGACAGATCTACAGTATTGGTACAGTATATTATCCTGTAAAACAATAAAGTCGTGATGACAAAAGTTGGCTATAAGAGAATAGTCTACACACTAGATCAATATGTCTGCAGATGTGCTATACAAGCTCATAAGATAAGAGTGTAATACCTTATTAGGTAGCAGTCTATTCAAAGGTTAAAACAAGGTTTCCCCCAGTAGATTAGGCTTATATTAAGCTACTCTCCCAATCTAATTTATATTGTCACAAGAAATAAGAAGCTTACCCTGTCTGTAGGCTCCAATGTGGAGAGTTGTTGTATTCCCCTCCCTTGCTTTCGCCTTTCTTAATAAGTCTCCTTTTCTAGATCCAAAATTGAGTCAGTTGTTGTCTACAGCGGTGACTTCTCTTTCTTTCTGCCCTCCTCAGTTCCTCTCTACAGGGGTGTCAAACTCATTTTCACAGAGGGCCACATCAGCATTATGGTTGCCCTCAAAGGGCCAAAGACCGTATTAATGTTAATGTAATGTAAAATAAATGTAGCTACTCATTTACATATTGTTAAACATGTTGTTTCTGTATTTATTACTTATTCAAGTTATACATATTGCATATGCATTTGCATAGATGTAGAAATATATGTTAGCTTATGTTATTTTAACAAATAATTTTAGTTTATCAGAACCCCATATTACTCCATCAATCAATGATCAAACCATTCAAGTAAATAACAAAGAAGAATATCATCAAATACAAGCTATGACATTAAGTTTGTTCAAAACCTTTTTGTCACAGTCAAGAAGGGCAGAACTAACAACTGAGCTGCAAAGAACACGTGGGACAGATGTAGCAGATGTTACAAAAACAAATGGCTGCACACAACCTTGCAGAGGCCACTAATGGAAGATAGTTTAATTAACTTTAATTAACAGATTGCAGAATGGGTACAGTACAGTACAGCTCAATACACACAATTGTTAAGGGAATGCAGACCAGAGAAGGACTTTCGACTTGTTTACTTCAGGGTCCCCCATTTTCAATTCGTAATGAAATTGCTATTATGTGTCTGCAATGCATGAACACACAACTGTAACTGTACTCAAAAATAACAAAATAAGGGTTGTCTCAGTTCACAACTATATTGGTCAAGTTTTGGGTGGGACTTGTTTGCGTCCCTACAGCTTCTTATTCAATTGAGCGAGATGCTCGGTTATGTCACACAGCCAGCTTGCATCTGACAGTTCAGACAATATTTCTTCAACCCTTTGTTACCTATTCCGCCTGGATCTTTTTTGTATTTTGGGCTGTAAAATTGTCAAAGAATGTCTGAGTAAGTGCTTTTGGCTTTTTTCCTTTGTTACTTCATCAATACCTCAGATGTTTAACACACATGTATGTGTAAGAATGTGTAATAACTAAGGCTGTCAAAGCTTTATTAACGCATTAACCCACAATTATTTTAACGCCGCAATTTTTTTACCGGCGTTCTTGGGGGGCCACATCAAATGACGTGGCGGGCCGCATTTGGCCCGCGGGCCATGAGTTTGACACCTGATTTGATTTGATTTGATTTTTATTTAGTACATACAATTTATACAATAGTATAAAAACAAGGGGTACAAGGATAACATGTGAGAGTCTGTCGACTTGTTTCCAACATGGTCCCAAGAAAAATACAATAAATCACAAAGAAAGAGTTAAGATAAAATAGATACAACAAGTAGATAAAATAGACAACACAATTTTCTAAGAGCCTCATTACAGCATGTCATGTTCCTGTTCTTCAAGAGTGGTGGCCAAGCACCCTCTGCAACCTATTGTTGCAGATGTCGCTTCACACCCCTCTTGAAGACAGCAATAGTGGGGGAGTTTTGGATGGCCCTGGGCAGAGAGTTCCACAGCCGGCAGGCTGTAGACAGAAAGCCATTCTGTGAATAGGAACCCTTTCTAGGCTCATAAACTGAGAGCTGTCCAGACCGTAACTGTCGTCCGTGGACCTGGCCACGCAGGACAATACGAGAGCATAAATATCTGGGGGCAGATCCATTTAACATTTTATACATATGTCCCAGTTTCAGAAAGGAGACCCTCTGCTCCACAGGGAGCCATCCCACCTCATTGAAGTGACATGGCTCAATATGGGTTCGAGGTGGCAGATTTAGGACCAATCGTATGGTCTTATTTTGGCTGGTTTGTAGCCTGTGCATTAGACTATTGTGTGATGTCATTATTCAGGCTCATTCTTAACCATCAATATTTGTTCATTTTCTTACTCACCTCTGATATATAATGCCATATTATTTACTTATTTGCATTTTGCATCTGAAAAAATACAACAATTTAATTTGAAAAATGAGACCAAATTTATGAACTTGAATTAACATTTATTTGTCTCTGCACTTATAAATCAAAAACTAACAAAATAATCTAATGGAAAATAAATAGTTGTATGGCACAACAGCAGCATTTATCAGGACACAGTAAGTAACATTATCATCTGATAATAAAATGAACATAAAATAAATACTTGTATAAATCAAAATAAATAATGTTATAAACAAATGTGCACAGGTAATCAAGAACTGTATGAAAAATAGTAGCAGCATCTTCTTAGAACAACAAGAAGAAAAGTAACTACTGCAGCACGTCGCCGACATGCAGACCGGAAGAGCCGGGATTCAAACCACTGACCTCTTTTATCCAAAGCGAGTAGTGACGACTATATTCTCTTCCTCAACTTCTTGCTCTGAGAGCTAGTCACAGTCCCATTCATCCACTGCTCTGCCAAATGGGCTCCAAATGATTTATTTAACAATGTCTTGGCGTTTTTACATGGAAGGCAGCCAATGCATCCCTCCTTGGCAAATAACCAGTCATATTTATTTTTCCAAAAGTTGCACTGACTCGGACCCCAGCATTGTGGTGGTTGAGTAGCAGCGCAGTCCAGGTCTAGTGGTGGAGACTCGGGTCTGGCAGTGGCAACCGGCGCGGTAACAATAACAGGTGCACTGCGCACAGGAGCAGCAGAGCTAACACTAGTACTAGCACTAGCAGTGTCAACTTCAGTGACAGTAGCGCTGCTAGCTGCTACACTAACAGCGTCAGTCTTTGGCCTTTTTATAAAACCAAAGCTGTCCAGCTTTGTACAGCCTTGCGGCGGGTTGAGCCTTTTTTTCTTTTTGGCGGCATGTGGCGTACTGTTTAGTGTTTATGTTTTCAGTTGCAGGACACGGACCAGCAGCCTTCTGTTTACAGCAGCTGCTTGCTGCTTCTTCTTCACTAGGTTGGAGTAGCGTTAAACTTATGGGCGACGCATAGCGGCTTGGAGGTGAAATGCAGCCTATTCCACAACATTAATTACTCAGTTCTTTTAAAAACTGAAAAGAAAAATATGATCTATTAACAATTTATTTAGGTAACATAAATAATACTAATTCGTAAAAAAAAAAAAAAAAAAATATTATATAATTTTTTTTGAGAGACCCCCACAGGGGGTCTTGACTATGGGGGCTCAGACTATAGCTATGGGGGCTGAGCCCCCATTGGCCCCCTCATAATTCGAACACTGCACACACACACACATACTGTACATATACCGTTACTTTGGCTTTTTACTTTTTACTAACATCTTAGTGCCTCATTAGCCTAGGGATTAAGGATACATGAAGTATTAACTACACCATAATAATATTGAGGTTTTGATCCATAGAAAGGTCTGTGCTACACAATTTCAGTTAGATTGGATTTATTGTCCTTTAATTTGGCACTCATGACATTAGTTGCTTGCCGTTTAATCAACATCGAAAGACCCCCCACTTCCTCCCAGACACCCATTCCAAGAGTCTCAGTCTCTCTCAGTCTCTCTCAGTCTCTCAGTCTCTCTCAGTCTCTCAGTCTCTCTCAGTCTCTCTCTCTCTCTCTCTCTCTCTCTCTCTCTCTCTCTCTCTCTCTCTCTCTCTCTCTCTCTCTCTCTCTCTCAATAGTGATAGCAGAGTTGATAGGAAAAGGGAAGTTTTGTCTGGGCTCTGCTGAGAAGTCATGGGTCAAATAGAAGGTGTGGGGGTGACTAGAGAAGATGGGGAAGTTGGTGAGTGGTGACTACTCCCATTTTCAGAATTTGAGGGTTCATTGGAATCTTATTATTCAGAATTCAATGATCTCAGTCTCTCTCAGTCTCTCAGTCTCTCTCAGTCTCTCTCAGTCTCTCTCTCTCTCTCTCTCTCTCTCTCTCTCTCTCTCTCTCTCTCTCTCTCTCTCAATAGTGACTCAATATTAGCAGAGTTGATAGGAAAAGGGACGTTTTGTCTGGGCTCTGCTGAGAAGTCATGGGTCAAATAGAAGGTGTGGGGGTGACTAGAGAAGATGGGGAAGTTGGTGAGTGGTGACTACTCCCATTTTCAGAATTTGAGGGTTCATTGGAATCTTATTATTCAGAATTCAATGAGGCAGAGAATGCTCTGATTCAGACTAACATCACATCTATATTCTGTATGCTGTTCCAACTCTTTGTTGAGGCTTTATTGAATAAAATGTTTGAATACAATGTTTTTATCGCTGCACCATTTCATCCAATAGAGAAAAACATGTTATCTTCACTAGAATTGAAAATAAAGTTGAAATCTGTGCTAGTAGTGATGGACCCAGTAGTGGGGGCAGTAAGGAAGAAGATACAAATATACTAGGGATGTTCGATATTGGCTTTTTTACCGATATCCGATATAGTCCAACACTTACATTTCCGATACCGATATCAACCGATACCAATATATGCAGGGTTTCCCCCCCAAAAAACGAATAATTTCAGGTAATTAACATTACATATCTCTTGTTGTGGAATTAACACAACATTATGCATACTTTTGACAATAAATAAAATCAGAATTTGTTCTTACTTGCTTGCCTGGGTAAATAAAGGTTAAATAAATATAAAAAATAAAATGTTTTAATTTTTCTTTTTTTGAAAACAGATACCGATAATTTCCGATATCACATTTTAATGCCAATATCGGTAGGCCGATAATATCGGACATCACTAAAATATACACATTATAATACACAATTTGAAAAGTAATGTCATGATCTAGGAACTCTCTCTCTCTCTCTCTCTCTCTCTCTCCCTCTCTCTCTCTCTCTCTCTCTCTCTCTGCATTCACACTCACACACGCTACTGGTGGTCATGAGCAGCATCAGCAAACACAGCTGCCCTGTGGCAGACTGACGGAATCATGTCTGCTATTCTACCAACTTAGCTGTAGCAGTTAGCTGTTATATGCAATCACATTTGTTTAACTACGGGGTAGTAGTTGACCGAGTTGTTAGCTTAAGTGGTTATTTACAAACATGTAGATGAGACTAATCATATCGAGAACATGGCTAACAGTTGGGAATTCTAAGGTACATCTTATTTAAGCATGTAAAATGGCAACTAATCAATTCAATCAATTAGATTACCAATATTATATCAACATGAAAATTTGGAAGGTAACATAATAGTATTTTATTTTAGTATTTACTATTATAATATTAGTAGCCGATTAATTTGCAGCCCGTCCTAGGTTCTGATTGGCTCTCTAGGTTAGCACTTTAGCTTCTGATGCTGTGGTGGGCACTAGTCCTAACATTGCTAACTAAACCTTTAGTCAGAGAAAAAACTTCACGAGTCACGACTATTTATGTCCACGTGCTGTAAGGAATCAGGAATACGGAAAGCACATTGTCTTGTAATAGAATGACTGAAATCACTGCAAGAGCTAGTATAGGCTAGCTAGCCCTCATGAACCGGCAGACACCAACAGTAGAATATGCACTAGGCTACTGCACGCACCTGTCATGTTACTGTTGGTTCCTTCCACTTGAACTTCATCATTATTAGCAGCAGCAGCTACTCTAACGAGAGCCCTTCCTCTACTAAACATGTCTGTAATTTTAGAACATTGTTCTGCGTCTTTTACTAGCAATTTTTGTTTTTTTATTCTAGCTTTTTCAGCTCCACCCTTTTTTTTTGCGTTCTCCATTTCTGCGCTTCTAGGCCTACTCGCGGTTGGGAGGAAATGTGAATCTCATTCACTGATGTCTCATGTCTCATTCAAGACAAAAACAAAAGCATGTCTTTCACTTAACACCAAGAAAACAGTGTCTATGATGTTCACAAAGTCACCAGTAGAGGTCACTCACTCTAATGTGTTTCTGGGAGAGGCGGAGCTGGACATTGTACATTAATTCGGGAGCATGTCTATGTTCCCCGGGTCTTATGTTCCCCGGGTCCTATGTTCCCCGGGTTCTATGTTCCCCGCTTTGATTGATTGAAATTTTTTGACCACCAACCCTGATTCCAAACTCTAACCGTAACCAGTTCGAAAGAGGGCCTAAGCTTAACCAGTTCGAAACAAGGCGGACATTCATAATTAATAAAATAATAAAAATTTATAAAAATTTCAATCTATTAATCAATCAAGCGGGGAACATAGGACCCGGGGAACATAGGACCCGGGGAACATAAGGATGATCCCATTAATTCAAGTATCTTGGGGTCACATTGGACTCTACATTGACCTTCAAAAAGTCATGTGAAGAAAGTGACAAACAGTCAAGTTTAACATCGAAAACTTCAGGCAGATCAGGCCCTGCCTGCCAGTTAATGCTGCAAGGATGTTTCTGCATTCAATGATTTTATCACACATCGAGTACTGTTTTATCAACTGGTCTCTTTCATATGTCACTACTCTTACACCAATAGAATTACTCTACAAAAAAGCCATAAAAGTATTTGATAGGAAACCAATTTCATTTCATCACTGTAATGTTTTAGAAAAACATAACATGCTAAGTTTCGAGAATTTCCAAGTTTTCAAATATACTTGCTTCATGTACAAGGTTCTGCATGGACTTGCCCCTCCCCCATTGAATGACTTCATCCAACAGAAAGCAGACACTGGCATTACCACCAGGGCCATCAGTAGAGGGGACTGTAAGGTGCCTTTTCGGTATACTACCTTTGCAAAAACTGTGTTCTCTGTTAAAGGTGGTAACTACTGGAATAGCCTACCAGTTGTGATTAGAGAGTGCCCTACATACTCCATGTTCAAGATCCATCTTAAACTGCATCTTAAGGCAAACCAGAACTGTGATCATTTTTAATCTGATTTAGTTTATGCAACTTGTTTATTGTTTTATTGTCGGCCCACACAATGGCCCACATACTGGCCCACACACCGGCCCACACACCGGCCCACACACCGGCCCACACACTGGCCCACATTAGTGGCCCACACACCGACTCACACACTGGCCCACACACCGGCCCACCAGTAGCGGCTCGTGGATGCTTCGCCACTAGGGGCGCTATACCAAACATTTTGCAAACATGTACAGTACCACGCAACCGACTCATGGCAAGACGTGAGCGATTCGACTCACGCTCACGGCAATGAATCGGCTCTTATGAACGAGTCGCTCAGCTGTTACTACAACAACACACAACCAGTCAAATAAAGTATAGTCTAATTCACAACTTGAAACACAATATATAAATAGAAAAGTTAGAAACAAAACTTGCTCCGTCTCCAAACACACGCAGATCTCTCCCTCTCTCCTTCTCTCTCTCACAGACAGCGCGACGTGGAATCGATTCGTTACACAATCAGACCTATTATATACCAAGAATAACTTCAGTATGAGTACAGGGCTGTACACATATTTTGCATATTGTTAAACGAGCCAAGGCTAGCTATTAAACTATCGATATGAATCGAAAATCTGGGACCCTGATGTAAACAAGACAAACGTCTTTCTCTGGTCTGCATCCCCTTAACAATTGTGTGTATTGAGCCGTACTGTATTGTACCCATTCTGCAATCTGTTAATAAAGTTCTCATTCATTCATTCATTCATTCAAACATAGACGATATTGAACAAGCCATAATCCACGTATTTTCAATCCAAAAGCGAGAGAGAGAGAGAGAGAGAGAGAGAGAGAGAGAGAGAGAGAGACTCACTGTTTAGTTGACACGTCCAGGGCAGGAGGGATTGCCTTGATAAAGTAGTGTATAATCCACTGTTGATGTATTCCAGACCACTGTCCACTGTGTCCAGACTGCATCCGCTATATAGCTTGTTAGCCAAGTGTTAGCTTGTTAGCAGTTAGCAGCACCACACAACACAAGTACTTCATTCCTTTGTCCATTTCCGCTCGAACAGACTGCAAACTACCTGGCGTTCTATCGCCATGCTCTAAGACAAACTCTAACCTTAACCAACTTTGAAAGAGTGCCTAAGCTAAACAGTCTAAAGAACTTGCAGTCACGGCACGCTCTAAGACAAACAGCTGCCTGCATCACCAACCTAGGAATAAGCTAGAATTGGAACATTATAAATTGGATTCGGCCAATCAGAGATCGTCTCTGTGAAATTCTGCTACAGAAAAAAATACTGGCGTCGGCCAATCAGAGAGCGTCTCCGCGAAATGCGGCTACAGAAATTCTTGACGCTACTGGCTAGACCGCTTCAAATCGCGCCCGGATTCCAACATAATAGTCATATTTCAACGCATTATGCACTGATTGGCTGTGACTGATTGGCTAGACGCGATAGCGCTCTGAGTGCGCGTCACAGATTGATTCTGTGACGCCAAAGAATAATACAGCGATCAAACTGTGACGCGCACTCAGAGCGCTATCGCGTCTAGCCCGGGCCGAGAAATACGATTTTTTTTTTTTTTTTTTTAAACGTCACTTCCACTTCCTGCCATACACTGGCCCACACACTGGCCCACACACTGGCCCACATTAGTGGCCCACACACCGACTCACACACCGGCCCACACACTGGCCCACATTATTGGTTGGAGAAATGCCTGTCAAAATGGCGTTGGCGTTTTTCATTCAAATGGCTACTCCCCTAAATAGGAGCCAACAACAAGGTTTCCAAATGTTGCCCCAAGTGTAACGTTTGGAGTTTTGCTCTCAGGGAGCAAAGCCCTAGCGTTATCTGGTGGTATCTGCCCTGATTGCATTCATTGGTACCTGGTGTGTGAGGGTGGCTTTATATGCTCTTCCGTGTTAACGTAACACTGTGTTAACATGACTCACTGAACCTTGCCGTGAGTAATACTATGCATTCATATGAAAACGTATCCTCCGTGGCAAGGAGCGATAAGGCTTTAATATGAATGCTTATTACATGGCGTTTTAACATTCGCCGAAATGCTTGATTGTGATTGGTCAATAGCGCTTGTCAGAGGTCCGTTATTACTCGATAACGGATCTCTGCTGAGCAATAATGACCGCTGTTCGCAATCAAGCCCACTGACACACACTGCAGCAGTGCAATCAGTCCACACACCTACGATAATAATAACTTTATTTGGGCTGACAGCGGACGGAGCCACAGAACAACTGCGTCTGCATTTGATCTCGTCTTCTCGATGGTGTAAAATGAATTAGGTATATTGTTAGTAAGTTAGCCATGTAATAAGCGGGATAATGTATAGCTATACTCGGTCATTGTCGCAAAATAATTGACCTTCACTACGCTTAAAACACCTCGGCGAGGCGCCTCGGTATTCTAAACTCAATTATTTTGCGACAATGACCTCGTAGCTATACATTATCCCTTACATAGTATTACTCACAGCAAGGAAATTAGTGATACATGTATATTCTATCAATAATAATAACACAATGACAGGTGATACATACATATATTCTATCAATAATAATAACACAAACGGCGGCTGGGTGGCGCAGCGAGCAAGGCGCTCGTCACCAACGCAAGAGACACTGGTCAGCTTCCAGCTTGGCCGGCCGTCATACTAACTAACACAATTGGCAGTGTTAGAGGGTGGGAAGCCGGTGGGTGGGTCTGGGTCGTTGTGGACAGCGACTCCTACAGTTCGGTCGGGGCGCCTGCACAGCGAGGGAAGGATCTAAGAGAGGTAGTGTGACCTTCCACACGTTACACTCTCTCAGTGAGAGTCCGCGCTGCCAGGTGAAAAGAAGCGGTGGGCTGGCTGGACATGTGTCGGAGGAAGCATGTGATAGTCTCCGCCCTCCCAGACCGACGGTAGGGGGTAGAGTGTGCAACGACCAGGAAGGGGATTGGGAATTGGCACAATGACTAAGAAAACCGGAAAAAAAGGAGGAAAAAGATTTAAAAAAATAAAATAATAATAACACAATGACAGGTGAGAAATATGTTACTCTATCAATAATAATAACACAATGACAGGTGATACATGTATATTCTATCAATAATAATAACACAATGACAGGTGATACATATGTTACTCTGTAACAAGCTTGAAATAATAAACAAACCTGTTCAGCAATAAAGAATGAACAGTGTTAAATTCAAAGTGTTGTATTAAACAAAAGGAGGATCAAAATAAATGGGGCACCCCACAGCAACGTATGGTACAACAAAAATCATCTCAAACCAATAAGAACGGTCCTGTCAGCTTTACAGTCCATTAGCCCCAACATAAATGTTACCATGTATAATGTACCGTGTATAATGTTACCCTGTATGTTACCATGTATGTTACCATGTATAATGTTACCATGTCTAATGTTACCCTGTATGTTACCATGTATGTTACCATGTATATTACCATGTATAATGTTACCATTTATAATGTTACCATGTCTAATGTTACCCTGTATGTTACCCTGTATGTTACCATGTATATTACCATGTATAATGTTACCATTTATAATGTTACTGTTGTGAAGGATCAGATTAAACCGAATATATATATTTATTTATGGATATATATTTAATAGTATTTGTATATCGTTTGATATCCCCTGTATATTCCTTGTACAATATGCACTGAATATCCCTTTAGTCTACTAACGGCCCATAATAGTTTCATTCTACCATTGGACGAGAACCTGGCGCCAGCAGCCATGCCCCTTGGTTCAAGTTCAATCGTGCCGACCAACATGTCGTGGCAAGCCCGGTTCCGCGTAGGAATACGTCTGGCGAAATACGAATGGTACTATTTGTTCACAGCGCATATATATATGGCGCAAGTAAAGTAGAACTTTCTTTTAGTCCATTAGTCCTTTACCCTCCAACCTAGTAACAGACGTAAAGCCTCACCCACGACGCACGTGTGGTGCAGTAAGGCCTACTTGGCCTCAGAATAGGCATTGAGACATCGTGTGGATTAATAGTTGAATTGTCATAGTTTGGCACTATACCGTCGAGTTGGACGTATTTCTATTAAGTTAATAATAGTCTATTATGTATGGTGCATCGTTCGGTTAGAGTTATAAAGTGAGCAGTACCCCCCATCGTTCCTGACGTTATCTGGAGTCTTAACCAGGCTGGGCAGACCACGTGTGGTGCTTGCATCCAAGGAGCTCCGGGCCAGGACGAGTGGACCTGTACATTGGATTACTTTACCCGGACGACGGCGAGCCTTCCACGGCTTGGATTATCTACATGCTTTGGGTGCTTTGATTATTCCATGGATAACGGCCAACACTGCTGAGTGTTGGAACTACCCCCCGGAGAGGAGTCCAGGTGAGACGGCGCTCTACCCCGAGTGAGGTCGCCTCACGTCTCTTCGTTGTGGACCGGCAGCTACCGTCCACCAGAGGGTCCAGCTGTATTCATCTGTGGACCGAGGTTCTGTGGGCACCGTGTTCAGAACTCTGAATTCTCCCAAGAAATCGTCGGCCAGATGGGATACCGCCAGCGGCTCTTCTAACCCCCCCCTACTGTCTTACAACCAGCGGGACCCCCCCCCCTTTAGTGTATCCAGCTATAATCATTTAAGTACCATCGCTATAGTTCCCTAAAGAACCAGGTTGTATACTTGCTCCCTGCGTAACCAGAGATTGGACATTCAATGTTGATTTACCTACGAATACTCATTTGCCTTACAAGTGCATTTCAAATCATAAATGTCATTAAGTGAGCGTTGTATATACCCTTTGCTATATAAAATATTCGATTTATACATTTGTGTGGACTTCGTTTCATCAGGTGGGAAAGTGTTCATCATATCTATATCATGTACTGGATGGCCAGAAGTTAAAGTACAAGCGGTAGTGGTTTAATAATACCATACTTATCAATACAGTCAGGGAATTGTACCCCTCAGTTACAATTGGTCCTTCGAGCCGGATGGTAACTAGTGTAATATTAATATAGTGTTATTAATATTGAAATGGCCTATGATGAACACTCCACGAAACGGTCCTCCTAACGTAGAACGCCCGCAGCGCAGACGACAGCCACCTCAGTACTTAGAGGACTACGCTGTCAGTCAACTACCTAACCTTCGACAAATGGTAAACGCGGTAAAAGTAGAAAGTAAAATTATGTCTGACCTTAACAACCAGGTTTCCCCGACCACAGAGGCCCTAGTGGGTTCTAATGTAACTGACCAAGCTCACGGTGGGGACCAGGAGGGAGCTGACATGCCTTTACCCCCCGCCAATACCGAAGAAGTAGTCCCCGACCAGCCCCGGGAGGAAGACAACCCTACAGAGAGAGAACTCTGCACGGAAGAAGAGGAGGAGAGCGCCGAGGAAATAGAGCTCCAGGACTCCCCAACGAGCGGCTCACCCAGGAGCGGCTCACCTCTACAACCGTCTTCCCCCAGCGAAGCGGAGAGGATGCTACAACAGGCGTTCCTCGTCAGCCTGACAGCCTCTACTGAACGCGATCGACTTCAGGGTGAACGCGATCGACTTCAGGGCGAACGCGATCGACTCCAAGCACAGATGCTTATCGAGCGCGAACAACTCCAAGCGCAGCAACGGAGCGAAGAAGAGCGCATACGCCTGGAGATGAGACGCCTTCAGACGGAAGAGAATATGGCAAGAGACCGGGCCGACGCCCAGCGCGCCGCTGCCGGTGCCCAAAGAGAAGCAGATCTCACCAAGCGCGAAGCCGAGCGCGACAAGTTACAAGCGCAGCTAATGGAGCAGCTGATCCTCAAGGCAACACCCTCTCCCTCCGCCAGGGGTTCAAGGAACTCGTCGAGACAACAGTCAAGGGCAGCGTCTCCTAACCGAACAAGCGACCCTGAACTTGACCAACAGACCAAGCCTATACCCCCCGCAGACCCCCTTCCCAGACCGGTCCAAGCGAGACCCAGCTACAAGGAAGGAGCGGCATACACTGCGGAGAAGCTAAATAAACGACTACAGGATCTAGAGGACCTGATAGAAGAAGAAGAGGGAGAGGAGGAGAACCAAGCCCGACGACAGCACAGTACTCCACCGGACCAGGAGGTCCAGTACAGCCCAGGCTATACCCCCGCGGCGCTGCGCTACAGACCCCCGACTCTATTCACGGGTGAGCACGACGCACGACCAGCCCCGAGGAATAGCACCTGGACCAGCAGGCCATGGTACCCTGCCGGTACCAGCCCACAGAGAGGCGCAAGAGGAGACTCGCCTAGGAGGTCTCTCCCCCAACGCTCGCCAATGTATCAGCCATCCACGGCGTCATACATTGCCACGCCGACGTTTCCAGACTTCACCTATGAGAATCGAGCACAGTACACGGAGCTCCGGATGTGCTTAGAGACAATGATGGTGGACGTCGTTGATGAACGCCACAAGTATGCAATATTACTGAAGCACCTGAAAGTACCGCGAGCGCACAATATAGCGCTAGCCTATGCCACCTCTACGACCCCATACACCGCGGCTCTAGCAGCGCTGGACCAGAGATATGGACGTATATGGGATTACGTAATCCAAGAGATAAGGCATATTGATCGCCTACCCCCAGCAACAGACAATCGCTCATTAGACGACCTGTCAATCAAAGTGCAGTCCCTGGTAGGGATGCTGGGAGCGCAACGGGAAAAGGGCATGCACGAGCTATACGCCAACTCTAACGTCGAGAGGATTTTAGAGAAGCTGCCACCCGCAAGACAAGAGCGTTTTAGGCGGCAGAGAGACCACCGTGATCCTAACGGCCCCGAACCATCCCTCCTTGATCTAGCCGACTTCCTGGCGAGAGAAGTCAGCAGCTTACGACTGGATACGTTCGTGCGGAGCACGCCAAGCTCCAGAGAGGGACCCAGGAGAATAAACGATGGAAGAAGATCGGTGACTGTCATGCACCAATCAGAGTCAATACCGAGCAGTAAGAGCCACAGTACCCCCTCGAGAAAAGAGAAGTGGAAGATGGTGTGCCCCTACTGTGAGAAAGAACACTGGCTGTCACAATGTGACCTGTTCACAAAGATGAATGCAGAAGAAGTGAGTCAATGGATAAAGTCCAACAGGCGCTGTTACCGATGTGCGCGCAGTCACATGGCAGCCGAATGCCGCCTAAAGAAAAGGTGCAGTCGGTGCGACGGAGCCCATCTAGATGTATTACACGACAGTAACAGAAGAAGGCCTGCACCTGCACCATCGAGCGGCACCAAGGCAAGTGTCATGTACATTGACCCCGCCAGCAGCAGCGGCGCCCAAGTGCTCTTAAAGGTAGTCCGTGTGACATTGAGCTACCAAGATAAAGTCATGGACACTTACGCCGTCCTTGATGACGGGTCAGAGAAGACCCTTCTGCTCACGTCCGCTGCGGCCCAGCTGGGACTGCGGGGGAGCGAGAACCAAATGACGATTCGGACAATAAGAAGAGATTTAAAGACGATAAAGGGCGAGAATGTCTCCTTCACTATCGCAGCAAGCGGGCAGCCAGAGCAACGGTATAGGATTACAAATGCTTTCACCAGCCAAGAAATAGGACTATCGCAGTACACCTACCCCATCGCCAAGCTGATGGATAAATATGTGCACCTGCGTCAACTACCTATCCCGCTCATAGACGGCGCCACCCCGACCCTGCTGATAGGCTCCGACCATGCAGACCTCATCGTCCCGATTGACCGGGTCCATACAGGACCCCGAGGCTGTCCTGCAGCAGTCGAGACCCGCCTAGGGTGGACACTACAAGGCCCCCTCGCTAAATCTCTCAACCGAACAGCAGCCACTAGCTGCCTCCACTCCAGAACGACAGAAGAAGACACCACTCTCCTGCAGCATGTCGAGAGGCTATGGACACTAGAGACAATGCCCTTTAAGAACGAAAAGAAAGACATTCGTTCTAAAGAAGACATTTACGCCATCAACCTACTCGAGCAAGGGACAAAGAGAGTCACAGTCGGCGGAGTGATGAGATACGCAACTCCACTCCTGAGGCGAGAGGGAATGCCCACCTTTCACGCAAAGAAAGACGCCACGGAGCGGTATCTATTGAACACAGAGCGGCGCCTAGCCAAAGACCCCGCTCAAGAGAGTGTGTACCGCGCTGAGATTGTGAAGCTAATCACAGCGGGACACGTGACAAAGATTGACATTAAAGAGGCCGATCAGACGACCGAATCATGGTACGTGCCGCACCACAAGGTCCACCACAACGGCAAGGATCGCATTGTGTTTAACTGCAGCTACCAGATCGGATCCCAAAATCTGAATAAAGAGCTCTTGCCCGGCCCCACACTCGGCCCCTCCCTACTGGGCGTGCTACTGCGCTTCCGCCAGGACAAGGTGGCTATCAGCGGGGATATCAAAGGGATGTTCCTGCAGGTGAGACTAGTGGAGGAGGACAAGCCCCTGCTGCGGTTCCTATGGAGAGAGAGGATCGGAGATGAGAACCCAGCCATCTACCAGTGGGAAGTACTCCCCTTCGGAACCACATGCAGCCCGTGCTGTGCTACATTTGCACTACAGAAACACGTCGCAGAGGACCCAGCAGCAGATGAAGAGGTCCGACACAGTGTGAAGAACAGTTTCTACGTGGACAACTGTTTACAAAGCGTTTCGACTCAAGAAGAAGCCGAGGCTCTCCTAATCAAGCTATGCGCCTCCCTGATCAAAGGCGGCTTTGATCTCAGGCAGTGGGCCAGCAGTGACCCGCACGTATTGCGCAGCCTCTCCCCCGCGGACAAGGCTGCCAGCAGCGAGACCTGGATGGCGACCATCCCAGGAGAAGCCCAAGAAATGACACTAGGACTAGTCTGGCGCTTCAAAACAGACTCGCTCCACTATAGACACAAACCCCTGACTCCAGAGCAGGGAAGGTCGGCGGCGACACCGACCACCAGACGGAGTGTGTACAGAACACTCGCCAGACAATATGACCCGTTGGGATGTATTCTACCTTACACCACCAGGGCAAAGATGATTGTACGAGCACTATGGGACAAGGACCAGGGCTGGGACGACCCAATACCCGCACACCTTGCCTCCACATGGAGAGAGTGGGAGACGGAACTCCGCTCACTCCCAGGCGTCAATATACGCCGCAGCTACTTCCCACCCACGGTGAGGCCAGAGACATGCAATATGGATCTACACGTCTTCAGCGACGCCTCCAAAGTAGCCTATGGATCGGTGGCCTACTTGCGTGCCCAAGAGAAGGGAGGAGAGATACACACTGCTTTCATCCTGGCTCGATCAAGAATAGCCCCACGAAAGCAACAATCTATCCCGCGTCTAGAGCTCTGCGCAGCCCTAGCAGGAGCGCATCTAGCCACGTTAATCCAACGTGAACTCACCATTCCGGTGCACAGAACAATCTTGTGGTCAGATTCCACGACAGTACTCACATGGATCAAGTCTGATTCATGCAGATACAAAGTCTTCGTGGGAGTCAGAGTCACCGAGATTCAAGAGTTAACAGAAGCAGCGAGCTGGCGGTATGTGGACACCAAACACAACCCAGCTGACGTCATCACCCGGGGAATGTCCCTGGATGACCTCACCCGTCGCAACATCTAAAGTGACGGACCAGAATTCCTCAAGCTCCCGGAAGAAGAGTGGCCTACGCCCACCCCACGGGAAGCAAGTAAAGAGGAGGCTGAGAACAAGAAACCTATGTTCTGTGGACTGAGCACAGTCGCCTCCACAGACCCCAACATAGATGACTGCATTACCCTACAGAGTGCGCAGCTAAAGACATTCCTGTGGCACCACCCAGAGATTCAGTCCACCACCGACATTTCAGCAGCTGACTACGAAGAAGCAGAACTTCTTCTACTACAACGAGCCCAGAGAGACTCGTTCCCCGATGAGCTAGACTGTCTACAGGGAGGAAAGCCCGTCCCATCAGACAGCAGACTGCTCCACCTGGCACCCGAGAGCGACGCCCATAATCTCATCAGAGTGGGTGGTCGCCTGCGGAGAGCCCCCGATCTACCGGATGACATTAAGTACCCGATAGTCTTGAACAGCCGACACAAGGTCACAGAGCTGATCATAAAGAAATACGACGAGGATGTACACCATGCAGGAGCAGAGAGAGTCTTCGCGGAGATCAGACGTCGCTATTGGATACTTCAAGGAAGAGAAGCGGTGCGACGCTTCCAGCGAACCTGTCTAGATGAGATACGCAACTCCACTCCTGAGGCGAGAGGGAATGCCCACCTTTCACGCAAAGAAAGACGCCACGGAGCGGTATCTATTGAACACAGAGCGGCGCCTAGCCAAAGACCCCGCTCAAGAGAGTGTGTACCGCGCTGAGATTGTGAAGCTAATCACAGCGGGACACGTGACAAAGATTGACATTAAAGAGGCCGATCAGACGACCGAATCATGGTACGTGCCGCACCACAAGGTCCACCACAACGGCAAGGATCGCATTGTGTTTAACTGCAGCTACCAGATCGGATCCCAAAATCTGAATAAAGAGCTCTTGCCCGGCCCCACACTCGGCCCCTCCCTACTGGGCGTGCTACTGCGCTTCCGCCAGGACAAGGTGGCTATCAGCGGGGATATCAAAGGGATGTTCCTGCAGGTGAGACTAGTGGAGGAGGACAAGCCCCTGCTGCGGTTCCTATGGAGAGAGAGGATCGGAGATGAGAACCCAGCCATCTACCAGTGGGAAGTACTCCCCTTCGGAACCACATGCAGCCCGTGCTGTGCTACATTTGCACTACAGAAACACGTCGCAGAGGACCCAGCAGCAGATGAAGAGGTCCGACACAGTGTGAAGAACAGTTTCTACGTGGACAACTGTTTACAAAGCGTTTCGACTCAAGAAGAAGCCGAGGCTCTCCTAATCAAGCTACGCGCCTCCCTGATCAAAGGCGGCTTTGATCTCAGGCAGTGGGCCAGCAGTGACCCGCACGTATTGCGCAGCCTCTCCCCCGCGGACAAGGCTGCCAGCAGCGAGACCTGGATGGCGACCATCCCAGGAGAAGCCCAAGAAATGACACTAGGACTAGTCTGGCGCTTCAAAACAGACTCGCTCCACTATAGACACAAACCCCTGACTCCAGAGCAGGGAAGGTCGGCGGCGACACCGACCACCAGACGGAGTGTGTACAGAACACTCGCCAGACAATATGACCCGTTGGGATGTATTCTACCTTACACCACCAGGGCAAAGATGATTGTACGAGCACTATGGGACAAGGACCAGGGCTGGGACGACCCAATACCCGCACACCTTGCCTCCACATGGAGAGAGTGGGAGACGGAACTCCGCTCACTCCCAGGCGTCAATATACGCCGCAGCTACTTCCCACCCACGGTGAGGCCAGAGACATGCAATATGGATCTACACGTCTTCAGCGACGCCTCCAAAGTAGCCTATGGATCGGTGGCCTACTTGCGTGCCCAAGAGAAGGGAGGAGAGATACACACTGCTTTCATCCTGGCTCGATCAAGAATAGCCCCACGAAAGCAACAATCTATCCCGCGTCTAGAGCTCTGCGCAGCCCTAGCAGGAGCGCATCTAGCCACGTTAATCCAACGTGAACTCACCATTCCGGTGCACAGAACAATCTTGTGGTCAGATTCCACGACAGTACTCACATGGATCAAGTCTGATTCATGCAGATACAAAGTCTTCGTGGGAGTCAGAGTCACCGAGATTCAAGAGTTAACAGAAGCAGCGAGCTGGCGGTATGTGGACACCAAACACAACCCAGCTGACGTCATCACCCGGGGAATGTCCCTGGATGACCTCACCCGTCGCAACATCTAAAGTGACGGACCAGAATTCCTCAAGCTCCCGGAAGAAGAGTGGCCTACGCCCACCCCACGGGAAGCAAGTAAAGAGGAGGCTGAGAACAAGAAACCTATGTTCTGTGGACTGAGCACAGTCGCCTCCACAGACCCCAACATAGATGACTGCATTACCCTACAGAGTGCGCAGCTAAAGACATTCCTGTGGCACCACCCAGAGATTCAGTCCACCACCGACATTTCAGCAGCTGACTACGAAGAAGCAGAACTTCTTCTACTACAACGAGCCCAGAGAGACTCGTTCCCCGATGAGCTAGACTGTCTACAGGGAGGAAAGCCCGTCCCATCAGACAGCAGACTGCTCCACCTGGCACCCGAGAGCGACGCCCATAATCTCATCAGAGTGGGTGGTCGCCTGCGGAGAGCCCCCGATCTACCGGATGACATTAAGTACCCGATAGTCTTGAACAGCCGACACAAGGTCACAGAGCTGATCATAAAGAAATACGACGAGGATGTACACCATGCAGGAGCAGAGAGAGTCTTCGCGGAGATCAGACGTCGCTATTGGATACTTCAAGGAAGAGAAGCGGTGCGACGCTTCCAGCGAACCTGTCTAGACTGCCGAAAGTGGCGCGCGCAGCCCAGCATACCCCGGATGGCTGACTTACCTCCCTGTCGCCTCCGACTCGGCGACAAGCCATTCCACTCCACAGGCATGGACTGTTTTGGCCCGTTGTATATAAAGAGAGGAAGAGGAACCGAGAAGCGGTGGGGTATTGTATTCAAATGCATGACCACCAGAGCGATCCATATCGAACTCCTTCCGACCATGAGCACAGACTCATTCCTTATGGCCTTCCGAAGATTCACATCACGGAAAGGAAAACCGTCTACATTGTTGTCTGATCACGGGACAAACTTCAAAGGCGGAGAAAGAGAGCTGAGAGAGAGCTTCCAAGCTATGGGCCCAGAACTTAAGACCCACCTCGCTCCATCCCAGATTGACTTCCAGTTTAATCCCCCGAACGCACCCCACTTCGGTGGAACCTGGGAACGAGAAGTACGTTCTATAAAGACAGCCCTGTACGCCGTGCTTGGGGCCCAGACTGTGGCGGAGGAAGTCCTAATGACAGTCCTCACGGAGATCGAGGGAGTATTGAACTCCAAGCCCCTCGGCTACGTCTCCAGTGATGTAGCAGATGTCGACCCAGTCACCCCCAACACACTCTTAATGGGGCGGCTGGACCCCGCGCTACCCCAGACAATGTACAGGCCTGAAGAAGCGAACGGCCGAAGAATGTGGAGGTACAGTCAAGTGCTAGCTGACAAGTTTTGGAACAGCTTCCTACTCCACTACCTACCGTCTCTACAGACCCGCCAGAAGTGGGTAAAAGAGAGAGACAATTTGACAGAAGGAACAGTCGTCATGATTATCGACCAGTCACTACCCAGAGCTATGTGGCCGGCTGGCCGCGTAAGCAAAGTGATCACCGGTGCCGATGGCAAGGTCCGAGCAGCTGAAGTGCTCGTCCAAGGGCGAACTTACACACGACCCGTGGCGAGGCTAATAGAACTGCCCAGACTCCCAGACACTATCGATGATGACCATGACCCCATGACTTTGTGAGTTGACTGACCCTTACAGCGGACCTTGAGTGGTAGACAGTGCGGTTAATCTGTCTCTGTTTAGCTAATTAGGTGGGACTAATTAGGGGGCGGCTGTTGTGAAGGATCAGATTAAACCGAATATATATATTTATTTATGGATATATATTTAATAGTATTTGTATATCGTTTGATATCCCCTGTATATTCCTTGTACAATATGCACTGAATATCCCTTTAGTCTACTAACAGCCCATAATAGTTTCATTCTACCATTGGACGAGAACCTGGCGCCAGCAGCCATGCCCCTTGGTTCAAGTTCAATCGTGCCGACCAACATGTCGTGGCAAGCCCGGTTCCGCGTAGGAATACGTCTGGCGAAATACGAATGGTACTATTTGTTCACAGCGCATATATATATGGCGCAAGTAAAGTAGAACTTTCTTTTAGTCCATTAGTCCTTTACCCTCCAACCTAGTAACAGACGTAAAGCCTCACCCACGACGCACGTGTGGTGCAGTAAGGCCTACTTGGCCTCAGAATAGGCATTGAGACATCGTGTGGATTAATAGTTGAATTGTCATAGTTTGGCACTATACCGTCGAGTTGGACGTATTTCTATTAAGTTAATAATAGTCTATTATGTATGGTGCATCGTTCGGTTAGAGTTATAAAGTGAGCAGTACCCCCCATCGTTCCTGACGTTATCTGGAGTCTTAACCAGGCTGGGCAGACCACGTGTGGTGCTTGCATCCGAGGAGCTCCGGGCCAGGACGAGTGGACCTGTACATTGGATTACTTTACCCGGACGACGGCGAGCCTTCCACGGCTTGGATTATCTACATGCTTTGGGTGCTTTGATTATTCCATGGATAACGGCCAACACTGCTGAGTGTTGGAACTACCCCCCGGAGAGGAGTCCAGGTGAGACGGCGCTCTACCCCGAGTGAGGTCGCCTCACGTCTCTTCGTTGTGGACCGGCAGCTACCGTCCACCAGAGGGTCCAGCTGTATTCATCTGTGGACCGAGGTTCTGTGGGCACCGTGTTCAGAACTCTGAATTCTCCCAAGAAATCGTCGGCCAGATGGGATACCGCCAGCGGCTCTTCTAACCCCCCCCTACTGTCTTACAACCAGCAGGACCCCCCCCCCCTTTAGTGTATCCAGCTATAATCATTTAAGTACCATCGCTATAGTTCCCTAAAGAACCAGGTTGTATACTTGCTCCCTGCGTAACCAGAGATTGGACATTCAATGTTGATTTACCTACGAATACTCATTTGCCTTACAAGTGCATTTCAAATCATAAATGTCATTAAGTGAACGTTGTATATACCCTTTGCTATATAAAATATTCGATTTATACATTTGTGTGGACTTCGTTTCATCAGGTGGGAAAGTGTTCATCATATCTATATCATGTACTGGATGGCCAGAAGTTAAAGTACAAGCGGTAGTGGTTTAATAATACCATACTTATCAATACAGTCAGGGAATTGTACCCCTCAGTTACAGTTACCATGTCTAATGTTACCCTGTATGTTACCATGTATATTACCATGTATAATGTTACCATGTCTAATGTTACCCTGTATGTTACCCTGTATGTTACCATGTATATTACCATGTATAATGTTACCATTTATAATGTTACCATGTCTAATGTTACCCTGTATGTTACCATGTATGTTACCATGTATGTTACCATGTCTAATGTTACCATGTATGTTACCATGTATGTTACCATGTATGTTACCATGTATAATGTTACCATTTATAATGTTACCATGTATGATGTTCAGGCCTACCAGACCATGCAGCCTGCATGGTAGAGCTAGTTTGGTCCAACAACACTCAAACCTTTGAGTGTCCAAAAGGTGATAAGTCCTGGGTTGATCCACATCTTAGAAAAGGAAAGGAAAAAGAAGTAATCCACTGGGAAACACCACTGTAGCTGAACTGTCCTTGGTTACTGGAGAATCCTTTAGGAGGCCTGGAAAAATCCCTCCTTCCTCTCACAATAGCCGTAAGCAAACAAAACTCCATGAGGCCATGATTCCAATCCAAGATGGCCCCCTGATGGTTAGGACCGCCCCTAACCACACCCATACCTGGAATCTTAAAGGTCAAGTGACTCAAATATGCTGACATTGGCATATCCTAACATATTGGGCCCACACTTCATTTATCAACACATTGACATCTTCTTCATAAAGTAACGCATGTTACACATCCCCCCCACCAAGCGTAGTACCACTGCCATAAAACATTTTCATGTTCTCAACATGCAAGGTTTCATGGGTGTTAGGACTGCTATCCATGGCTACTCTGTAGTTCACTGACCCTAAACGTCTGAGAACTGTGGCTGGCCCTCTCCACTTTGGAGCAAGTTTTGCCATAAACATGGCCTTGGCATCAGACTGTGGGTGCAACTTAACCCATACCTTCTCTCCTACTTGGTATGTGACAGGAGACCTCCTTCTATTGTAGCTTCGAGCTTGATGCTCCTGGGCCTGAGCCACATTTTGCTGAACTTGTTGCAGGATTTGCTGTTGCCTTTCTAACATGGAGTAGGCCTTTTGGTCCGGCTTGGGAGGCTGATATAGAAGTCGCTCCAGGGGTCCTTTCAATTTTCTTCCCAGCGCAATCTCTGCGGGAGTGAACCTAGTACTCTCATGGTAGGCGGTGTTGATGGCAAAGCGGAACTCGCCCAACCACAGATCCCAATCCTGATGCTGATCTTTGACGTAAGAGGCCACCATGGTCTTCAGGTTTCTGTTGACTCTCTCGGTCAAGTTAGTTTGGGGGTGGTAGCTTGTGGTCAGTTTTTTTTACTACACCCCACTGGCGACAGAGTTCTTTTAAGAGATGGCTGGTGAACTGTGGGCCCCTGTCAGATAAGAGGTACTTTGGGGTTCCCCAGCGAAGGAAGATCTCCTGTCTGAGGATATGTCTTATCTTTGGTGTTTTGGAGTCTCGTAAAGGGAAGTGTTCCACCCACTTAGAACAGTAGTCTACTATAACCAGAAGATACTGATTCCCCTTCTTACTTCTGGGGAAAGGACCCATCAAGTCAATCCCCAACATCTCCCCTGGTTCGCTGACCGTGGTGGACTGAAGGAAACCCGCCGGTTTCTGACACCCAGGTTTGTACTGCTGGCATATGAGACAGTTCTTTGTATAGGCCCACAAATCATTCCTGACTTGAGGCCAGTAGGCTACCTCCAGCAGTCGCAACAGTGTCTTCAGCCTTCCCATGTGACCACTAAGAGGGTTGTCATGATAATACTTCAGAAAGGACTCCCTTAGATTCTAGGCACGAAAAGCTGTAACTTGTGGCCTAGAGTTTGACCAGGTATTTGTCTGAACAGGATTCCATTTTCAAGAACATAGACTATCCGACCTGCTTTAGGATTTCCTTTTTCTATCTCCTCCATCAACGCTTGGGATTCTGCGTCAGAAGCTTGGGCGCCAGCAATCTCTGCCCAATCCGCATCCCGAAGAATCACTTTTGTTCTGCTTGGTCACACAGGCCGCAGCGATGGAGTCTGGGGTTGTGAATGCCTGTGACAAAGCATCAGGTACCATGTTCAATTTTCCCTTCCGGTACACCACCTGGAAATCAAAATCCTGAAGCCGAATGGTCCACCTGATGAGCCTTGATGTGGGTTTGGGGTTGTTGAAAGCCCAAACAAGGGCAGCGTGGTCGGTAATTACTTCAAACCGTTGACCCTCGATCAAGGCCCGCCACTTCTCCACGGCCCATACAACAGCAAGACATTCTCGCTCTGCGACAGAATAGTTGATTTCAGCTGGCTTCAACAATCTTGAGGCAAAAGCAAGAACATGGTCCTGTCCGTCTCTCTGCTGGGTCAGTACGGCTCCTAAGCCAATCCCACTAGCATCGGTCTGCAGTGTGAATTAGTGCACTGCAACCTTGCCCAGGTCCGACGGGGCCCGGCCCGGCCCGGCGGGTTCGGGCTGGGTAGGGCTTTTTTTTTATAAATAATTCGGGCTCGGCCGGGCCCGGGCACCGCCGTTTTTTCTTTTTTTTCTTTTTTTTATTGCGTTTTTTTTTCTTTTTCATATAACTAGGGTTATAGGATAACCTTCGTTTTAAGATTCGCTTTCTCTTTTGCGCCAGAGAAACATTTGGATGTAATTACTGCAGCGCGCAGGGAGAACTCAGGGGACAAGTTCAACTCGATTGGTTGTGTTGGAATATAGCCAGTTGGCGAACGTTTTAATTTGTTCTTGGGATGTATGTAGCCGGTTTTGTTAACGGTGTTCAACGCATTGCTGACGTGGTGAGTGATGTTTGCTATTTGCTGGGTCGCGACTCGCTACCTGTTTTGTTGTGATTTTCATTACGTTGCTCTGCTCGAAATCTGATTTCTGTTTTCTGTTTGTTTGTTTGACTGAGTAGGCTATTGTGTGTCGTGTGTGTGTGTGTGTGTGTCAAAGAAGATGCTATAGCCTTCAATACGTTTTACGAGGCTGATGTGTGAGTCAGTCTATATAAGCGAGCACTGGGAGAGACGGCATTGCGAAACAGGCTATGTAAATGCTTCTTAGTTTTGTTTATTTATTACGTTCATATAAAACCGTGTTTCGAATATTTAAAACAAATACAAAAAAAATTATATTTTAATAATAATAATAATAAAAAAAAAATCAGGTTTTCACGCGGGCTAGGGCTTAAAATATTATTTACAGTCTGGCTTATTTTCGGGCAGGGCCTGAAGTTCACGGGCTCGGGCAGGGCTCGGGCTTTATTTCAAGGCCCTTGCAGACCACTAGTGTGAATGGAAGGCTGTAGTCTGGCTGTTGCAAGATAGGAGCTGACTGGAGTGCTGCCTTGAGGTCCTCGAATGCGCCTTGGCACTCTGGTGTCCATTGCCATTTTACATCTTTCTTTTTCAGGGCATTAAGGGCTGCAGACCGTTCTGCAAACCTAGGAATGAACCTATGGTACCAGCCCACCATTCCCAGAAAATGTGCAACCTCCGGTAGTGTCCTGGGAGTAGGAAAGGCCTGGACTGCCTCAACCTTTTGGTTGTCAGTGACAATTCCCTCGGTAGTCACAATGTGTCCAAGGAACTGCAAGCGGTGTTGCATTAAGTTGCACTTCTTGAGGTTCAAGATGAGGTTTGCCTTCTGCAGGCGGAGAAAAACATCAGCCAGATCCTGAAGGTGCTGTGCTTCAGATTTTGAATAGACTATAATGTCATCTATGTAAACAAAGCACGTGACTCCCTTAAGATCGGCTAGCACCACTTCCATTAAGCGCTGAAATGTAGCAGCAGCATTCTTCAAGCCAAAAGGCATGACTCTAAATTCAAAGAGTCCGGCATGGGTCACAAAGGCAGTTTTCTGCTGACTGGCTGGATCCATCCTCACCTGCCAGTAGCCACTTTTGAGGTCTAAGGTGCTGAACACCTTTGCACCATTTAGCGATTCCAAGATTTCATGAATGTTTGGCATAGGGTAGGCGTCAAGAGGGGTCTTGGAGTTGAGACCCCTATAGTCCACACAGGGGCGATCACCTCCATCCTTTTTCTTAACGATTACCATAGGCGCAGCCCAGGGAGACTTGGAAGGTTGGATAATTCCTTTTTCCAGCATGGACTTCACTTCCCTATCCACCACAGCCTTTTTCTTCGGTGAGACCCGATATGCTTTTTTTTTAACTGGCTGCTCATCTGTCGTTTGGATGGTGTGTGTCACCACCTCTGTTTGCCCAAGCTGCTCTGAACAGACCTTTGGCCACTGGAGTAGAAGGTGATGTAGGGCTTCCTTGGTGGACTGATCCACGTTAGCCTTGCTGACAAGTACTTGGAGATTGACTTCTTGCTGGGCTACAGGGGGTGCTGCTAAGTACAGTCCCACCAAGGGCTTCCTCTTTTCATCCCAGTGACCCTCCCATCCTACCTCCTCTTGAAGAAAGCGATGGAACTGGAGTTTCCCTCCATGCCTAATCCCATATGTCCCCGACTTAAAGTCAAGTTGGATTCCCGTCTTAAACAGGAAGTCCTAAAACAACTGGGAAGGCCAAGTGTTCTTTGCTCACAGAGTGCAGACAGAGTGCGTCCTTGAGGAACAGCAGCAGGAACACCAGCACATCAAGAGGGGACCTTATGCCTAGAGGGCGCTGTTTGACGGTGTTACACATTCTACCTTTTAATTGCAGCAGCAGGAACCCCAGCAGCATCCCCACATCATCATGTCCTGTGAGGACAAGGTGATCCCCATGCAGGTGAACGAGGGTTGTGGGAGCTGCCTGACCTTCGTGCCGGGAGAGCCGCAGGCATGTTCCAGTCCTTATGTAAGCACCTCCAAACTGCACCTGGTGGATCTGGCTGGTTCTGAGCGGGTGAAGAAAACCAAGGAGCAGGGGGACCGTCTGAAGGAAGATTCTCTGGGAGGAAACAGCCACACCCTGATGATCGCCTGCGTCAGCCCTGCGGACTCCAACATGGAGGAGACCCTCAACACCGTGCGGTACGCGGGCCGAGCCCGCAAGATCAAAAACAAGCCTGTGGTCAACGTGGACCCCGACCACTGCGGAGATGACACGCTTGAAACAGCTGGTCCAGGAGCTACAAGTGAGGCTTCTCCACGCGCAGGGGGGCGTGGCCCCGGAGCTCTCTGGTGTGGAGTCAGCGGACAGCTTGGCGAAGCTCCTGGAGAAAAACCGCACGCTGCAGGAGGAGAACCACAAGCTGGGCCGGGAGCTGAGTGAGGCGGTCGAGAAGATCATCCTGATGGAGCATGCAAATGACAAAATGCAAAGCATATTTGAAGAGCTTAGGCAACATGAAGCATGTAAACTGGATCTTCAGAATGTGTTGGAAACTCTGGACGACCAGGACCTGAAGGACAAGCTGGAGGTGATGAGGAACCTGCAGGACACCATCCTGGAGCTGCAGAGTGAGAGCGCTGGTATCGCTGCCTCCATCGAGGCCATGGCGTCAGAAGGTGGCCTTCCTGGTGAGGCCTGTGGGGACGGCGTCGCCGGCTCCCTGGAGAACACCCCTGGAAGTGACTCCCCACAGACCGCGGCCGATAAGCCCTCCTCCGGAGACAGCTACACCACCCACCACGCCCTGCGCCAGGCCCAGATGTCCAAGGAGCTGATCGAGCTCCACAAAGTCCTGGCCCTGAAGGAGGCCTTCGTGAAGAAGATCTGCCAGAATGACAACCAGTTGGACCCTCTGCAGTCTGAGCAGCAGAAGAACCTCCAGAGTCTGCAGTCTGCGTTTGAGAGTTTGCAGAAGGAGAAGGAAGTCCTCATCGTGGAGCTCCGTGCCAAAGCAGACCCAAAAACCAACCAGTCCAAGCTCAGCGAGCAGCGCAGGAAGCGGCTGCAGGAGCTGGAGGCTCAGATGCAGGACATGAAGAACAAGCTGCTGGAGCAAAACAAGCTGCTGAAGATGGAGACGTCCGTCAAGAACATGAGCAAGCTGATGACGGAGATACAGGCCATGAAGTCCCAGCGCGTGCAGCTGATGAAACAGTTGAGGGAGGAGTCCGACAAATTCAAGGTCTGGGGGAACAAGAAGGACAAGGAGGTGACCAAGCTCCAAGAGAAGGATCGTAAGCGGCAATATGAGATTGTGAAGTTGGAGAGGGACTTCCAGGCGCAGGCTAATATCCTCAGACGCAAAACTGAGAGGCCGCCGCTGCCGACAAGCGTCTGAAAGATGCCCTGCAGAAGAGGAGCGAGGTGGCGGAGAAGCGCAAAGGACAGCAGAGCAGAGGAGTCGAGGCCGCTGCCGCCAAGCTGAAGACCTGGCTCCTGAATGAAGTGGAGGTGCTGGTGAGCACAGAGGAGGCCCTGCAGAGGGAGATGGAGCTCAGGAACGCCCAGATAGCTAATCTCCAGCAGAAGATCATGGACGCGGACAGCGACGGACGCCTGAAGCAGCGCTGGGACAACATCACGTCCCTTCGTGGTTGCCATTTCTGTAACAAACTTGAAATAATAAACAAACCTGTTCAGCAATAAAGAATGAGAGTACTAGAACAGTGTTAAATTCAAAGTGTTGTATTAAACAAAAGGAGGATCAAAATAAATGGGGCACCCCACAGCAACGTATGGTACAACAAAAATCATCTCAAACCAATAAGAACGGTCCTGTCAGCTTTACAGTCCATTAGCCCCAACATAAATGTTACCATGTATAATGTACCGTGTATAATGTTACCCTGTATGTTACCATGTATGTTACCATGTATAATGTTACCATGTCTAATGTTACCCTGTATGTTACCATGTATGTTACCATGTATATTACCATGTATAATGTTACCATTTATAATGTTACCATGTCTAATGTTACCCTGTATGTTACCCTGTATGTTACCATGTATATTACCATGTATAATGTTACCATTTATAATGTTACCATGTCTAATGTTACCCTGTATGTTACCCTGTATGTTACCATGTCTAATGTTACCATGTATGTTACCATGTATGTTACCATGTATGTTACCATGTATAATGTTACCATTTATAATGTTACCATGTATGATGTTCAGGCCTACCAGACCATGCAGCCTGCATGGTAGAGCTAGTTTGGTCCAACAACACTCAAACATTTGAGTGTCCAAAAGGTGATAAGTCCTGGGTTGATCCACATCTTAGAAAAGGAAAGGAAAAAGAAGTAATCCACTGGGAAACACCACTGTAGCTGAACTGTCCTTGGTTACTGGAGAATCTTTTAGGAGGCCTGGAAAAATCCCGCCTTCCTCTCACAATAGCCGTAAGCAAACAAAACTCCATGAGGCCATGATTCCAATCCAAGATGGCCCCCTGATGGTTAGGACCGCCCCTAACCACACCCATACCTGGAATCTTAAAGGTCAAGTGACCCAAATATGCTGACATTGGCATATCCTAACATATTGGGCCCACACTTCATTTATCAACACATTGACATCTTCTTCATAAAGTAACGCATGTTACAACTCTACCAATAATAATAACACAATGACAGGTGAGACATATGTTACTCTACCAATAATAATAACACAATGACAGGTGAGACATATGTTACTCTATCAATAATAATAACACAATGACAGGTGAGACATATGTTACTCTATCAATAATAATAACACAATGACAGGTGAGACATATGTTACTCTATCAATAATAATAACAACACAATGACAGGTGAGACATATGTTACTCTATCAATAATAATAACACAATGACAGGTGAGACATATGTTACTCTACCAATAATAATAACACAATGACAGGTGAGACATATGTTACTCTACCAATAATAATAACACAATGACAGGTGAGACATATGTTACTCTATCAATAATAATAACACATTAACAGGTGAGACATATGTTACTCTATCAAGTGCCAGAGTCTGCGCATGGTTTAGCGGGCGCGATACAGTGACATCAATTGTTTGGCGTAGTCTGCCTGGGAATTGTAGTCATTTTCCAGGTTTATTTCGATGTAGTTCGAATGATAAGACCGGAAGTTACACGCTACTTTTGATTTGGTGTTGATAAAACAATAAATAACTGAACCAGGATAATTTCAATTTGTGCTAAATAAACTTTTACGTGTGCGTAAAATGTGCCAGATTTATTTTGTATTTGTTTGAATAACTTCGGTTAGGAAGGTCGCATCGTCACACGGTAAACGGAAACGGAAGCTGCCGAATCAGCTCTACAGTCTGGTAGAACGTTCTAGAGCAGGGGTCAGCAACCTTTTTGACATGGAGTGCCTGTTTGAAATATAGTTGTAACTAGTGTGCCTCAACAATATTCCATGCATCGTAATTTTTTTTCTCATAATCAGGTCTTTTTAATGATAATTTTTACATTATTACATCATTATTGTTATTGTTATTATTAACAATATTATTATGATGGTTGTATCAACCCTAAATCTGAGTTGGGGGGGGGGGGAATGCAATGCAGACAAACAGCTGCATACAGTGCGACCATTTCACTCACATTTGCCCATTCATTTTTCGACACATCACACACCATTGGTGTGTGTACTGTACGTGTGCTGTCATAGCTCCACCTACATGCCTAATGAAGAACACCAGGATGTGAATGGAGGGTGAATGTATATATGAGGTATATCGTGTAAATAAGTTTTGATTGATCGCAAGACTACACTGTAAAAAAATATATAATAATAAGTTACCAGAACTTAAAAATATTGAGTTCAGTTACTGTGCATTAAGGTTTTCAGTTTTCAATCCATAATAAGTTAACAGAAAAATAAGTACACAACCACATTATTTCAACCTAATATAACTATGTTTATTGTCATTGTTTTAAGAACACAAGTTGACTTGGTAATGCTCACATTTTGAGTAAAAAAATTGCTTTTAACATGTGCAATGTTCAATGAAATAGAAAAATAAATAATACAATTTGTTGATTAATCCCACTGGTCACAATGGTGACCGTAATAATGTTTTTGTTATAAGGCTCTGCAAATGTTACTGAATGATGTAGCAATGTATTTCCAGCTAAATTGAAATAATAAACAAATAAAGGGTCTCAATTAAATATGTGGTAGTAAAAAGAACCTGTGGGAGGAGTTCAACAAGATAAATGCGACAACAGTGCAAAATATTTCACTATAATATTTCAAAGCAAAAAAATAAAAATAAAATCATTTTCAGTTTTTTTTTTTTTTTTTTTTTTTTTATGCTGTCCCCTGTGCCTATGCAAATGCCCCCGCGTGCCTATGCAGGCACGCGTGCCTAGGGTTGCCTACCCCTGTTCTAGAGGATTCATTGATTGTAACAACAACAGCAGCCAACAGCAGCAGCCACACTTTTTCTGAGTTTGTTGGAGCAATTTTGAGTATCTTTTGACTTTTTTGGACCCATTTACCTTTGGCATCATGAGGCGAGCTGAACCGTGTCTGAGAGCCGTCTCCCAGTGGGATGATTATTACGATGATGACGAAGAATTGGATGCACTAATCGGGGTGGACTCTGGCTCTGAAATAGAAGAATCTGACGCTGATCCATCCTTTGGTACAGATGCTTTATTGTCTCACTCATTACTGTTCTGTCTGGGAAACACCACACATGTACAACGTTTGAATAAAACACTTAGTCTTAGTTGAAGATAATGTATTTTGTGATGGGAATTTATAATATAATGTGAGCAAAATAACAATTCTGATTCCAAAGTTGAATAAAAATGAGATAGATTTATTTCCTTATTTGATCACACAAGGAAATGCTCAGTTCAAAATCAGACCAGTGTAACAAATGGCTGACCACGAAGTGAGACCGAAGTCTTGTTGAAAACACAGTTGATACACAGTTGATACATATACATATGACGTAGAAGAAACAAAATGGCTGGTTAGAGAAATTAATAATACGACTATGTTATGGCTATAGCCTGGAAGGAAAACAGCTTCGTCTAACAGTTCCCATAACCTTGGGTTATGGCTCTGAAGAAACACAATCCCGTGACCTATAGTCTGGGCCTTTATAATAGAATACTCATTGAACTGTCTATGTGGCTTATGGCCTATATGGCAGAACATAGTGTAATACACAAGGACAGGGACGTGCACAGGACTTTAGAGGGGCAGGTGCTCAAAGGCTGAAAAGGGCACTACACTTGTGCGTATATATTAACCGAGCGCGCATAGCGCGCGAGCGTGATTTTTAAGGGCCCTTTTCGGGCGGGGGCCCCCTTTTTATGCTTTTTGGGGGGTTTTGGTGATCAAATATTGAATATTGAACTATAATAAGCAGTGCAGGAGCTCACTTATCCTTGAAAGACACTTTTATCACTGACTTAAAAGGCCCATACATCTCCATACATGTTCAGGGGGGAGGGAATAAGTGCTTACCCTACAGACCCCAAGAAGTGCTGTATATTCTGTATTGCAATGCATTTTTTATTCCAATCCCGATGTGAGGATTCTGTGAGGATTGGTTAATTCCCCGCCACACGCTTCTTCAAGGTACTGTGTTGATTGGTGCATTCCCCGCCACACGCTTCAGGAGCGATTACCAATTCCATCACGCACCTGTCGTAGTTTGTGATTAGCGCTCCAGAGGCTTCATATACTGGGACCTTCTTTCAATCGTTGTCGGGTCGTTTTGATTACTACTGCTACTGCCTGCCTTCCCCCCGTTGTTGTGCCTCGTCTACTTTCCCTCCAGGACATCTTTGGATCGCCGCTGGTGAATATCTTGATCATCCGTTTGGAGCTGCGCGTCGTTGCCCGCTTTACGCGTTTGCGCTTTGGTGAGTTTTGGAAACAAACCTTTTTGGATTATCTGTTTTTGTGTGTTTGGATAACACTGAAGAAGTACCGTTTTTGTTTTGTACTGGACTCAGCTAAATTGTGTGTTTGGATAACACTGAAGAAGTACCGTTTTGTTTTGTACTGGACTCAGCTAAATTGTGTGTTTGGATAACACTGAAGAAGTACTGTTTTGTTTTGTACTGGACTCAGCTAACTTGTGTGTAGTTTACACCGAAGATCAAGTCACTTGTATTTCTTACTGGACTCAGCTAAGGGAGGACTGAACTGCACTGCCTCTGTGTACTGTTGGACTGTTGTTGATCTCTCTCTCTCTCTCCGTTTCCACTCCGAGTTGGAGCTGGGAGTATCTGCAGAGCCGCAGCGGCGCCTACGCCGATTCCCCACCTCTAACACCGGGAGGATCTGCAGAGCCGCAGACAACTCTGCCGAAGGCATTCTCCTTTTTTGTTGATTCAGAATTGTTATTTTGCTCTTTTTGATTCTGTAATAAATACGCCCTAGTGTTTGGCTAACTCTGAACTACCTGTCTGTGCCGTGCTGTTGAGGTCGGTTTCAAACCCTAACATTACGACCCGACCATGACGACCTCAGCCGACACAGACAGGGTCAGGGCAGCGTTGGCGGTCCAGATCGAGTTGGGTGCGGCTGCGGCTGCTTTACAGGACCTCCGGGCCGAGGTCCAGCTTATTCTGGATGCCCTTGACACTCTGGCCACCCAGCAGACTACCCAGGGGTATCAGCAGGCTGTTATTCTGCACCAGCTACAGGCTCTCAGTACAGCATTAAACACTCTGCTTTTAACCCCACCTGTCCCAGGAGTCTCAGCCAGATCACCACCCGCGGCAGACCTCGCACCTCGGGAGCCCCGTCTCTCCGAACCACGTCTGTTCGAGGGTAACTTCGAGGAGTGTGCCACATTCATCATGCAGTGTGAGTTGGTCTTCCTTCATCAACCCAGCCGTTTTTCGTCAGAGGGAGCCTGAGTAGCCTACATGACTAACCTGTTCACGGGCCAAGCAGCACAGTGGGTCACTGCTTCCTGGGCTATGAGGGCCGATTTTTGTTTCTCCTACCCAGACTTCGTGGCAGAGCTCCGAAGGGTTTTCCACCACCCAGCTCGTGGCCAGGACCCAGGAGCTCGGTGGGGCACCTTCCGGCAGGGCAGTGGCAGTGTCAGAGACTACGTGCTGGAGTTCAGACTGGCCGCAACGGAGAGCGGTTGAAACGATCAAGCGCTTCGTCTCACCTTCCTGAGGGGGCTCAACGACGCAGTAAGGGACCAGCTCGCGACCCAAGAGGAGCCCGATTCTCTCGAGGGCCTGATCAGCCTCGCTATCCGTATCGACGGACGCCTCCGGGAGAGAAGGCGTGAGCAAGCACGACTAGGACCCCCAGACGTTCCCCAGACCCCCCGTCCTCGGGACCGTTCTGCTGACCGTCCTGCCCCCTCCGTGACTGGTGGGTTTTTTCCCTCCCGAGCTGTGACCGAGGAGGAACCCATGCAGCTGGGACGCACCCGCCTTAGCCTCTACTGCGGCCGGGATGGACACCGTGTCTCCAATTGCCCTACCCGGCCAAGAAGACCAGGCTCGCCGGGACCCCGGGAGATCCTGGTGAGCCGTTTTTCCTGTTCCCACATCCGTGCACCACCTAACCGTCTGACGAGCGTCACCCTAGCCTGGGCGGACCAGCGGGCGACGGTGGGTGCACTCATTGACTCTGGTGCTGATGGGAGTTTCCTGGACGTTGAGTTTGCCACCCGGGCCAACATTCCGCTTGAGGACCTCGAGAGGCCCTTGGAGGTCTTCGCGCTGGATCATCGCCGCCTGGCTGACATCACTCAACGCACCTGTCCTGTCCTCCTCACCGTGGCTGGTAACCACGTTGAGAGTCTCCAGTTTTTCACTACCAGATCCCCTCTTGTCCCGGTAGTCCTGGGTCGGCCCTGGCTCACGCTGCATGAGCCCCACATCGCCTGGTCCTCCGGCACCATCAGGGGGTGGAGCCCCTCCTGTCATGCCCAGTGTCTTCAGGTGCCGTCCAGTCCTTCGCCCCGGGGTTCTCCTTGTGTCCCTGTCTCCGGCCCCCCTCACCGGGTCCCTGTCCCTGTCTCCAGCCTCCCTCACCGGTCCTCTGTCCCCGTCTCCGGTCCCCCTCTCCGGGCCTCTGTCTCTGTCCCCCTCTCCAGTGCCCCTGATCACCGGCTTCCTTCGGTCCCATCCGGGCAGGCCGGGGCCGAGTGGGTCGCCGGGTGGCTCCCGTGGAGGGGGGGGGGTACTGTGAGGATTGGTTCATTCCCCGCCACACGCTTCTTCAAGGTACTGTGTTGATTGGTGCATTCCCCGCCACACGCTTCAGGAGCGATTACCAATTCCATCACGCACCTGTCGTAGTTTGTGATTAGCGCTCCAGAGGCTTCATATACTGGGACCTTCTTTCAATCGTTGTCGGGTTGTTTTGAATACTACTGCTACTGCCTGCCTTCCCCCCGTTGTTGTGCCTCGTCTACTTTCCCTCCAGGACATCTTTGGATCGCCACTGGTGAATATCTTGATCATCCGTTTGGAGCTGCACGTTGTTGCCCGCTTTACGCGTTTGTGCAAGGTCATGAGAATCAATGCTTTTTTATTTTTTTCTCCCTCCTTTTTCCTCCGATTTTCTCCCATCCCAATGTTAGTCGTTATGCCAATTCCCAATCCCCTTCCTGGTCTCTGCGCACTCACCCCCCACAGTCGGTCTAGGAGAGTGGAGGCTATCACGTGCTTCCTCCGACACACGTCTAGCCAATCAACCGCTTCTTTTCACCTGGCAGCGCGGACTCTCATTGAGAGCGTGTAACGTGTGGAAGGATCACACTACCGCCCTTAGATCCTATCCGCGCTTAACGACCCGGACCCACCCCGCCAGCTTCTCCCACCCTCTAATACTGCCAATTGTATTAGTGTGAACGGCCAGCCAAGCTGGTGACAACCCCGGAGCTGTGAGCTGGATTCGAACAGGCGAATCCAGCATCTCCGGGGTTGGTGACGATATCTCCCCTAGTTTTAATATATATAGCGCTTTTATCCAAAGCGTTTTACAATTTGTTCCTCATATTTTACTCGCACACCGATGGCAGAGGCAACCATGCAAGATGCCAACCTGCTCATCGGGAGCAATTAGGGGTTAAGTGTCTCAAGGACACATCAACACGCTGCACAGGAGCGGGAATCAAACCGGGAACCTCCTGAGCCACTGTCGCCACACGTATGGTATGGTGTGCTACCATCACCACAGAACCTAGAGTGGGTAGATGGGGACCCGTCGTGTCCACTGTGTTCAGAAACAGCAACTTTGAGGCATATTATGTCAGGCTGTGAGACTAGTCATGGAGACATAACCAGGGTTTGAAGAGCCTAGTGGCAGGAATTGAAAGTAGAAGAGTATAGGTGAATTTGCAAAGTAATCGGATGGAGGGTGCAGCCATTAAATTTGTCAGAGAGGGAGAAATGTAGAGGTGGTGGGTTTTTAGTCAGGCCACCTACGTGGAGCTACTACTGATTGGGAGATGCAGGTAGATTTGGGAGAAAAATGTGTTGTTCCACGAGAGATAGTTAGCACTAACTTGAGGCCTGACCTAGTATTATGGTCTCGTAGTCAGCGGTTAGTTTACTTTATAGAATTGACCGTGCCTTGGGAGGATTCAGTGGAGGAGGCGTATGAAAGGAAAACACTTAGATCATATGCAGACTTTACTAAGCCAAGAATGACCCAGCACAATGGGATACGTGGGGGAATCCAGTCCACCAAAAATAATCGAATGCGCTCAGAATGGTTCCCATAAGCAACCCGCATAGATAAATAATTGGTTCTTTTGGTGACACTGCCTGTACCCAATGGCCGTCCATCAAGCGCCGTGACACTACAGGGCTTATGGAGGGAATGTACAGGTATTTTAGAGTCCTCAGCCCATCTGGAATCGATGAAACTGTCCACTGCCCCTGAGTCTAAAAAGGCGTCAACCTTAACAGACTGCCTATTCCAGCCTAACACCACAGGCAAAAAGGTTCGAAAGGGGGTGATGTGATGTCTCACTAGTGTCTCTCGGCCCACTAGCGAGACTGACCGTTTCCCTTCAGTTTCGGACACTCCACCCTCGTGTGACCCTTTTCTCCTACAGTACCGGCACCAGTCCACATGAGAACCAGTCTGCCTGGAGTCACGCACAGAAGTGCTGTCCACCTGTATAGGTTCAGACGAGCTGGCCACTGAAGGTTATGGAGGAAAGGACGAAACTTCCTCCAGCGGGACACGAAAACGTTGGCCCCGCCTCTCACTGATCCGGTTATCAACGCGTATGGCGGTAGTGATCAGTGTGTCAAAATTGTCTGGAGATCCCACAACCGCCAAAGCATCTTTAACCTGATTAGATAACACATTGGTGAACAAAGTGATGAGTGGTCCCTCAGGCCAGCCTGTAGCCCCAGCCAGCGTCCTGAAAGCGATGGAAAACTCAGCTACACTACTGGCGCCCTGGCGCATGCGCGTCAGCTTCATGGCGACCTCTTTATCGTAGAGTTCATGATCAAAAACGATCTCCATCTCATTCATGAGTCCCTGTTAAAACTGGAGCCTGAGCCTTTATCAGCATATGTCCGTTTTGCAAGTTTTACAGCCTTGCACAGAGTATAGACTGAAGCCTTGTACTCTTCCATGTTTCCTGACTCTCTGCCCAGGTTGTAGGCAGTGCTGCGGGATTTCAGAGCTGCTCTTATAGTACTGTCCACCCACAGTTTCTGGTTAGGGAAGACCTGCACCTTTTTAGTGAGGACAATACTATCAGCCAGTGTTGTGATGTAGCAGACAACGCTGTCGGCGAACTCGCTGACGTCACTGGCGCTTCCTTGAAACATATTCCAGTTAACATCCTCGCGCGTCCTGAAGCGTGGCCTCTGATTGGTCGGTCCATTTTTTTGTCTCACGTGACACGACGGCGTCACATGATCTTTGTTTGTATGCGGGATAGAGGATAATGGAGTCGTGATCGGATGAGCTTGTAGCCCCCGTCAATGGTGGAGCCGCTACAGCCTTGTAGCCGGCTCTGAACGGGGTGTAGCAGTGGTCGAGTGTGTTTCCTCCTCTTGTGGAGCAGGCGATGTGTTGAAAAAAGGACGGCATAACTTTTTTCAAATTGGCCTGATTGAAATCACCAGCTACGATCATCGCTGCGTCCGGATGTTTAATCTGATGTTTGTTGAGATGATCTTGTAGCTCTGCCAGGGCCCTGGCGGTGTTTGCTTGTGGAGGGATATATACAGCAGTCATGATGACCGCAGTAAACTCTCGGGGTAGGTGGAAAGGACGGCATAGAATTGAGAGATGTTCCATGTCCGGGGAGCATGAACGGGAGAGTACCTGCACCTCCTTTGGATTAACTCAGCCATTGTTCGTAAGGAGACAGACACCCCCGCCGACGCTCTTGCCGGAGGCTGCCGTGCGATCCGCTCGTAGGATGGTGAAGGAGTCCGAGGGAGAGACGCTGTGGTCCGGAGTTGCTGGCTTGAGCCATGTTTCCGTGTCTGCAATAGAACAGTCACAGTCAGCTTTATTGTCACTAGTGAGTGAGTGAGAGTGAGAGAGAGAGAGAGAGAGAGAGAGAGAGAGAGAGAGAGCACTCACACACAAACTTGCACAAAACTATACACCCAGGTGACCAGATCAGTGATCAAAGACATTTCATCAAAGTACAACACACCTCCCCCCACTAGCTGGCAAGGAACAAAGAACTTTTCGAAAAAATACAGAAAAAACGCATGTGATTTTATCTATATATATTAGTTAGATAAATAAGTACATGAAACAGTCACAGTCAGCTTTATCGTCACTGTTGTGAAGGATCAGATTAAACCGAATATGTATATTTATTTATATATATATATTTAATTGTATTTGTATATCGTTTGATATCCCCTGTATATTCCTTGTACAATATGCATTGAATATCCCCGTTTCTACTAAACAGCCCATAATAGTTTAATTCTACCATTGGACGAGAACCTGGCGCCAGGTTGCCATACCCCTAGGTCCAAGTTCAATCGTGCCGCCTAACATGTCGAGGCAACCCCCGGTTCCGCGCAGTAATATGCCGGGCGAAATACGAATGGTACTATTTGTTCATAGCGCATATATATATGGCGCTCGTAAAGTAGAACTTTCTTTTAGTCCAGTTCTTTACCCTCCAACAGAGTGACAGACGCAAAAGCCTCCCCACGACGCACGTGCGGTGTAGTAAGGCCTACTTGGCCCAGAATAGGCATTGAGATATCGTGTAGATTGATAGTTGAATGGTCATAGTTTGGCACCATACCGTCGAGTTGGACGTATTCTATTAAGCTAATAATAGTCTATTTATGTATGGTGCATCGTTCGGTTCGAGTTCTACAGTTATCAGTACCCCCATCGTTCCTGACGTTATCTGGACGCTTATCCAGGCTGGTCAGACCCCTAGTGGTGATTGCATCCGAGGAGCTCCGGGTCAAGAGCGACTGGACCTGTATATTGGATTACTCTACCCCGACGACGGCGAGCCTTCCACGGCTCTTGGATTATGCTTTGTGTGCTTTGATTATTCCATGGATAAAGGCCAACACTGCCGAGTGTTGGAATTACCCCCCGGAGAGGACTCCAGGTGAGGCGGCGCTCTACACGTGAGGTCGCACCACGTCTCTCCGTTGTGGACCGGCAGATACCGTTCCACAGAGGGTCCAGCTGTATTCGTCTGCGGCCCGAGGTTCTGTGGGCACTGTGTCCAAGACTTTGGATTCTCCCAAGACACCGTCGGCCAGATGGGATACCGCCAGCGGCTTCTCTAACCCCCCCCTCCTACTGTCTTACAACCAGCGGGACCCCCCCCCCCCTTAGTGTATCCAGCTATAATCATTTAAGTACCATCGCTATCGTTTCCTAAATATTCCAGGTTGTATACTTACTCCCTGCGCAACCAGAGATTGGACATTCAATGTTGATTTACCTACGAATACTCATTTGCCATAAAAGTGCATATTCAATATTTCAAATCATAAATGTAATTAAGTGAATGTTGTATACACCTTTTGCTGTATTAAATATTCGATTTGGTACATTTGTGTTGGTTCGTTTCATCAGGTGGGAAAGTGTTCATCATACTTATATCTTGTACTGGGTGGCCAGAAGTTAAAGTACATGAGGTAGTGGTATTAAATATCATATCTAACAATACAGTCAGGGAATTGTACCCCTCAGTTACAATTGGTCCTTCGAACCGGATGGTAACTAGTGTAATATTAATATAGTGTTATTAATATCGAAATGGCCTATGATGAACACTCCACGAAACGATCCTCCTAACCTAGAACGCCCGCGGCGCAGACGACAGACACCTCAGTACTTAGAGGCTTACACTGTCAGTCAACTACCTAGCCTTCGACAAACGGTAAACGTGGTAAAAGTAGAAAGTAAAATTATGTCTGACCTTAACGACCAGGTTTCCCCGACCACAGAGGCCCTAGTAGGTCCTAATGTAACTGACCAAGCCCACGTGGGGACCAGGAGGGAATTGACATGCCTTTACCCCCCGCCACTACTCAAGAAGTAGTCCCCGACAAGCCACGGGAGGAAGACAACCCTACAGAGAGAGAACTCTGCACGGAAGAAGAAGAGGAGAGCGCCGAGGAACTAGAGCTCCAGGACTCCCCAACGAGTACCCCCAGGAGCGGTTCACGCAGGAGCGGCTCACCTCCACTACCGCCTTCCCCCAGCGAAGCGGAGAGGACACTACAACAGGCGTTCCTCGTCAGCCTGACAGCCTCTACCGAACGCGATCGGCTCCAAGCACAGACGCTTAGCGAGCGCGAACGTCTCCAAGCACAGGCGACCAGCGAGCGCGAACACCTCCAAGCACAGCAACGGAGCGAAGAACAGCGCACAAGTCTGGAGATGAGACGATGGAAGAGAATATGGCAAGAGACCGGGCCGACGCCCAGCGCGCCGCTGCCGGTGCCCAAAGAGAAACAGAGCGCGCCGCCGCCGACGCCCAGCGCGCCGCTGCCGGCGCCCAAAGAGACGCAGAGCGCGACAGACTACAAGCGCAACTAATAGAGCAGCTGATCAAAAGGACAACTCCCTCTCCCTCCGCCAGGGGCTCAAGGAACTCGTCGAGACAACAGTCAAGAGCAGCGTCACCGCAACGAGCAAGCGACCCTGAACTTGACCAACAGACCGAGTCTAGACCCCCCGCAGATCCCCTTCCCATACCGGTCCAAGCGAGACCCAGCTACAAGGAAGGAGCGGCCTACACTGCGGAGAAGCTAAATAAACGATTACAGGATCTGGAAGATTTGATAGAAGAAGAAGAGGGAGAAGAGGAGAACCAAGCCCGACGACAGCACAGTACTCCACCGGACCAGGAGGTCCCATACAGTCCAGGCTATACCCCCGCGGCGCTGCGCTACAGACCCCCGACTCTATTTACGGGTGAGCACGACGCACGACCAGCCCCGAGGAACAGTACCTGGACCAGCGGGCCATGGTGCCCTGCCAGTGCCAGCCCGCAGCGAGGCGCAAGAGGGGACTCGCCCAGGAGGTCTCTCCCCCAACGCTCGCCGATGTATCAGCCATCCACGGCGTCATACAACGCCACGCCGTCATTCCCAGACTTCGCCTATGAGAGTCGAGCACAGTACACGGAGCTCCGGATGTGCTTAGAGACAATGATGGTGGAGGTCGCTGACGAACGCCACAAGTATGCAATATTATTGAAGCACCTGAAAGTACCGCGAGCGCACAATATAGCGCTAGCCTATGCTACCTCCTCGACCCCATACACAGCGGCCCTTGCAGCGCTGGATCAAAGATATGGACGTATATGGGATTACGTAATCCAGGAGATAAGGCATATTGACCGCCTACCCCCAGCCACAGACAATCGCTCACTAGACGACCTGTCAATCAAAGTGCAGTCCCTGGTGGGGATGCTGGGAGCTCAACGGGAGAAGGGCAGGCATGAGCTGTACGCCAACTCTAACGTTGAGAGGATTTTGGAGAAGCTGCCACCCGCAAGACAGGAGCGCTTTCGGCGGCAGAGGGACTACCGAGATCCCGACGGCCCCGAGCCATCCCTCCTTGATCTGGCCGACTTCCTGGCGAGAGAGGTCAGCAGCTTACGACTGGACACCTTCGGGCGGAGCACGCCAAGCTCCAGAGAGGGACCCAGGAGAATAAGTGATGGAAGAAGATCGGTGACTGTCATGCACCAATCAGAGTCAGTACCGAGCAGTACCGAACAGCACCCCCTCGAGAAAGGAGAAGTGGAAGATAGCGTGTCCCTACTGTGAGAAAGAACACTGGCTGTCACAATGTGACTCATTCACAAAGATGAATGCAGAAGAAGTGAGCCAATGGATAAAGTCCAACCGGCGCTGTTATCGATGTGCGCGGTCCCACATGGCAGCCGAATGCCGCCTAAAGAAAAGGTGCAGCCGGTGCGATGGAGCCCATCTAGATATACTACACGATAGTAACGGAAGACGGCCTATACCTGCACCACGGAGCGGCACCAAGGCAAGTGTCATGTACATTGACCCCGCCAGCAGCAACGGAGCTCAAGTGCTCTTAAAGGTAGTCCGTGTGACATTGAGCTACCAGGATAAAGTCATGGACACTTACGCCGTCCTTGATGACGGGTCAGAGAAGACCCTTCTGCTCGCCTCCGCTGCGACTCAGCTGGGACTGCGGGGGAGCAAGAACGAAATGACGATTCGGACAATAAGAAGAGATTTAAAGACGATAAAGGGCGAGAATGTCTCCTTCACTATCGCAGCCAACGGGCAGCCAGAGCGACGGTACAAGATCACAAATGCTTTCACCAGCCAAGAAATAGGACTCTCGCAGTACACCTACCCTGTCACCAAGTTGATGGATAAATATGTGCACCTGCGCCAATTACCTATCCCGCTCATAGACGGCGCTACCCCGACCCTGTTGATAGGCTCCGACCATGCAGAACTCATAGTCCCGATTGACCGGGTCCATACAGGCCCCCGAGGCTGTCCTGCAGCAGTCGAGACCCGCCTAGGATGGACATTACAAGGCCCCCTCGCTAAATCTCTCAACCGAACAGCAGCCACTAGCTGCTTCCACTCCAGAACGACAGAAGAAGACACCACTCTCCTGCAGCATGTCGAGAGGCTATGGACCCTAGAGACAATGCCCTTTAAGAACGAAAAGAAAGACATTCGCTCTAAAGAAGACATTTACGCCATCCACCTACTCGAGCAGGGGACAAAGAGAGTCACAGTCGGCGGAGTGATGAGATACGCAACTCCACTCCTGAGGCGAGAGGGAATGCCCCCCTTTCACGCAAAGAAAGACGCCGCGGAGCGCTATCTACTGAACACAGAGCGGCGCCTAGCCAAAGACCCCGCTCAACAGAGTGTGTACCGAGCTGAGATTGAGAAGCTAATCACAGCGGGACACGTAACAAAGATTGACATTAAAGAGGCCGATCAGACGACCGAATCATGGTACGTGCCGCATCACAAGGTCCATCACAATGGCAAGGATCGCATTGTGTTTAACTGCAGCTACCAGATCGGATCCCAAAATCTGAATAAAGAGCTCTTGCCCGGCCCCACACTCGGCCCCTCCCTACTAGGCGTGCTACTGCGCTTCCGCCAGGACAAGGTGGCTATAAGCGGGGATATCAAAGGGATGTTCTTGCAGGTGAGACTAGTAGAGGAGGACAAGCCTCTGCTACGGTTCCTATGGAGAGAGAAGATCGGAGATGAGAACCCATCCATCTACCAGTGGGAAGTACTCCCCTTCGGAACCACATGCAGCCCGTGCTGTGCTACCTTTGCACTACAGAAACACGTCACAGAGGACCCAGCAGCAGATGAAGAGGTCCAACACAGTGTGAAGAACAGTTTCTACGTAGACAACTGTCTACAAAGCGTCTCGACTCAAGAAGAAGCCGAGGCTCTCCTAATCAAGTTACGCGCCTCCCTAATCAAAGGAGGCTTTGATCTCAGGCAGTGGGCCAGCAGTGACCCGCACGTATTGCGCAGCCTCTCCTCCGCAGACAAGGCTGCCAGCAGCGAGACCTGGATGGCGACAATCCCAGGAGAAGCCCAAGAAATGACACTAGGATTAGTCTGGCGCTTCAAAACAGACTCGCTCCACTATAGACACAAACCCTTGGCTCCAGAGCAAGGAAGGTCGGCGGCGATACCGACCACCAGACGGAGTGTGTACAGAACACTCGCCAGACAATATGACCCGTTGGGATGTATTCTACCTTACACCACCAGGGCAAAGATGATTGTACGAGCACTATGGGACAAGGACCAGGGCTGGGACGACCCAATACCCGCACACCTTGCCTCAACATGGAGAGAGTGGGAGACGGAACTCCGCTCACTCCCAGGCGTCAATATACGCCGCAGCTACTTCCCATCCACAGTGAGGCCAGAGACATGCGAGATTGAGCTACACGTCTTCAGCGACGCCTCCGAAGTAGCCTACGGATCGGTTGCCTATTTGCGTGCCCAAGAGATGGGAGGAGAGATACACACTGCTTTCATACTGGCCCGCTCAAGAATAGCCCCACGTAAGCAACAATCTATCCCACGTCTAGAGCTCTGCGCAGCCCTCGCAGGAGCGCATCTAGCCACGTTAATCCAACGTGAACTCACCATTCCGGTGCATAGAACAATCTTGTGGTCAGATTCCACGACAGTACTCACATGGATTAAGTCTGATTCATGCAGATACAAAGTCTTCGTGGGAGTCAGAGTCACCGAGATTCAAGAATTAACAGAAGAAGCAAGCTGGAGGTATGTGGATACCAAACACAACCCAGCTGACGTCATCACCCGGGGAATGTCCCTGGATGACCTAACCCGTCGCAACATCTACAGTGACGGACCAGCATTCCTCCAGCTCCCGGAAGGAGATTGGCCTACGCCCACCCCGAGGGAAGCAAGTAACGAGGAGGCTGAGAACAAGAAGCCTATGTTCTGTGGACTGAGCACTATCGCCTCCACAGACCCCAACATAGATGATTGCATTACCCTAGAGAGTGCGCAACAAAGAACATTCCTGCGGCACCACCCAGAGATTCAGTCCACCACTGACATGTCAGCAGCTGACTACGAAGAAGCAGAACTTCTTCTACTACAACGAGCCCAGAGAGACTCGTTCCCAGATGAGCTAGACTGTCTACAGGGAGGAAACCCCGTCCCATCAGACAGCAGACTGATTCACCTGGCACCAGAGAGTGATGCACATAATCTCATCAGAGTGGGTGGTCGCCTGCGGAGAGCCCCCGATCTACCAGATGACATTAAGCACCCGATCGTCTTGAACAGCCGACACAAGGTCACAGAGCTGATCATAAAGAAATACGACGAGGATGTGCACCACGCAGGAGCAGAGAGAGTCTTCGCGGAGATCAGACATCGTTATTGGATATTGCAAGGGAGAGAAGCAGTACGGCGCTTCCAGCGAACCTGTCTAGACTGCCGTAAGTGGCGCGCGCAGCCCAGCATACCACGGATGGCTGACCTACCCCCCTGTCGCCTCCGAATCGGCGACAAGCCATTCCACTCCACAGGCATGGACTGTTTTGGCCCGTTGTATATAAAGAGAGGAAGAGGCACCGAGAAGCGGTGGGGTATTGTATTCAAATGCATGACCACCAGAGCGATACATATCGAGCTCCTTCCGACCATGAGCACAGACTCATTCCTTATGGCCTTCCGGAGATTCATATCACGAAAAGGACAACCGTCTACATTGTTGTCTGATCACGGGACCAACTTCAAAGGCGGAGAAAGAGAGCTGAGAGAGAGCTTCCAAGCTATGGGCCCAGAACTTAAGACCCACCTCGCTCCAGCCCAGATTGACTTCCAGTTTAATCCCCCGAACGCACCCCACTTCGGTGGAACCTGGGAACGAGAAGTACGTTCTATAAAGACAGCCCTGTATGCCGTACTCGGAGCCCAGACTGTGGCAGAGGAAGTCCTAATGACAGTCCTCACGGAGATCGAGGGAGTATTGAACTCAAAGCCCCTCGGTTACGTCTCCAGTGATGTAGCAGATGTCGACCCAGTCACCCCCAACACACTCCTAATGGGGCGGCTGGACCCCGCGCTACCCCAGACAATGTACAGGCCTGAAGAAGCGAACGGCCGAAGAATGTGGAGGTACAGCCAAGTACTAGCTGACAAGTTTTGGAGCAGCTTCCTACTTCACTACCTACCATCTCTACAGACCCGCCAGAAGTGGGTAAAAGAGAGAGACAACTTGACAGAAGGAACAGTCGTCATGATAGTTGACCAGTCACTCCCCAGAGCTATGTGGCCGGCTGGCCGCGTAAGCAAAGTGATCACCGGTGCCGATGGCAAGGTCCGAGCAGCTGAAGTACTCGTCCAAGGGCGCACCTACACACGTCCCGTGGCGAGGCTCATAGAACTACCCCGACTCCCAGATACTATCAATGATGACCATGACCCTATGACTTTGTGAGTTGACTGACCCTTACAGCGGACCTTGAGTGGAAGACAGTGCGGTTAATCTGTCTCTGCTTAGCTAATTAGGTGGGACTAATTAGGGGGCGGCTGTTGTGAAGGATCAGATTAAACCGAATATGTATATTTATTTATATATATATATTTAATTGTATTTGTATATCGTTTGATATCCCCTGTATATTCCTTGTACAATATGCATTGAATATCCCCGTTTCTACTAAACAGCCCATAATAGTTTCATTCTACCATTGGACGAGAACCTGGCGCCAGGTTGCCATACCCCTAGGTCCAAGTTCAATCGTGCCGCCTAACATGTCGAGGCAACCCCCGGTTCCGCGCAGTAATATGCCGGGCGAAATACGAATGGTACTATTTGTTCATAGCGCATATATATATGGCGCTCGTAAAGTAGAACTTTCTTTTAGTCCAGTTCTTTACCCTCCAACAGAGTGACAGACGCAAAAGCCTCCCCACGACGCACGTGCGGTGTAGTAAGGCCTACTTGGCCCAGAATAGGCATTGAGATATCGTGTAGATTGATAGTTGAATGGTCATAGTTTGGCACCATACCGTCGAGTTGGACGTATTCTATTAAGCTAATAATAGTCTATTTATGTATGGTGCATCGTTCGGTTCGAGTTCTACAGTTATCAGTACCCCCATCGTTCCTGACGTTATCTGGACGCTTATCCAGGCTGGTCAGACCCCTAGTGGTGATTGCATCCGAGGAGCTCCGGGTCAAGAGCGACTGGACCTGTATATTGGATTACTCTACCCCGACGACGGCGAGCCTTCCACGGCTCTTGGATTATGCTTTGTGTGCTTTGATTATTCCATGGATAAAGGCCAACACTGCCGAGTGTTGGAATTACCCCCCGGAGAGGACTCCAGGTGAGGCGGCGCTCTACACGTGAGGTCGCACCACGTCTCTCCGTTGTGGACCGGCAGATACCATTCCACAGAGGGTCCAGCTGTATTCGTCTGCGGCCCGAGGTTCTGTGGGCACTGTGTCCAAGACTTTGGATTCTCCCAAGACACCGTCGGCCAGATGGGATACCGCCAGCGGCTTCTCTAACCCCCCCCTCCTACTGTCTTACAACCAGCGGGACCCCCCCCCCCCTTAGTGTATCCAGCTATAATCATTTAAGTACCATCGCTATCGTTTCCTAAATATTCCAGGTTGTATACTTACTCCCTGCGCAACCAGAGATTGGACATTCAATGTTGATTTACCTACGAATACTCATTTGCCATAAAAGTGCATATTCAATATTTCAAATCATAAATGTAATTAAGTGAATGTTGTATACACCTTTTGCTGTATTAAATATTCGATTTGGTACATTTGTGTTGGTTCGTTTCATCAGGTGGGAAAGTGTTCATCATACTTATATCTTGTACTGGGTGGCCAGAAGTTAAAGTACATGAGGTAGTGGTATTAAATATCATATCTAACAATACAGTCAGGGAATTGTACCCCTCAGTTACAGTCACCAATACCGCCCCAACAAGTCCACGGAGAACGCCATAGCCCATGTGCTGCACACAGCAGCATCACACCTGGACAAGAGGCAGGGGAACTATGTGAGAATGCTGTTCATCGACTACAGCTCAGCATTCAATACCATAGTCCCCTCCAAACTCATAGCCAAGCTCAGGGACCTGGGCTTGAACTATGACCTCTGCCAGTGGGTCTTGGACTTCCTGACGGGTAGACCCCAGGTGGTAAGAGCAGGCAACTGCACCTCCTCATCCATCACGCTCAACATAGGGGCCCCCCAGGGCTGTGTTCTGAGTCCCCTCCTCTACTCCCTGTACACACATGACTGTGTGGCACAGCGGAACAACAACACAATCATCAAATTTGCTGATGACACAATAGTGGTGGGCCTGATCTCTGCCAACGACGAGAGGGCCTACCTGGAAGAGTTAGAGAATCTGTCGCAGTGGTGTCAGGAGAACTGCCTCTCCCTGAACGTCAGCAAAACAAAAGAGATGATTGTGGACTTCAGGAGGTCGGGGGTCAGGGACTACAGCCCCCTCAGCATCGACGGGGCACCAGTTGAGAGAGTGAACAGTTTCAAGTACCTAGGAGTCCACATATCCGAGGACTTGACATGGACCACACACATTGACAGTGTTGTGAAGAAGGCACGGCAACGCCTCTACTTCCTCAGGCGCCTAAGGAAGTTCCAAGTCAGTCAGAAGATCCTTAAGAACTTCTACTCATGCACAATAGAGAGCATCCTGACTGGCAATATCACCTCCTGGTTTGGGAATAGCACCGCACAAGACCGCAGCAGACTACAGAGAGTGGCCCATTCAGCCGAACGCACAATTGGAGGGGGGCTTCCCACTCTCCAGAACATTTACAACAAGCGGTGCATGGGTAAGGCTAAGAGAATTATCAAAGTCTCCAGCCACCCAAACAACTGCCTCTTTGAACTGCTGCGGTCAGGCAAGCGATACCGGAGTCTCATGGCAAGCACAGAAAGACTCAGAAGAAGCTTCTATCCCCAGGCCATCAGGTTGCTCAACGAACAATAACACTATGCAACAACCATCAAAAGCACTCACAGCACACACATCCACACGCACACACTCACTTTAAACAAACAACTCACTGCAGCACCCACTCTACACACTTTAGAACACCTAAACACACTTTATATTTATTGGCAAAGAATTTGCACTACAACCCATACCTCAGTACACCTTACTGTAAATTGTACCTCATCCCATTTCTGCTTTGCACTATATAGTATATTGTAATTAGTATATTGTATAGTATATTGTATGGTAACTCAGTTACTTCTACTCTGCATTGAACATTGTACATATGTACAGACTGAACACTTGTGTCTACGTACGTGACTTCTATTTTATACTTGCTATACTTATTTTATTTTATACTTATCCTTTTGTCTAGCACAGTCTCTGGAGCGTAACAGAAAGAAGCATTTTGTATAAAAGTATTCTGTACTTCTGTATGACAACTAATAAAGAAACTTGAACAATACATATGCAATGCACTCACACACAAACTTGCACAAAACTATACACCCAGGTGACCAGGTCAGTGATCAAAGACATTTCATCAAAGTACAACACACCTCCCCCCACTAGCAGGGCGCCATTGCAAAGGAACAATAAAAAAAAATACAGAAAAAATTCATTTACCTGGCCCACGTTGATTACCTTATATTTTTTCTTTTCGATATAGATTATTAAAATATATCGCGATAATTATCGTTATCGTTATATCGCCCAGCCCTACTATAACATTCATCATACATCACTGTACTACGGCGCGTCCACAGGCTCGCTTGAACGCACGCACAATCTACAAACATTTACACCACACGAGCAAATAACATCAAAACTCGTTATTTGACAGTATGCAATATATAATATAGAAAGTACCAAATAACAAGAGACAATATACAATATATAAAGTAGCTCAAAATGCATCATACATCGCTGTAATGCGGCGCGTTCACAGGCTAGCTTGAACGCACGCACAATCTACCAACATTCACACCACGTGAGCAAATAACGTCAAAACTCGTTATTTGACAGTATGCAATATATAATATAGAAAGTACTAAATAACGAGAGACAGTATACAATATACAATATATAAAGTAGCTCGAAACGCATCATACATCGCTGTAATGCGGCGCGTTCACAGGCTAGCTTGAATGCACGCACAATCTACAAACATTTATGATTTATTGAGTTGAAATGATATGCATCTTTACCTGGAGTCGGAAGCCACTCATCCTCGGACGGACCCTCGGACGGACCGTCGGATTCGTCCGATGAGCTGGGAGAATTAGCTGCCAAAAGTATGCCCTGGAAGTATGCTTTCACAGCGCGCTTCACAGGTGGACGCTCGGGTCCTGCTACAGGTTCAGCAGCCGGTCCCGGTTTGGTGTTGTTAGTCCTGGACACGGCGAAAGGTAGCTTCGTCTGAAGATACTTATCACCCGCTCCAGACTTGGTCTTACATTTTCTCTTCATGGTCGAAGAAAGAAATCCTACTCTCAACTATAAACGACTATAAAAACGACTATAAATACTCTACTGCTGCCTAGTGCTACAAATTAACACAACTAAGTACTGTCTAAAGTACTGTATTCTAAGTACTGCGACTACTATTACCTATAACTACAAATAAATACTACAAATATTACAAATAAAACAAATACTACTACTACTAATAAAATACTATCTACTATCTATATATATATATCAATGCTCAACGGTAATCTCTCTCAATAATCTCTCTCAATAACTCAAACCAACTCAAAGACCAACCAACACTCTCAGAGTTCACTGTCTGTGACCCGTTTAAATACCAGGTGGGCAAGCCTTGACCTTTACTATTGACCAATCCTAGCAGAGCTCTATTCATCATGTTCAATGCATCAGGTAAACCAGCTGTGTTACACATGTGTTACAAATATAGGGAGAGACTGCCACCTAGTGGATTCGATCGAAATTGTATCTCTAGTGGTTCAAAAATGTGCCAGGGAGAGGCGCATGGGTTTCTAGTATAGGAATGCTCCATCATGCGTGAAGGAAAGGGGGGGGGGGTCGTTTATGATTCCTTGATTGTCACTAACGTAATAACATATCTCTGGCGGAGCTTTTTCCCCGATGCACCGAGCGCCACTTCCGGTTTAGAGTAGAGTGTAACTCGCCCGAAATCCACCAGGCGGCGGTATTGAGGCGTTGCAATATAAGACAGGGTCCAGCTGGCTCCCGGAGGCTTCCTGGATGAATTAGGAATGCCAATAGCGAATAAAAGACTTTCATCTTGTTTACATCAGGGTCGCCCATTTTCAATGCATCATAACATATATGACATACATGACATACAGATAGACAGTACTGCTACATCTTGTTTAAGAAGCACAGTGAAGTTACCTAGTAAAATGTTCAATAAATCAATCAATCAAACCGGTTGTTATTTGATTGATTGATTGATTGAAAATTGTATTACCAGATTGCAGAATGGGTACAATACAGTACAGCTCAATACACACAATTGTTAAGGGGATGCAGACCAGAGAAAGACTTTCGTCTTGTTTACATCAGGGTCCCCCACAGTGGCGTCGTTAGCCCTGGGCTTCTGGGGCTTTAGCCCCGGATGTTTTTCTCCTAGCCCCGGAGCTTTAAAAAATAATAATAAGAAGAATTAAATTAAACACTTGTCAAAACCATACACTAATTTATAAAAACTACATTTTGTTACCATATGAAACACACGTTTCATATGACTTAATTCTGTTTGAACCAGTTACACACACTGCTGTGCTTAACCTAAAACACATTTAGCAATTCTACTTCTCAGTGTTTAGAGTACTGTAAGTGAAATATGCAGAGAATGTGCAAATATACAATAAATTCACCAAACACTACACAAGACCAATGCTGTAAACTGATGAAAATATTATTTATTTATCTCCATATACCCAAATCAATGATGCAGACTGATGAAAATATAAATGTTCTCTCCACATAACCAAATCAGTCAACATTTCAACATGGAGAATCACAACAAAACATGTCCCAGTTTTCATGCTACTATGTGCATAACACTCAGAAAATATCAGACAAACATAAAATACTGTACCCAGTACAGGTTAAAATTACAGTAAAACAAAAACAATTTTGAAAAGAGTACAGAAAATACTAGACATTATCTCTTTGCCTAGCTGGATCTGGCAAGTTATTTTTTTGTTGTGATTCTCCATGTTGACATGTTGACTGATTTGGGAATATGGGAGAAAATGTATATTTTCATCAGTCTGCATCATTGGTTGTCTTGTGTAGTGTTTGGTGAATGTATTGTATATTTTCACGTTCTCTGTACAGTACTTCACTCTCCTTCCATTTTGGTTGAAGACAGGTGAACTCACCTGCTGCATTTGTATAGTGCTTAAACCTGATTGGTGTATCTACAATTAAGCAATGGTGTGTTTGCATCTGATGGCTGTGTTTAACCAATTGGCTCATATGTGTGGTAATTTGACATTCTGTGTCTAATGTAATGCAAGTGTGTTTAGTGTTTTGCAAATCACTGTGTGTATTGTTTTGCAAAAAGTGTGAGGCTGACATTGTGCTTATAGGGGTGCAAATCTGGGCCTATGTTTTGCTCCTTGAGTGTAAGGTTTTGATAATTGTGTAATACTTTTGATTTGAGTGTTTATGCAATTGAAGAAAACTGTAAAGACTAGAGATGAACTGTTTATTTCTTTTGTACATAGGCTGTGCATTTGTTTGTTTGTTTATTTGCTTATGTGTATGATTCTTAACTGTTTTTATTTTGTTATTGGTGTATATGTGTGTATGTACAGTATATGTATATATATTATATATATATATGTATATATATGTGTATATATGTATATTTGTACTCCTGTTGGGGCCTCTTGGACCAGATCAATGTTTTATCTGGCTAAATAAAGGTTAAATAAATAAATAAGAAACTGATGATTTGGTCCTGTTAACTTTGAATTTTCTATGGGGACTGCCCAGATCCCTCTCATGGACATGGACCTCACTTTGAGAACCTTTAATGATTCTAGTTCTTCAGTATTCATCTCTAATTACTCTAAAATTGCGTATTTCTGTGTTTAGAAAAAAGAAGGGGGGGGGGGGGCCCTCCACCCCCCGGGCTGAAGCCCCCAATGTTTTCTAACCCTAAAAACGCCCCTGGTCCCCCATTTTCAATGCATCATTCATAACATATATGACATACATGACATACAGATAGACAGTACTGCTACATCTATAAATTTATGACATACCAGATTTACAAATACAGTACTGTTTGTGATACAAGAAAAGTCTAAAAAAGAGAGTATATACATTTGATCAAGAAACTGTACATTGGAGGAGGTTGGTAGGTAGGAGATTGGTAGGTGGGGTGGAGGGGGGGGGGGGGGGGGGGTGGTATTTCGTATAACACACTCCACGTGACCCCAGAACCTCAATGTAAATAACCCATAATCACCCTACAAAAACAGTACTGTATTTGTAAATCTGGTATGTCATAAATGTATAGATGTAGCAGTACTGTCTATCTGGGTTTAACATGGTTTGTGGAGCTCCCTCTGGTCTCTACTAGTGGATCTACTATTGGATCTACTTTCTCTGTGGATGGTTTTGTGAATAAATCTCCATTATGGTTCAATTACTGTGTTTATTCTATAGCAATAAGGTTGGGTGAATTCGGCCATTGTATAAAAGACATTATACAACGGCATGCAAATTTCTCGATTCTGATTGGCTGAAACAGTCATTTTACACGTCTTTATTGGCAACAATTCCACGCTGCTGGCCCAGGACCCGCCCACAACCGAACCACATCACATCACTCCTCCGGATCACAAGAAGGTGGACAATAATCTTTACAAATGGATATGTTGATAGCGACTAAACGACTAAATATCAAGCGATTCTGTCACAGCGAATGTCTTAGTCGTTTAAACAATGTTGGATGATGTAATTGATGGGTCTTGAATCATTCTGTAACAAAAGAAAAATCGCGGATTGATTGATTGATTAATTTTCAATTTTTTTTTCAATTTCTTTTTCCTTTCGACTGTCAGCGCTCGCTCTAGTCTCCACCCACCGCCACCCCCCCCCCCCCCCCCCACACACACACGCACACACACACGCACACACACACACGCACACACACACACACACACACACTCTGCCTGCAACGCGGGGGATAGTCAGAGAGCTGGGTGCTGCGCTGTTCTAAGTGAGCATGGCCTATTGAGTTGATTGATTGATTGATTGATTGCTAATTTTATTACTGTACGCTTGGTTTCCAACTGGTTAAGTTTAGGCCCTCTACAGTAGGTTTAAAAAAATAAATAAAAGAATAGGGCGAAGAAAACGTTTTTTTCCTATAGGGCAAAGAAAACTTTTTAATTTGTTTTACCTACTTTATATAGAAGCATCTAAGAATGAAGTTATATGGAAAGTAGGTCTGCATTCCCTTAACAATTGTGTGTATTGAGCCGTACTGTATTGTACCCATTCTGCATCTGGTAATAAAATTTTCAATCAATCATTCCAATAATACACAGTTGGATGTGTTAGTTGGTTGGATGCACTTCAAGCTGCTTCCACATGAGGCAACTTCTCTCAATCATTCCAATAATACACAGTTGGATGTGTTAGTTTGGTTGGATTTACTTCAAGCTGCTTCCACATGGAGGCAACTTGTCTTTTTTGTAGTTGTGGGAACTACTTTTTCTGGCGGATGGTTTTTTCAAGAAATCTTCGATTAATGTGTGTTTATTGTATAGAAATAAGGTTGGATGAATCTGGCAGTTGTATAAAAGCTTTACACCACTTGCAGTCGTGATTTGTGAACAATAAACCATGCCTAGGGGGGTCTAACGACCCTCGGCTGCGCCTCGGGCCTAACAACCACCCCTAGGCATGGTTTATTGTTCACAAACCACTCCTGCGCGTGATGTAATGCTTAATTACACCACTTGTAGTCATGTGTTATAGCAATTCGATCATGCCTAGGGGGGTCTAACGACCCTCGGCATGCGCATCGGGCCTAACAACCACCCCTAGGCATGATCTAATTCCTATAACACACTCCTGCACGTGATGTAATGCTTAATTACATTCGAGCATTGTGGTTTATCTTGTAGTATCGGTAACATGTCTGAAACAGAATTTAAACCTCATTTGGGTGTAAGGTACTCAGACAAAAATTTTTTTAACCAAAAAAAACAGCACTCCAATGATAAAGAATAAATGTGTGCTGTTTTATTCGCATTTTGCCCATTATTTTTCATTGTAATTGATCTAATGTTGGATGAAGCAGTTTAGAGATTGGGAGGACACCTTGTGGTTGCTGAAAGTAATACATGATGATAGATGAATAATTAGTCCCTATAGGTCTCAGTCACGCGATGATGATTTATTAATTTATTTAACCAGGAAGTCCCTTTATATTAAAATATATTTTTCAAGGGATACCTGGCCAAGATAGCTCACCATTACAAGTTACAAAATGATCAAATGGAGCATGTTAAAAACAGGACAAGCTCTGATTGGCCAGCGATCGGCCAGCCCTCTACGCTCGTTTTCCCCCTACGCCAGTAACGCACGCATGCGCATTTTCTTTTTGACGGCACTCACACACCAAGCAAGGCTAATCGCAGAAATGTAATGTTATGTTCGAATCCGTAGAATACATATTTATCAAAACAACATATTTATCAAAACAACTACCAGATTCACTCATAACGTTATTTCGCGTGACAACACAGCCCAGCTGTCAGAAACTGTACATTGTAACGTTATATATATAATGTTATTTCGCATTTTATTCATAACGTTATTTCGCGTGACAACACAGCCCAGCTGTCAGAAACTGTACATTGAGGGGGTTTGAATCACTGTACATGGAGGGGGTTTGAATCACTGTTTACACTACACGTGCCTTACTGTACCATGTTCTACATATAGAACCTCATCTCATGCACCGGTTTGAATCAAAGCCCTATCGAACGTACTCACGCTCTACTGTCTTTAACTATAAATGTTTACACTCCCCACTTACTGTACCATGTTCTACATATAGAACCTCATCTCATGCACCGGTTTGAATCAAAGCCCTATCAAAAGTACTCAAGCTCTACTGTCTTTAACTATAAATGTTTACACTCCCCACTTACTGTACCATGTTCTACATGTAGCAGGGTGGATTATCCCTGCTTCGTGGGAACTGTGGTGCACGGTCACTAGGTAGCGAGACACAGTAGCACTCTGGCTAGCTGCACCTCCGTCTTTGGGGTCAGGAGCGTCAACTGGAGGCTGGCAGTGGGAGTGTATGAGGCCCAGGATTTACAAACCTGGTCCGGTACTCTGGTCTTCCTCCCTCTCTCTTGGGCAGTCAGCAGTACTCCCCAACACACCCGCACTCTCCCCAACTGTCTCCTTAGCACCCCCCCACACCTAATGACTGGATGGTAAATAAATAACTTGATTCCCCCCGCAAGCAGTACCCTCCCTCAATGACCCCAGAAACCTTACAATGAAGAGGGAAAGGTGGAATAGGAAAGGGTTACCACACCAAAAGAATTAAGATTGGGCTAAATAAAAGACACACACACAGTGCTCCCGTTCTGGATGAGTGTTATTGTAACGTGGCCTAGTTACAACAATGCTACGTCTGGTGATTATTGCACCATGGGTATCAACACACAATGATTACACTGGCATAAATCAATTATATAATTACACCCAGGCACCAAGTGCTCTCACGGTACGCAGACTAAGTGCTGCCCACGTCTGGGCTGAACACAGTATCTACCTTCTCTAAGGGATTACATATACTGCTCCAGGTCGGTAATATGGGGAAGGAAGGGGGAACATAGGGGAGGAAAATAGAAGGATTCACTGAACGGGAAATATTATGAAACACACATTTTATCACGCTCAAAGAAAAGGAATGAAAACAAAGAGTGAGCCCACAAAATACCAGTAAAGTCCTATCTTAATGCCGGCATATATTGTTCGGGGTACCCTTATGGAATGGTAGTAGCAACGTTACTTTCGCCCGCAGGCTGCACCACACTGTGTATTGTATAAGGAATCGGGAGCATCAATGCTCATTTGTACTCGCCACTCCACTGTTGTCCGGGAGGCAAGATGGCGTCGAACGCTCTCGGCGAGGATGTTAGCAGGCGGAGCTGGGCAGAGAGGCAGCGCCGGCTGAGAGCGTGTGCTGAGCGATGACGACCCCTGCTGGATGGGAGGAACTCCCGTAAGCTGCAGGCAGCCTGGTGCAGGTCTGAGTGAAGTCCGCCGGAGCAGGCTGAATGCAGGCAGCCGGTTGCAGGTCTGGTCTAAGTCAGCCGGAGCAGAATGGTTGTTGGCCCACGCTCGTCCTGGTGCGCGCACTCTATACCGCACACAGTAACTACTATAACTCGGTGGTTAAGGACTTGACTACTCGGTTAACCGCACGTTACTTATACCGCACACAGTAACTATTATAACCCGATTGCTAGTGCCTGACTCTGCACTAAATGTTCATATACTATCGCTGGTACTGCTAGAATATCGTGTCCACTAGCCAGTATTTGTTATTTGTTGTTGCTATCTCACGGGGCCCTCTGGCATAACGTCAGCAACAGGGCTCTCCAGAGCCCCCGTTAGCTGCGACTGCTCATTGTCCAAGTTCACTGCCGAAGAGAACGGTTTCCGCTTGTCTCCTCCATATATCACCTCCCAACTCTCTCCGCCACTCTCTGCCTGCTACCGCCCCCTGCTGGTCCCGCCTGCCAGTCACAAGGGGAGACGCATTGTAGCATATGATCCAGTACTGTCATTTATAATCCATATTCCAGAGCTCTTATGAAGGGGACACTTGTGTCATTGTTCGTGTGAATATCAATGAAACTAGTTAGAATGTCTTTGTGTACACAAGGGATATAAAACACCAGTCAGCAGTTCTGAATAATATACCATATTTTCCAGACTGCTACATACATGAACCTCATCTCATGCACCGGTTTGAATCAAAGCCCTATCGAAAGTACTCAAGCTCTACTGTCTTTAACTATAAATGTTTACACTCCCCACTTACTGTAGAACATGGTACATGAGTATATAGTATATAGGGATGTTGCACTTGAGCACCACAGGTTTCACAACGCAATTATTGTTATTATTATTTACAAGACTGGGCATTTATTTAAAAAACATACATACCCTAACCACATAACAGATATTTAAAAGGTAATTAACAGGCATGTTCTGCAACATATATCCACTCTTGAACAATGAAAAACTCCTTTTTCTTCTATTTACAAATAAGAGCAGCTCTGAAGGCTCACGTGTCCCATGGGATGTTGCACTTGAGCACCACAGGTTTCACAATGCAATTATTGTTATTATTATTTACAAGACTGGGCATTTATTTAAAAAACATACATACCCAGGGGCGGTCAGGTGGCGTAGCGGAGATTGCGTTTGTCACCAACGTCGGAGACGCTGGATTCGCCTCCAGCTCCCGGCGTGTCACCAGCTTGGCTAGCCGTTCACACTAATACAATTGGCAGTATTAGAGGGTGGGAAAGCTGGCGGGGTGGGTCCGGGTCGTTGTAAACAGCGACTCCTACAGTTCGGTCGGGGCGCCTGCTCAGTGTGGATAGGATCTAAGGGGGGTAGTGTGATCCTTCCACACGTTACACCATCTCAGTGAGAGTCCGCGCTGCCAGGTGAAAAGAAGCGGTTGATTGGCTAGACGTGTGTCGGAGGAAGCACGTGATAGCCTCCACTCTCCCAGACCGACTGTGGGGGGTAAGTGCGCAGCGACCAGGAAGGGGATTGGGAATTGGCATAACGACTAACATTGGGATGGGAGAAAATCGGAGGAAAAAGGAGGGGGAAAAAGATCAATCAATAAAAAATAAATAAACATACATACCCTAACCACACAACAGATATTTAAAAGGTAATTAACAGGCATGTTCTGCAACATATGGGTATGTATGTTTTTTAAATAAATGCCCAGTCTTGTAAATAATAATAACAATAATTGCGTTGTGAAACCTGTGGTGCTCAAGTGCAACATCCCTATATACTACTGTATATACTCATGTACCATGTTCTACAGTAAGTGGGGAGTGTAAACATTTATAGTTAAAGACAGTAGAGCTTGAGTACTTTCGATAGGGCTTTGATTCAAACCGGTGCATGAGATGAGGTTCTATATGTAGAACATGGTACAGTAAGTGGGGAGTGTAAACATTTATAGTTAAAGACAGTAGAGCGTGAGTACGTTCGATAGGGCTTTGATTCAAACCGGTGCATGAGATGAGGTTCTCTATGTAGAACATGGTACAGTAAACAGTGCTTCAAACCCCCTCAATGTACAGTGATTCAAACCCCCTCAATGTACAGTTTCTGACAGCTGGGCTGTGTTGTCACGCGAAATAACGTTATGAATAAAACGCGAAATAACATTATATATATAACGTTACAATGTACAGTTTCTGACAGCTGGGCTGTGTTGTCACTCGAAATAACGTTATGAGTGAATCTGGTAGTCGTTTTGATAAATATGTTGTTTTGATAAATATGTATTCTACGGATTCGAACATAACATTACATTTCCGCGATTAGCCTCGCTTGGCGTGTGAGTGCCGTCAAAAAGAAAAACCTGGGGGAGCCTCATGCGCATGCGCGGCAACGAGCACCTGGGGGGAGCCTCATGAGGGGGTAAACGAGCGTAGAGCGTTGGTATTCACGAAGGAGAGCGCTGGCCAGCGCTGGCCAATCAGAGCAACGCGGAAGGACATGTTGGTTGCCCAAAGTATTCACGCATCCCGCGTAGCTGGGAGAGCAGCCACCTAGTGGAGAGAACATTAATGCAGCTGGTGGTGAGTGATAGGAGATTACACAGATATACATGGAGTTTACCCAGTATGGCTTTGTAAAAAAAATATACCAATGCTGCTGGCTTATTGTTATTGAAGACCAGGAAACCAAAAGTACACGGTTATAAACGTGTTAGTTATAAAAGTTATTCATTCTTAGGTTTAGTAACGGTTTATTTACACAAGATAAGTCACAATAATGGACACGTGGCAACAACTAAGCTTACCTGAAAATACATTTGACATTTTACAAATAAATAATGTGAGAATATCATATCCTAGAGAAATAATCTGGAACACAGGATTATTTTAAATGTTCTCAATTTATGCATTTTGAATCCATAGGTGTATAAGCCATTCAAGCTTTCTGGATGGAATAACTAATACATGGTTTCTTCAGGAGTTTTCTTTGTGTTCTTATTTCAAGATAATAGTTCATTTTACAGCATGGCTCTGCCTTAAGATTGTCAGTCAAAACAAGCAACTCACCTGGTTACTACTGATCCCAAGTTACCTCTACCCCTTTCACTGCCACACTACAGAAGGTTAACCTTTCACTACCACACTGCAGAAGGTTAACCTTTCACTACCACACTACAGAAGGTTAACCTTTCACTACCACACTACAGAAGGTCAACCCTTTCACTACCAACACTACAGAAGGTTAACCCTTTCACTACCACACTACAGGTTAACCTTTCACTACCACACTGCAGAAGGTTAACCTTTCACTACCACACTACAGAAGGTTAACCTTTCACTACCACACTACAGAAGGTCAACCCTTTCACTACCAACACTACAGAAGGTAACCCTTTCACTACCACACTACAGAAGGTTAACCTTTCACTACCACACTACAGAAGGTTAACCTTTCACTACCACACTGCAGAAGGTTAACCTTTCACTACCACACTACAGAAGGTTAACCTTTCACTACCACACAACAGAAGGTTAACCCTTTCACTACCACACCACAGAAGGTTAAACCTTTCACTACCACACCACAGAAGGTTAACCCTTTCACTACCACACTACATACGGTTAACCCTTTCACTACCCACACTACATACGGTTAACCCTTTGGTAGTGTGGTCGTGCAAGGGCTAAACTGTGTTTTATGAAAAGTACCTCGCGGAAAAAAATCGAATCTACGAATTCCAATCTGGCTTCAGAACATCCCACTCCACTGACACATGCCTTCTCTACTTGAACGACCACATCAAACAAGAGGTGGACGCGGGCAAATACTGCGGCATGGTCATGCTGGACCTACAAAAGGCCTTCGACACTGTCAATCACACCATTCTGATTGACAAGCTAAAAGCAATTGGTTTTGATAGTTTATCAGTGAGCTGGATACAATCCTACCTGGAGGGGAGGGAACAGATGGTGGAAGTAAACGGTACACTATCCCCCCCCCTCACAGTGAGCTGTGGTGTTCCACAAGGAAGCATACTAGGACCGCTACTATTCCTAATTTATGCAAATGACATGTCGTCAGCTTGTGACTGCAACTTGTTCCTGTTTGCGGACGACTCAGCCCTGCTGGTCTCTGACAAGAACAAGTTACAGGTTGAAAAAGCCCTCAGCTCGGAACTAGGCAAAATCTGCATATGGCTCGCCGACAACAAACTATCATTACACATGGGCAAAACAGAGTCCATTCTCTTCGGTTCAAATAACAAACTCAGCAAGACCGACGGCTTCTCGGTTACAGTGGGTGACAATATTATCACAAGGAAAGATGAAATTACCTACCTGGGTTCCATCCTAGAGGCTAATCTTTCCTGTGACAAAATGGCATCCAATGTAATAAAAAAAGTCAACCAACGAACGCGATTCTTGTACCGGATCTCCTCTCTGGTAAACAAGAATACCCTGAAGACTCTAGCAGGAGCACTCATTCAAGGGTACTACGACTATGCTTGCACCTCATGGTACCAAAGCACCTCAAAGGCACTAAAAAACAAATTACAAACATCTCAAAACAAGCTAGTCAGACTACTACTTGACCTGACTCCTAGAACCCACCTCACCCCTGCCCACTTTGACAACCTAGGATGGCTTAGAGTAGACGACAGAGTACAGCAACTTGCAATGGGCCTGGTCTACAAGATACACTACGCGACCAAGGTACCCATGTACATGTCAAAATACTTCCCAAAGGTCAGTGAATACCACGATCACAACACCAGAGGGAGCTCCACAAATCATGTAAAACCCAGATTCGGATCAAACAAGGGACTAAACACGTTTCGCAATTATGCCACATCAATGTGGAACGCCCTGCCTAAAGCTGTAAAGGAATGTGAATCACTACCCACCTTCAAAAACACTCTCAAAAAACACCTACGTGAGACTGCAATTCGAAACTGGCCCCTACAAATGTCCTAACCTAGTTGTACAGTAAATGACCAAGTAAGGCTTTGTCAATACTCAAATGTACAGTGTAAAATGTGTGTGTGTCCCCTTCCAACCCCCCCCCCCCCCCCCCCCCCCCCCCCACCTCCAATGTACAGCCCTCACCCAACCCACCCAACCCCACCCCACCCAACCAACCTCCTCCAATGTACAGTTTCTATGCCAAATGTATATACACTCCTTTTCTGGACACTTTTGTATCACAAACAGTACTGTATTTGCAAATCTGATATGTCATAAATGTATAGATGTAGCAGTACTGTCTATCTGTATGTCATGTATGTCATATATGTTATGATGAATTGAAAATGGGGGACCCTGATGTAAACAAGTCGAAAGTCTTTCTCTGGTCTGCATCCCCTTAACAATTGTATGTATTGAGCTGTACTGTACTGTACCCATTCTGCAATCTGTTAATAAACTTTTCAATCAATCAATCAATCAATCAATGACTCATCCATGCGATTGCTGCACTTCCCCCAGTCACACCACAAGAGGGCCTTCTCTCCTCACAATAACCATCCAGTGCAGCTGCAGTGCTTCTCTGCTGCCTACAGTGGTCTCTCACATGGCTGTTCAGTCCACACGGCTCCCTCCCTCCCTCCCTCCCTCCCTCCCTGGGAAAGACAGCAGAGCGGGCCATGGAAGGACAGCTGGCATGCATGTGACAATGTGACTTTATTGATTTCACACACAGCCGAGAAAGTCCAACAATGTCAAACCCAAACAGTTTTTTTTTGTTTTTCTGTTTTTGGCAGGGATGGAGGCCTGCTAGGGACATTGCATTCTGTACCAGTTTGTGTTGCATCACTCTGCCTTTGTAGAAGGATCTGCTGTTGGACAATAGTGTTTATCGTACCCACTATCTTAGACTGTAAAACTATACTGTTGACAGAGTGATTTGTGAATACGTAACACCACACACATAGGCCTACTGGTCTATATATGGACCAAACATCTTCATATTGCAGTTTTCATGATTTAATTGTATTATCGTGTTTTTCTTTTGAATACAAACATTCCAATTCAGCTGCAATATTCTTGCAAGAATAACACGTGCAAGTGAGGTACTGCAAACCTATAGTACCGTGTCTCACGAGTAGCTTTCCAAATATCTAAAATCCAGTCGATATTGGTTTATTTTGTATTCTTTCTATATTTTGCTCTATTTCTATAATCACTTATTGAATGACTGTTGTATAAAGATGCACATGCTGTAGATAGCATGACATGCCAGCTGTATGTAGTGCATAATAAATGGGATGTTTTGGCCATAATTATTCATTATTCCAGTTGATACCGGCCAGCGGAGACGTAGGTTTTGCTGCTGCCAGATTGAAGTTGAGGGGCTGGAGCTGTGTTAGCGACACACATGCTGCTTTGTTACGGCACGCACCGCTGGCACTCCAAACAGGAGCAGGGATGACGTTCGCCCCACTGCTGGCCATACTACTACGTGAAAACACTCACACACAACCGGCCTCCTCTATAGCCCCTGCTAAGATTAGATCCTGGGGAATGCACATGCCTTCAGTGGTAGAATATAAATGGTTCTTGACCTCATTTCAGTCGATTGAGTGACGGTTCAGGTGAACGCAAAGTGCCCATAATAAGAGGTTATGAGTGTTATTTTTTTTTGCTAGCACTTTTGAATTTATATATATATAATATACATACACACAGTATATTGTTATTAATGAAGGTTCTATTGGTATTAGCCGCCATTCCAGCTTTCTCTCTATTGTCTGGCTGGCCTGATATACAGTATACCCACATGGCACATGCCCTTGTGGTGAGTTAGTTAAGTCATCCGAGAGATTGATTTCTTTTCTGACCGGTTTGAACCAGCTCGGAGCCGCACTAGGCTCAGCTCCCCCCCCCCCCCACCCCCACGGCTCTCAGTTCCCCATCCAAGCGGCCACGTTAAGAACTATTAAACCTCCCCGAGCTCATAGTATTTCCGAAAGACCGGCTCGTAGACTTCTCCATTGTGTTTAATCCATCTGGTTTGATTACTATTCTTAAATAGGGTGTGTAGGGCGAGATTATTGCCCATGGACTCGTTAGGACGGTTTTCATTGTGAATGTTACGTGATTATGATTGCGTAAGTGTTTCTTTTTCTTTTGTTAGGTATAGTCATTAATGTGGGTGCTGTCTTATTGAAAGGATACAGACATTACAACACGTTTTGGTGTGCTGTAAAAGAGCATTGCGACGTGTTCTGCCTGAGTGAGTGGTTTATTATTTGACTCCGCAGCTCAGAACCCGTAGCCTATATTGTTTACATTCCAGTAGGAGTGGCCTTCTCGCCACTACTGTATGTTCCCAACCTTTAGCCCACAATATTTACATGTTTCAGTGACCGTAAACAAGACATGCTTTCTTTTAAGAAGTCATAAATATAAGTGGTGTTTCCTCTCTGCTCTATTCTAGCCAAGTATTGTTCTCTGCGGTATTTACATTTTCAGCGACAGTGAACTCTTAGGAAGAGTCTTAAGTACAAGTGCTGTTTTCCTTTCTGCTCTGTTTGTCTAGCTGGAGGTGCATTGGCCTGGCTGCTCCCTCAGTGTGACCTAGGCTCCGGCCACAGAGGACTTAGTCAGCAGCGGCCGGCCTGCCAGAGAGCTGTGTGCAGCCCCCACCTTTACACCGTGACCTTGCCCTCCCGCCAGGGTGAACAATGGGGCAGCCGCCGGGCCAGCTCTAGTATTTTCCTTTACCTGGCGCCAGGCCAGACGGTATCAGCAGCTCCCAGTGGTTCTGTACCTTAACCCTTTCACTACCACTACAGATGGTTAACCTTTCACTACCACACTACAGAAGGTTAACCTTTCACTACCACACTACAGAAGGTTAACCTTTCACTACCACACTACAGACGGTTAACCTTTCACTACCACACTACAGAAGGTTAACCTTTCACTACCACACTACAGACGGTTAACCTTTCACTACCACACTACAGAAGGTTAACCTTTCACTACCACACTACAGACGGTTAACCTTTCACTACCACACTACAACAGAAGGTTAACCTTTCACTACCACACTACAGAAGGTTAACCTTTCACTACCACACTACAGACGGTTAACCTTTCACTACCACACTACAGAAGGTTAACCTTTCATTACCACACTACAGAAGGTTAACCTTTCACTACCACACTACAGAAGGTTAACCCTTTCACTACCAAACTACAGAAGGTTAACCTTTCACTACCACACTACAGAAGGTTAACCTTTCACTACCACACTACAGAAGGTTAACCTTTCACTACCACACTACAGAAGGTTAACCCTTTCACTACCACACTACAGAAGGTTAACCTTTCACTACCACACTACAGACGGTTAACCTTTCATTACCACACTACACTAACCTTTCACTACCACACTACACTAACCTTTCACTACCACACTACAGAAGGTTAACCTTTCACTACCACACTACAGAAGTTTAACCTTTCACTACCACACTACAGACGGTTAACCTTTCACTACCACACTACAGAAGGTTAACCTTTCACTACCACACTACAGAAGGTTAACCTTTCATTACCACACTACAGACGGTTAACCTTTCACTACCACACTACAGAAGGTTAACCTTTCACTACCACACTACACTAACCTTTCACTACCACACTACAGAAGGTTAACCTTTCACTACCACATTACAGAAGGTTAACCTTTCACTACCACACGACAGAAGGTTAACCTTTCACTACCACACTACAGAAGGTTAACCTTTCATTACCACACTACAGACGGTTAACCTTTCACTACCACACTACAGAAGGTTAACCGTCTGTAGTGTGGTGGTGAAAGGGTTAACCTTCTCTAGTGTGGTTGTGAAGGGTTTAACCCTTTGTTGTGTGGCAGTGAAAGGGTTAACCATTTGGTAGTGTGGTAGTGAAAGGGTTAACATGAGGTCAGCACCAATCACGGCCACTCTCCTGTTGTTTTGCACTTGTTGTTGTCTCGTGGCTATTTTCACTTGGACTTGCTGGATTGACTCGACCACAAGGATGTGTTTTTCTCCACCTGGTCTGAAATAAAATGGCTTTATATTGCTTTATCATATTGCACTCTTAGTTTTGGCCCTGTCAATGGAATGCTATGTTTATTTATATATATATACATATATTTGTTACGTGGGAAGCAACCAATCATTTTGGTTTACTCGCCAGCCAAGTCATTGTCTCCTTTAGATATTCAAGATGTCTTTCCCACTGCTACACGTACATAGTCGTTTGAATTACATAATGATAGAGTAAAATTAATGTGAAGACCACACACTTCTATCCCACAACTAAACACATTTATTGGACTATGTTCCTTCAAGTCGATGAGCCCTTGTCTTTATGGGCGTGAGGCACTCTTTGTCTCATCTCTACACTTACGTAACGGAAAACGACCACGCCAGATCTTCCTTCACAGTTAAGAACGAGAGACTGCACACACACAGACTTAGAGGAACCTTGTCACTGTTGCCATGTGGTTGTCACAGGAAATCACAAGGCACTCGATCAAACTGCCTCAAAGGCTTGTTTTGCTGGAGCAGAGCGATGGCGACCGCAGGCAACCGCCTCCTCTCTTTCCTGTCTGCCCCCTCACTGTGCCGACTCTGCCTGTTGCTTTTCCCCAATACGTTACCATGGCGATGGTGAAGCCTGTGTGATATGTCAGATACAAAGCATCCAGGGTAACTTGACCCGAGGCTGCTGCTGTTACACTACACACAATGATAAACTAATGCTAATGATAAACAGACGTGAAAACAGTGTGCAGGTGTGTGTTATCTACACTGTTGTGTATTTTATACAGTAGGTGTCTTGGTCCGCAACACTGTCCTTTGAACTGTGCTGAGCTCAGCATTCTGTCACACGCACACACACACGCACACACGCACGCACGCACACACACGCACGCGCGCACACACACACACACACACACACACACACACACACACACACACACACACACACACACACACACACACACACACACACACACACACACACACACACACACACACACACACACACACACACACACACACACACACACACACACACACACACACACACACAGTTTCAACCCCATAACTGGACCAACTGTCATGTTCTCATTGTATTTTTATTTGTGTTTTACATTACAGTCGGACGATGTCTCTCCTTCTAGTCGAGAG